>NC_136004.1:5616811-5964311 GCF_048128805.1 Centroberyx gerrardi
AATGTGCGTGCCAGAATTTAGGGTTTGTCACTCATATTTCATGGATGGTGCAGTTATGGTGTTCATTACAGTGTTTATAGAGGGCTGATGAACATCTCAGATGGGGTAAGACACATAACAGCGTGAGCCTGAAATACACTGAGGAGGAAGAAGTCCCAGTGAGTCCACTCCTATAGTCCCAAATAATGATAAAAGCTACTTTCTGGTTGGTGCATTATGGCCTAGTATGTATTTGGTTCTGTTTTCATTCATAAAAATGTAGGATTTCAACCCCAAATTCTCAAGGAGAGCTCCATCAGCAAGTGGAGCAACTTGAAGCAGGATAGTCCTGCAGCCTCCCCTTCACATACAATGCAATACCAGGGAAACCCCACCCACTGCTGGGTGTCATATACTGAGTCCAAACGTGTCAAGGAGCAAATCACCTCGGACACACAGGCTGGGAAGCAGCTGGACGCACTGGACTCGTTTTTTTCTAAGGAAAAACATCCAGAAAAGAGGAAAATGTTGGACTTAGAAATGAGGCTGCACCCTTCAGTGCAGTTTATTGCCTCTTAAAATTAAAATGCAGAAACATTCGCCTCGCAGGTTTCAAAGTGGCACGCCGACAAGATTGTAACCCGAATATAGTCGTGCGTAAAAAAAAAAAATAAAAAAAAAAAAGTTCCTCTGTATTTGGAGACGATGCGCAGTTTCTCGGAGCCGTGCGTCCCCGGCGAGGTACCGCACACTTTCCCAGCGAGCAGGGTCGGGGATGTGGCCCTTCACGGCACCATCCTGGCCGGACCCTCGCTGTTCCCCGCCATCGCGCTGACGTCCCGCGGATCACATCCCAGTTTGGATCCCGGTGCCGAGCCCGTGATCCACACATCGCCGCCGGAGCAGTCCGCGACCCTCCGCGGGCCTCCGGGCGTACTGGGGAGGGGGGACATGGCAGAAGATGACCCTAAAGTTCATCTGGAAGCCAGGGAGCTTTGGAGACAGTTCCACAAATGCGGCACCGAAATGGTCATTACAAAATCCGGGAGGTAAATATCGAAAAGTGACGCAATCTCTGTTTTTAATGCGTGCATGCCACCGAGAAAGATTTCACTCTCTTGGTTCTATTTCCTCTCCTCCTCGCAGGCGCATGTTTCCGCCGTTCAAAGCAAGGTGTACCGGGCTGGACCCGAAAGCCAAATATATTCTGCTGATGGATATCGTGGCGGCGGACGACTGCAGATATAAGTTTCATAACTCCCGCTGGATGGTGGCGGGGAAGGCGGACCCCGAGATGCCCAAGCGCATGTACATCCACCCGGACAGCCCGGCCACCGGCGAGCAGTGGATGTCTAAAGTGGTCAACTTCCACAAACTCAAACTGACCAACAACATATCTGACAAGCACGGATTTGTAAGCTTCAGCTTTCATTTTATTTACACATTCTCACTATCTCTAACGAAAATTCACTAGAATATCCCCTATAATGTTCCTATAGTGTTTCTGTGTCTTATTGTCCTGTATGTTTTTTCCCCCCTCCATAGTACCACTATAATATTCCTATAGTGAGTATATATTGTATATATTGATATACACTTTTTGGTATTTTCTATTTTTCTCTCCTATGGTATCACTATAATATTCCTATATTCGTATAGAATATTATACATACTTTATAATTTGTTTGTGATAGTAACCTTCTAAAATGTATTACTGCTATAGATGTTTTATGGAATGCTATAGTTCATGTTTTTTTAAATTTATTTATTGTTATAGTTAAGTAAGATAAGTTTTCACATATAACACCTGAATTTTAGGCTATAACGACCTATATATAAAATATTGGGTCTAAATGCTATTTGGCTCTTCTGAGTTTCTGCTCGATTTGTAAACATAAAACAAGACACAATATAACAGTATCTCTTTAAAATGAGTTTCTCCACACTGTATTTCCCCAAACCTCTAATGGTACTGCCTTATTCATTTTAATGCCATTTATATTTTTCTTATTTGCAGACAATTCTCAACTCGATGCACAAATACCAACCGAGGTTTCATGTAGTAAAGGCAAACGACATCCTGAAACTGCCTTACAGCACCTTTAGGACCTATGTGTTCTCTGAGACAGAATTCATTGCGGTAACAGCTTACCAGAATGATAAGGTAGGAGGTTTACTTCTTCATTCATTACACCTACACCCCAAAAGACTTAACATAATCACATGCATTATGGTTTATTATGTAACACATTGACCTATAACTTTACAAAGGCCAGAAATGGATGGCACAGTGATTTTTACTTGGGCTTTATATAAGTATAATAAAGCATGTTACAGTTTTTCTATCAACTTTGAAGGGGAAGTCTACAGTTCTGAGCAGCTTTTTGCGTTGCATTATGTTCTTGTTTTTATATTCATTTTCAGATCACACAGCTGAAAATAGACAACAATCCTTTCGCTAAGGGATTCCGAGACACAGGCAATGGGAGGAGAGAAAAGAGGTGAGTTAACTGATAGGACGCCAAACCAATTAAAGGGCTATTTCATCTTAATCCATCTGAACGCTGCTTTGTCCTTTGGCCTCTAATTGACCCTCCAAGAAAGCTTTTTGCCATTTTACTTTATTGGATATTTCATTGCAATGCTACTTTTTTTTATTTTAATTCCTAAAAAGGCCTTTTCACTATCTCAACTTTATGATATCCCTAAGACAGGCCGTGCAAATTTTTGTGTTCACAGTGTCTTCATAAGTGTCTTCCAGATGACATGACACTCATATATAGAACTCTAAATAACTGTCACATCCTTTGTGCAAGAGATTTGATTTATTTATTTACATTTTTTTTTCAATTATACATCCTTAAAATGTAATTCGGAACACAACAGAGCAAAAGCGCAGCATTGGTTCAGCAAGCATGCAGTAAAAAGTGAGGCTTTGACAGAGGCTATGTCAACTTTTCTGGACAGCAAAACCTTCAGTGTTCAGTTTAGAGTGTAACCAAACTGTGCTAGTGTTTCTATCAGTCCACACCCATAAGAGTTAATTTAACACTTTAGATATTGAACAGCTGCCCCAGAGCCATATCAGCTCTATGAGTGAACAAACACCTGTCATCTAGGACTATAATGTGGTGTATAATGCTTTCATCTGCTGTCCTCTGGGTTGACCCATATCTGATCATGTTCACTATGCTTTATCAGACAATCAATCAATGTCA
Organism: Centroberyx gerrardi; assembly: GCF_048128805.1. Classification (NCBI taxonomy): domain Eukaryota; kingdom Metazoa; phylum Chordata; class Actinopteri; order Beryciformes; family Berycidae; genus Centroberyx; species Centroberyx gerrardi. The sequence continues at coordinate 5,620,009 of NC_136004.1, forward strand.
CTTAAAATAATTTCCCCTTCTTTTGTGGTATTAGGAAACTACAACACGCATCACAAAAATCAAAAGAGATGCGGATGAATGAAATGAAAGCTGATCCTGTGAAGGATTCATCTCTAGAATATTCAGAGAACTCCAAGTCTTCAGGTACAAAAAGTTTATTTATTTATTTATTTTTCAAAGATGGTCCAGCCAGGCTTTTTCATATTGATTTGACCTAATACAATTTTTTTATTTAGGCCTATATTGGGGTTATTATTGCAACATTTTGCTAGTGTACAAACATGAACCTAAACCTAACATTCACATGTATCTTTTTTACGCAAGACGCCCACGAAAGTGACAGTGATCAAGACTGCAATGGTGAGGACAATCCTGGACACGACGTGCGTAAAACTCTCAAGGAAACCAAAACTGAGCCAACCGTCGCCATTACGCACGACGCAGAGAGGACAGTTAACACCCCGCACGGGACACAGAGAGAAACTGATCCCAGACAAAGCCATCTCATCGATGTCATAACCGATGCAGCGGGCTGCTGTGCACCAGAAGACCCGGAGCCGACCAGACACTTTGTGGATAGGGAACAATTACGCAAATTACGCAGCGGTTTTGCGCACAGCTATTTCCATCCACCGGATTTAACCAGACACCTGCATGATCTGAGTATCGCCAACAATCTTTTCCACCCCGCCCAGGTCAACATAGGAGGGACGTTATACGGTTATGCGGCGTTAGACAGCGCATTACCGTGTGGAGTGAGCATCGCGTCACCTGTCAGGACTCCAGCCGCTCCGGGGTTTCCCATGAACCTTCAACACCACGCGCTGGTGCAGGTAAACAGTGGAGAAACAACCCAGTGTTTGACTTATTGGAATACATTAGTAGCCTATGGCAGATATTAGTAGTAAACAAGTCGGATAGTTCCAGTCAGACTGGCTGTGTCATTTTGGAAGCGGTTGTAAAATACCCAGTAAAAACACACATTAGCGCATAAAAGTTCATTTAAAATGTAATAATATAATATTATGATATATAAACACACATGACGGCGTGTTAATGCGCTAACTGAAAATCACCACTCAAACCGCTACTTAAGTGTAGCCTAGCTTAGCAACTGCTGTTTTAGAACTATTTTAATTGGCGGATGAATAACATTTAGTGTAATTATTACGTTGATTAAAACATAAAAAAACTTTCTTTATTTTTTTTTAAATCCATCATTATTCGAATAATTATTCTTCCGCCAAGCAAAATAGTTCTTGAACAATACAATAGCAACATGGGTTACTGCATTAATATTCTTAGATATTAAAATATTAGGCTATATCATATCAATATCAATCGAAACTGAGGACTGGAGCTGTGACTTTTACCCATTAAAAACAGTTTCTAATCTGTTTTATCTTCTGTTTTGGATCAACAGGACCTGGTGGGCCTTTCTCACTTTGGAGGGTTTTTCTTTTACCCCTACTCCAGTTTCTCTGCAGCGCCAGTCTCAGCCCAGTACCTTCCACCGGTACGAGCCAGGCTGGATTTCAGAGCCTATCCAGGCGTCCACACCCAGGACTACCGCCTCGCCTCCCCGATGATATCTTCATCTGTTCCGATTGTGGGTGACGGTGCCAACGGCTTGAAATATCACGCTCCTGCCCCAGATTTGCTGGTGCCGACTAAAACAGACCGCACGGACTCAGCGGATGAACCCGGGACGGCGCAACAGGTCACAGACTCCAATGAAGACGAATCATCCTGAAATATACACAAAAATATCATTGAAAATAATGATAGCAGAGATAGGTTAGGCTACTACTGCTTTAAAATAACCATGCATGTAGTCTATCCACTTTCCACCTTAGCCGATACCGTTCTCTCTTGGGTGGAGAGAGGGCCACGCCAAAACTTATCTAAAAATCCGACCGTTTACGTTTATCTTGCTTATCGGGAAACGTAAATAACTTGATAGAGCATGACTTAAGACGTTGTAGCAATCATTAGGGTGTGCTAGTAAATTCGGCATACATTTGACAGACCAAGCAGCACTTTATTCCCATAAATATTCAACTTTTATAGGCTGCTCACACTGCTAGCTACCGCCCTCCGCTGTGTCTTTTGGTGGAAGAAGATCGAGGAAATTATAAGTGAATCGATTAGAAAAGTTGAAATTGTATTGAAAGTAAGTGGTGGCTGGTAAATTGTATGTATGCCGAATTGAAGAGTGGCTCTTAACGATTCAGAAAAGGTGTTAAAGTCATGTGTTTTGCCGATAAGTAAAAAAACATTAAACTATACCAGATTTGTGAATTGGATTTAGCGGGAGGGTCTCTTCATACAAGATAACATAACCTATTATCTGTATATTCGTGAAAAATGCACTTGACTACAGGCTGTTTGTTTAATGGCACTGCGCTGACGTTGTATTCCAAGGTAACTTATTTTGATCTCCTTCAAATAGGTCTATTAGGCTACTTTCTCTCTCTCTCTCTCTCACACACACACACACACACACACACACACACGCACACACACACACACGCACACACACACACACCCACACCCACAGTTTAGGTCTACATTAGCCTAAAATCACGTAGGCCTATTGTTTTTGCGCTAATTATTTGCGTTTCAAAGAATCCATAATTGTTTTGTTTTTTTCTATTTCTTGATTATTGTAATATCTAACATTTTATTAAACATTTTATGGAAAGCGTATCTTTTCACTGAAAGATTTAGTCAATAGTTTTCATTAAACTACGTCACACAATTTGGCACCACAATCAGAGAAGCATTTTCTTTTCTTAGAACCTAACAGCCTAAACACCCGATTTGAAGACTGAAACCAGAAGAAATGTTGGCAAATTAAATCACCACTGTTTCTTTAAACTTGCCACCTAATGTCCATAATAAATGCTCTTAAGTAACTTGCGTTGTTATTATAAAAAACATGAAAGTAAATGTAGGCCTATGTAGGTCGGGCAATAATTGTTGGCATTATTAAAACATGGGTTTTGGAATATTCTGTGTTTGCCTTTTTAATTATTTGTCTTTAGTCTTTTGTGGTTTATATGACATTTCATTTCAAGCAATGCACATGATAGACCTATGGTTTATTTTAGGCATATTCAGGTATTTCTTTGATATTTTGACCGCTGCAATGATTTTTGTTGCTCCCCTAACGAAAAACCACTGTACTATTTCTAGGCCTCTTCCTTTAGGAACGTGTGTCTGTGCTACTCAATATCGAGTCATCCATGTGTCATCTCCTATATGGTAGCCTATCATTACCCTTACATATGCAGTTTTGCTGTATTATTTGTATAGTTTTTATTCTGAAATGTATTAGCCTACTAGTTCTTTTTCATAAGAGTAAATTGACGTGCGTAATTGGATTAATATAAGATTAATATGGTTCATCATTCGTTAGAAAGCCTTTAACATTAAGAAATAGCCATATCCCTGTTGTGGGGTGAAAACCTCATAGCCTATGTCGAAAATGTCAACTTTTCAGAAACTAAGTTTTCAGCCTGACAACCATGCATTGTGGAGTTTATCCAATGGGGTTTTGAACGGTTTTAATCAGCCCAAGGATGGTTCAATTACAGCAGCATGTGATCCTTCAAATGAAATCACCAAAATTAGAGTTATGAGGTTTTCACCCTACAGCAACGCTATGTAATTATAGCTGACGTGGCTACTTTATCTTGTGTTATATCGAATTCAATAAAAATCAAATGCAGACTACAGACCGAGACAGGATGCTCAGTGCCGACCAGCACATTACAGTCCATGCAGGGGGAGGCCTGCTTAAACTTTAACACAATAATATTAAATAAAGTTATACTTATTCCGGGTCCCGAAACATAATTTAAGAAATGTAGGAATTAAAATTTACGAATCTAATCTTAATTTATGGCATTTCTTTTTTTTTTCTTTTTTTAATCTCCTGTGGTATTCCTATAGCTTAATATGATATCCCTAATATTGCACTATAATGTCACTTATAAAATCACTCTGGTATGACTAATATTCCTATAATATTCCTATAGGGACTGAAATTAGCCTATAGTGTGTCTGTGATATTCAGTAGGCCTAGTGAGTTTTTGATGTTTAGTGTTCTTATCTTCTATAGTAGGCCTATCATAATGTTCCTACAGGGAGTTGTAGTTTTTGTTGTCATTTTGTATAGGCTAGTATCCCTCTATTTTCATAGCCAAAAATTGAAATAAAATATGTTTCTGCTCCACAATGTTATGCTGCGTTCAGGTCCTATGGGAATAACCGACGAAATTATTTGACGGTTAAAAGCAACGATTTGGAAGTGTTCATACCTTCAAACCCACTTAGAGCCGTCAAAACGCCAATATTTAACGTTTTCTGTAGACTTTGGCTGCTCCTGATCATCATTTCACTTCCCTAGTCTTACTTAGCATCACAAATACATAATCTTTTGGAAGAGAAATGCTGATTTATCTCTCCTCTCTCTTTTATGACTCAATACTCTTAATATAAATACAATTCTAAGTAGGCTAATAAATATAATTTAAAAAACGCAAACTCATTTTGCAATGGCATTCAATCTATAAATAAAATTTAAAAAAAATGCTGGCATGTGTATTTTGGGCTGGTTTGGGAGCTTTGTGGGCGGATTTTCAGTCTCTTGGGCTAAAAAAAATTGCCTGACCTTACAACCCTCCCCACTAGATGGCGAGATGACGCGAGGGACGTAGACGCTTACTGACAACGTCATAGCCATGGGACAAAGTATCAAAATAAGAAATCCAATGTAAAAACTCGTATCGTAAATGTCGCTGTCAGACGCGGATTTTTTAGTATATATGTAGCATTTTGAGGATGGCAAGGATTTCTGTAAACTATATTCTGCTGTGCGGACAGGTCCTGTTGCTGCTGACGGTGATACTTTTACAATGTTTGGAAGGAATTCACTCCCAAAACTCGTCGACATCGGAGACACCCGCTGCTCCTCCCGGCCAGGGAGCGACGACAGTCCCGTTTAGCGAACAACCGCAGGAAAATGAGACATATCATGTAATACCAGTCGAAAGAGTGAATTACACCGAGCACTATGAGTACAGACCCCCGTCTCCGGTCGTCCTCTGCAGCTATCTGTAAGTATGGCCTCGCTAGCGTGAGTGGCGTTAATGGAGTGCTAATGCTAACCTACACATAACTAACGTTAGCTAGCTTGTATAGAGAGAACGTCAACCAGACTCCTTTCCGAAATCTAGCAAATAAATGCTCACTTGCTCATCGGCAAAGGTACATACTAGGTACAAAATGATTTAAAACCGTTTGTGAATCTTCAGAATCCACTCTTCAATTCGGCATATATCCAATACTCAAAGCAGCACTTCAATAAAATTTCAACTTTCAAAATTGGCTGGCCTGTTATTAACCCAATCTTCTTCCACCACCAAAATGGTCAGTGGCGAGCATCGTGTGCCAATGTTATTTGATTTTATTCAAATAAGGTGCTGCTTGGTGGATCACGTGAATGCCGAATTTACCAGAGGATCCTAATGATTTATTACATGTCTTAGTTCATGTTCTACCAGGTATGTGCTTGATAAGTAAGGCAACATTAAACTGCCAGATCCTTTTGAATAAGGTTTCGCGTGCGGCTCTCTCATCCCCAAGAAAAAATGGAACATATGTACTAGCTAAGGTTTACCTTAACTCACGACAGCCTAGTTAGCCTGTTATCCAAATCAGTCTCACACTTCCATTCTCCTGTCTTCCTTGACACATCCCTGCTGTGGCATGTAGGCCGGAGGAGTTCATCCACTGTCAAGACCCTGTAGATCATGCAGGCAACAACAGTGCCTTGCAGGAGCTGGGCCACGGCTGTGTGGGGGTAAGTGTCAATACAACCGCCTTGAACTTTATGATAAACACATCCTACTATGTGGTGTGCTTATACATTCAATTGAACTTATCACTGTTTTTCTCTTAAGTGGGGAGGCCAGACTCAAAAAGAAGTGAACCACACACAAGTTATCTGCACCGCACTAGATGATATAGAGTGTGCTGGACCCAGAGAGTTCCTCAGAGGGGATGTACCCTGCATCAAGTAAGTGATGCCACGCTTGACACACAGCTGTATAGCCCTGATATGTGCCTTTCTGTCTTGTAGGGAGAGAATGTCACACCAAACTCCAAGCAAAATGCTGTTAATTTAAAGCTGTAGTAAGTAACTTTTATGGATTAACATTTATTTAGAAGTAATAAAAAGAAATTGGCACATTGGGTGGCCAAAGACGAGCAGGATAATATGTCAGAATCTGAGAAACAGCGGTAGCCCTATTGCTTTGCTATTCTCATTTCAAAGTGAGATGTGTGGAAACCCATCTGCATAAACACAGCTGACGTCACAGCATCAATCTGTAGGCTGATTTTACTTGATATGTAGTTTTTGTGTTATGAAATGCAAATGATCCGTCAAGCAGCTCATATTTCAATAAAATCTCAACTGTTGTTACTCCTTGTCTTCCAATTTCCACACTAATGGAAATGCTGCCCCACAAGGTTATCAGGTGAAAGTGTCTCCCTGTATGAAAGGCATAAATACACAGATTGTTGCCAAATGCAGCACTTGTGGATCTTCTTTCCTAACTGAGGCTTCAGAGCCGCTAGCCAGCCTTTATATGGAGTTCATTAAGGAGTTTAACAAGGAGTTTATTAGTGACTGTGTGGGGGAGTAGTCAGCACATTTTCCCTTAACAAGCAAAACAGTTGCAAAAGTTGGGATTTTATTGAACTACAAACTGCTTGGTAGATCACTTGTATGCAGAATTTACCAGTAAATCCTAACTATTTGGAAAAGGTCTTGAGTGATGTTCTATGAGTTTTGTAGAGTTTGCAGATAAGAAAGATCACATTAAATTAACAGTGACTTCTATGGAGTTTGGTGTAATATTCTATCTGACAAGAGAGGACAGCATGCATCGGGTCCAAACTATGATGATGCGATGAAGTGGATGTACAATCTTGTGTTACTCTGAGGTGCGGGATGCATGATGAGTGTTCATTTCTGTTTACTACTTATGTGGGAAATGTACAATTGTAAATAGTTCAAAATATGTGTTTGTGCACCTGGTACCAAAACAATACCAAAAACTCTCATACTGAGTCTTGGTGCCTGGTTTACCATCTTCAGTCTGCCTAGTGTCTTTTGGCATGCTTTACACGCAGGCTGTACTACAGCCATGTTTAGGGACTGGCTTAATGATGAAAAAAAATCCTAATTGGATTAGATTCGTTGAAACATTAATGATTGCTGTGGGGAAATTGGGTCATCACAGCAGCAGAGAATACTGGATATAGATAAGAATGAGACAAGAGTATGGAGGATAATACAAGTATTCACACCAACCAAATATACTGGAAATAATACAGCAGCTAAATAATGATATAGCATCTTTTTTTTTTTAAATATTTACTGGCTGAAGCTGATGTGCAGCTAGCTATAGATGTGTCAAGGCGTGCAAATATGCATTGTAGCTATTCTCATATTAACAGATTTACAGATGGAGTCATACATGTACAGAAATATAGGCAGAACGTGAAGATGTGCATTGTTAGCTACAGTATCATCTGGTAAAATTTACAGATAGACTTAACATGCAGAAATGAGTCCAAACATGCAAATGTGCTTTGTTGACTTTTATCTAATGTATCAATTCAATAAAATTTACCTTTTTTTAAAATTAATTTTCACCTAGCTATTAAAAGGTTTAGTTGATCTAGATCAGCGGTGCTCAACGTGGGGTCCGGGGACCACCAGGGGTCCTTGAGGGAGTTCCAGGGGGTCCAGTGTTAAACTTCACCATTATTTAAGTTAACACAATTAGAGAATGTAGAAGAATCACTATTTTGATCATAGCTTCACTGTTATCTCTCTACCTACAATACAGATAGTCATGGAATTCTGGACCAAATCATATCGAACAACAAAAATATTCTCTGATTCGGGTTCAAGAGACGAAATCTCATCAAGTGGGGGTCCGTACCCCTAATATGTACTACATTAGGGGTTCTTGATATGAAAAAGATTGAGAATCACTGATCTAGGACTTCACCACTAGAGAGCACTGTTTACAAATGCATAGAAATCACCGCTTGACTTTTTTTTTTCTGCCATGTTTTCCACAGCACACCATGTTCACCCAGCATCTCTCTGCATTCAGCACATAACCTCAATCTCTCTAGTAACTGCATAGAGATCAGACACATAGAGCTGAGCTGCAGGGTTTCTGTACTAGCTTCTCTCATAAATCTTTTGGTTTGTTGGAGCTCTTATTTTGATATTTCCATTTTCCACCCCAAATATCTAATATTCAGTTTGTAACAGATATGGCAGAAAATCAATACACAGGGCGTCTGTAGAGCTAAACTCAAGACATTAAAAGGTGTAGAATACAGTTAAATATAACATTAACTCTTCCATTCAGTTTTAGACGTCTTAAAATTGTTACGATTTCTTGGTTTTTGCATTGTGAAATCAGCCCAGGCAAGGTTTCAATTGCAAAATTGGTCTCCTATTTCATTCCAACTGGCATTAAAAAGGTCTTAAAAAGTCTTAAACTGGTAGACACCTTGATACAGAGTGAAGAATTGAACTAATCTACGGAATTGTTTACTTTTGGTTTTGCACAGATACACCGGACACTATTTCATCACCACGCTGCTGTACTCCTTCTTCCTGGGTTGTTTCGGCGTCGACCGCTTCTGCCTGGGCCACACCGGCACCGCCGTGGGCAAGCTGCTCACCCTGGGCGGCCTGGGAATCTGGTGGTTTGTTGACTTGATCCTGCTCATCACCGGCGGGCTGATGCCCAGCGATTACAGCAACTGGTGCACCTACTACTGAGGCCGAAAAGGCAAACGCCGACCGAGGACTCTGGCCGCTTCTCAACTATTCCTTTGTCAGTTATCGGTTACATATTGAGAAATCCAAGGATTTAGCCGTAGCTTGCCATGGTTACAAATGCTGTGTTGATGCTTGTGTATGGGGGTTTACAGCAGTCCAGGGACCTCCCAACTGTCCTTGAGTGGGCTCCAGGGGATCCCCAGCAAAATTAAGAATAGTTTAATTTTACTACAATTTAATTCACTTGAAATGATCCTGGATTGAGAATGTATAACAATGACTATTCCATTCCTAGGTTTCAATGTCACCACTTTTATCACCCCACATAGTGTAGACAGTTCTACAATTCAGTACTAAATCAGCAATTAAAATCTTCAATATCTCCTTGGGACAAAACCTTACCAAATGAGGATTAATGTGGGTCTATTTGGGGGGTCCCAGGGTTCGTAGGTTTGGAAAGTACACATAAATATAGACCCACTATTCATTTCACATATTGTCATTTTTGTTGTGAAGAATATTCCCCAGCTGTGGAGTGATACAACCTTGTTGACACTCTCACATTGCCCAGCCACTATCGACATGCATCATATCGAGCCCTGACCAAAATCTCCCAATCCAGCCAAGAAATTAGATCAGAGCTTTATTTGTTCTCATTTATCTCAGGAAATTCATTTCCACGGCAGAACAGAAACAGAAGAAATTAAAGTCTGGAACTTTGTAACGGAGAATGTGCAGGAACCCCGGGGTCTGTGACACGGAAACATTTGATCACCGCTGGTTTACAGGAAATAAGGCGCTAATGATCAGCGATCTTGTAACTATTTTGCCTTTCTTTTATGCTACGCTGAGCTTTAATCACTACCATCTTACACCACATTACTAAAAACCTCAGCTTGACCCTCTTACTGTACGCTTCCACTGGAGCGTACATCAGAATATTGTATTTTCTCAGTTCCTCGAATGTACTCCCGCAGTGAAATGAAAACAAAATGAATAGCAAATGAAACAAGGATTGATTACACATTACATCCAGTCAAGCAAGTATGAACACAGCGCCGAAGATGGATAGTGATTACATAAGTCGTGTTTACGGCGTGATTGTTGATTTAGTGTTTTGAGTTATTGGCTTCAGGAAAGTTTTGAGGCAGGGCAAGCAGTAAATTCCTCAAGTCGCAACTGCGTCTGTGCCGTCTGGGAGTATTTCTCTACTTTACATCTCGGTGTCGAGTCTAACCTTGCTTAGTCTAAAACTAAAATGAATGACTTTATATTGAAGGTCTTCATTGACAATGTACTTAGTTTCTAGGCTCAGGTCTGGGAAATGACATGAAATCTTCAAATCTTCCAACTCATTTTGTTGAATTTCTTGTTTTTACTTGAACCGAAGGTTTATGCGGCCCTTTTTATAGGTAGAGCAAGTTTCATGACCCTAGGGTCCATAAAGCCCATTCAGAAGCCATCATAAAAACTTCCAAAAAGACATGATCGTCAATGTGTCGACCATTTTCCTCATGCTTTTAGGAAGCAATATATTTTCAGCTGGTATTAAAATTCTGCTTTGCATATTACATTTTTCCACGCAAGATATGCTTTCTTACACATCTTTAAAAACTGTGTACATAGTGACTATCGTGTACAGGATTTTTCTTTTGTTTATTTTTTAACCTGAGCGTGTTTCTCAGATGCTGATTGCTTCATCCTCACAAGTCCAAATCCAGTTAATCCAGAATTGTCCCAAATGTACTGTAACATACTGTATTGATGTCTCTGTTTTGAAGATTTTGACGTCCATGAGGCCCTTGCCCTTGTAAAATACTGTATATAATATTGATCCGGCCGCCAACGTGACTTGGATATTGTTTTATATTCTTTAATTTTAATCCAGTGAGCTATTTATTTATTTGCCTTATCTATTTATGTTGTCTAAAACATGTTCCTACAAACATTAGGGGAATACACGTCCGTACGTCTCTCTTTGATTTGACAACGTATCCTTTTTAGATGATCTCTAATGGCATGTTGCTCCTGAAACTAAAATGCTACTGATCAAATTTAAAAAAAGGAATACATATGCGACTTGAGATTCAAATTAGGGATGGGCGTACTCAATTATTTTGCACAGATTGTGCTCCTAAATGTCTTGTCTTTTTAATTAAGCAGCACATGTGCCTCTCGGAAAGAAATGCCACTGTAGAGCGCTGGGACGACACATTTTCCCCTATTGCGAAGGAATGCAGACTGTCTCACTTTGCTTTTATCACTCCACACAGTAATATGATTCAATAAAAAAAGTGTTTGGTAAAGTGCATTCTCTTAATTCTCTGATTTGATTTAATGGGTTCTGGTTTGTGCAGAGAAGTAGAACGTCAATGGAAGAGCTTGTTGTCTCTACTCAGTACTTCAAGATATTGACCTGAACTACAAGATTGAATTGATTGAGCACACTCAGTTGCTTCACTTCCTGCAATGTGCCAGTATATGCCCAACAATTTGAACAGGAGTGGGAAAATGTATGTATATCTCAAGTAATACATTTTATTACATTTATGTACATATATTTGATGTTCTTCACCAATAGCAAAGAGGTAAATACACAATCAAGTACAGTTCTTGGGACATACAGCTGTTAGATTAACTATATCACCTCTATACATTGAGGATTGTCTTGTGTACACTGGCACTAAGGAAAGTATTCAGTACTCAAAATATTACATATTCTACCATTTGAATGAATAACCGTAGACAAGAGCGACAGAACTTGTTTGCTTCAGTTTAAAGGAAAATCCCCCCTTGGATCCTCTTCCGCTGTTAGATATCATCGATCTGTGATGTTTAATGCATTCCAGGAGTTACTTTGTGATGAAGTGTTGTGATTGACTTCATTGGTGTACCTACTTTCTCTCAACCTGCCTTGTCTACTTCTACTTCAGTTGGTGATTTCCTACATTTCCCAGAATGCCTTTTGGCAACCCCCATAGAAGGGGCATGAACTTGTTACTTTCAATGAAAAGTGTGTGTATGGCAGTTTTTCCCAACCCAGTCCTCAAGTACCCTCTGTGTTTGTTCCAGCTCTACTCTTGCATACCTGATTTAATTAAGGGCTACACCCTTTCATGCTAGTCCTGTTCAGGTAGAGCTGTCTCTACTGCTCAACCAATCAACATTATGCTCTTAACTGGGAAACACTGGTGTATGGGCATATAAATATAGCTAGCTAGCCAACTAGTTCGTGAATCTTGTAACTGCAGTGCATTCTGGTCTATTGAGGCTTCTGTCTGGAGAAATTGGTCTCTCTCCTCTTCTACAATGGATTTCTCCCTGTATGATTGTTGAACGTCTCTTGGTGCAAAATGGCGGCTCTAGAAAGAAGCCCTTGCTCTTTGATTCTGAGGGACTGACACCAAAACTGGATGTTTTAGATAGCTGAAACATTTTTTGCTATCAAACTCCGTTGTAGCTGCGCTGGAAATATCTAGACGTGATGTGACGTGGCGTTGTCTATGTTTGACCACAAGAATATAAAAAAAAAAATACATCACCAAACAACAAAATGAGCTTAGAAATGCAAGGTACATCACCAATAACTGTTTTTAAGTGATAGAATTTAGGGTGGACCTTTCCTTTAATGCCTGCCATTTACTAAAAACAGCCAGTCTATCAGTCAGTCTCTTCAGGAGTGATGGTTAGTGTAACATCCGTATCGTTCCGTCGCACCACCACAGAAAAAGCAGCGCCGGTCTGGACGGCTTCACTCACGTCCTGTGTAGTGTAGATCGGCCGGCCGTTGATGCCGATGATCACGTCATGATTGATCATGCCAGCGCTGCGGAGCAAACAACACCATACATCACACACACATAAAGCCTTGCTAGCACAGACCCAACCCAGGCGGGCAGGTCTCACACCCTAAGGAAAACATCATTGACCTTTAGACAAGTCTTTTCCTGTTCCAGGTTCCTTTCCCCTCAAGAGCGAAGGTAAACAAAAGAAACGGCGGGGTCGTGACATTATAATGTGCCGCACTGCATTGACATTTATATTTGAGGCATTTACTGTAGCTGATGATCTTATACAGAGTGACTGACAATGCACGCGAGACTAGAATAACATTAAATTCCGATTTCACCGACCCATGGTGAGGAGAGCAAGGAGTAGTGTAGCTGCAAAAAGGCGGAGAAATCCGGACAATTCAGTATTGTCATGGTAAATTGACCTCCTCTGTCATGCATCCGGTGGTATGTGAGACTGCTGCTGTATGCTGCTCAAGGCTTCAGGCTGCAATGTTATGGGGGGCTTTTAGGAATATAGTGAGTCTAAAGAGTCAGAGAGAGATCCTGTCTACATGAAGAGAAAGATGTCAGAGCTTTGCCTGTGGGAAGCACGTATATATACAAGTATAATGAGCAACTGGACCACAGTTCAATCTGCAGCCTTGATAATCGCAGGGATGCTCTTATTCCACGCCTTTGAAAATATCCAGAGGCCCCCAAACACCAGTTCACAGTGCTGCTGTTGCATTTTGCAGGACCTAGTGGCTAAACAACACCGTGCTCTGCATCATACTGATTAGCTCCAGGTAATGCCTTCTAATAAAAAGCCTACTCACCAGTGTAGTATCTTACTTTGAATCTCAGGCCAAGGGGAAAACAGGATGTGTTTAATATTTTCACAATCTGAAAACATGTTTTATGCACCATCTCTGAGACTTGGGTCAGTATCTTGTTGATATTAATGAATAATGTTGCCATCTATCAATTAGGGTTAGACTGATATGGGTTTGAAGGCCAATACCATTTTCATACAAAATAAATTCAGTATTCATTGTTTTCCCCTGAATTTTATTCTTATGAGGGTGGAAAAGCCTCTGTAGCAGTATTTTGAACACCCAAGATAATAATGATAATAAAACATATTCATGCATACTGTGTTGAATCCAATCAAAATGCCTCATTAGAATAAATTCTGGTAAAGGGCTTCCCATAGACAACCAATGCAGAATTGATCAATTATACAATGAATATGTAATCAAACTGCATCATATCCATCAGATTGACGACACTAACTGACTGGCTGATCAGGCAAATATTGACCAGATATATCTGTCGAACCCTACTATGAATGTTTTGAAGGCTTTGGCTTGACTCTTACCTGAATGCAGCGGTTCCAGGTAACACCTCATAAATATAAACCCCTGAGCTCACATCTGGAAAATCACTCTCTCGATCCTTGAGATCTCGGATCAAACTGGACATACAGAGAGGAACATAGATTAGAGGAACTTAGAAACAGTCTTTCCCAAAGAAGACAAATTATAGACTGTCTAATTAAATTTGCACCCATCCTATGTAACTTGAAGATTTTGTTCTGAAATGAGATATCAATCTATATCAAATTACAGTGATTTTTTTTAAGGATAGTAGGTAACTGAAGTCCAACATTAACAAAATGATTGCGCTTTTACAGCCGGGGTCCTCTATATTTAAGAAATATTGGTAACACTTTACTTGAGGTGCTCATAAGGCATTATTAGACATGCATCATAAGCACATTGTGAATGCGTGGTAACCATTATTATCAGAACACAATATAATAAACAAAATATGCAACAACTTTAGAGGTGTTTATGGTTATTTTTGGAATTGTTCAGATGTTTACTCACGATGGTGAAAGTTGCAGCATCCGGACGCCTATGTACTTCTTTTTTGGCACTGTCTTTCCTAAAGGCGATAAAGTAAAATCATAGATCATCAAAATCATGCCTAGAGCCCATGACCAAATCAGCAACACGGATGAAACATGCCATCCTGCTAACCATTGATTTGCCTGTCATAGGATTCAGCGAGGAACTGGCGTATTCTGTCAGCGGGAATGGCAAAGGAGATTCCTGCAGTCACTTTCAGAGTATTTATGCCTATCACATCCCCGTCCTGTTAAACAAAGAGAGTGGAAGGACAACCGTAAGTGAAGATTGTGGTCCTAAGAGTTTCACTGTTATTACATTTTTGTCACAGCTATGGAAAGAAGCAATGGCAGTGAGAGTAATTTACCTCTTTTTCTTCCAATGCACAAAACATAACTCATCGTCTATTAGGCCTAAGTGTTCTTTTCCCCCCCATCAGAGCTACAATAAAACTGCATCAGTCTCGGTTATTGTAGTAACTTATCTACGTGTTCACAGTGAAGGACGAGTAATAAAATGTACCAGCGGTATGGTGACTGTTCCCCTTTACAAAGAACTGTATTTTTAGAAAACAAAGCTGGAGGCCGCAGCCTTGATAAATGAATGTACCATCTGTATGATTTGAATACACAGTACCAATGCAAAAGGCCTCCATAATAATATAAGCCCTAGTCCTAAACTACTGAGGGAGGCTTAGTCTTAAACTTCACAGGGACACCCGAGGGAGTAGCTATATTATGTTTTCCTTTACTTGTTTTTTTTAATCAATAAGTACACATAAGACACCCCGTAAGAATATTTAGATAATGCACTCGAAAATCTTTCCAGATGCAGGATTAAAATGAGTAATGCAGCGTGGAGACTTTGGGTATTAAATAAAACAGAATCATGACCTTGCTCTTCACTGTCATAAATAAAACAAGAAAGATCGCCTGCATAGCAATAAGCGTAACAAATATGCAAATGACACGGTATTATCCTTTTACATACTATGTAACACCAGAAATCCTCTTACCAAGTTAACAAGCGGTCCCCCGGAGTTGCCGTACTGTGAATCAACAGAGCAACAAAAGGAATTTCTTACTCGTGGTTAATTTAAAACAAAAAGTGACAAGGGAGATATAATGCAACGCAGGACCAAGAAAATGAGGAAATGAATGTTTTTTTTTATAAATGCTTTTTGTGGACTCGCTCACATTGATGATGGCGTCGGTTTGGATGTACTCCATGTCGGAGTCCTTGAGGCCCAGCTCCAGGCCATTGCGCTGTGCGGTGCTGATGATGCCGGTGGTGACGGTGTTCTGCAGGGAGAACGGGCTTCCCACCGCCACCACGAACTCCCCAGGACGCAGGTCAGACGACTGGCCCAGATGCAGCACTGGCAGGGGACTCTGGAGCAAGGAAGATCAGCAAGGAGACATAATCTTACCGATGATCAGCAAAGAAGGACTTGAAAGAATGGCTTGAAAACATTTCATTTCACAAGTGAACATTTCACAGGTTGGACTTTTAGTTCTACAAACATTTCTCAGAGGCCGAGTTACTGTGGAGGCAGAAATAATCTTATTGGTTGAGTTAAACTTCAATGAGCCAAATAACCGCAAATTAGCTAACTAGCAAACTTGAATGGCAAAGAAGGAACTTGAATATAAATAAAAATATAAAAGGCAGTGACTTATCTACAGCTATGGGCTTATATGGCTAGTTTGAATTTGGAAGGTCAGAGGTTAGCTAACTAGCTTACCTAGATAGCTGTAGGCTAGTATGGCTAGTTTGAACTTAGAAGGACAGCTGGCTAACCAGCTAACCTAGATAACTTCTATGGCTAGATTGCATTTTCTCAGTTAGTATAGTAAGAGCGCTAGGCTTCCAAATATTAGCTACCTAATCCCTTACCCCTTGCTTTTTTCACTAGGCTTATGTTACTTAGCCAGAAAACTGTTGTTCTTTAGCTCCGCCCATTGAGATTGAACTGAACCAATGAGATTATTTCTGCCTCAGAGAAATGTTTGCAGAACCAAAACTCCAATCGGAGAACATTTCCACATTTTGTTCATCTCTGAATAATTAGTCCCTTCTGGGTCAACTGTGAACCAACCAGGCCTTCATGGCCATGTCATTTCATAATTTGTGTATTTAGGGAGGTGTCACCATACAATGGACCAAGTGTGTTAATTCACTAAATCCTAAACTATGGCAAATCCCTGCATCCAATATCATTTGCCATCGAAACCCGCTCATATCTGGGGTCAGATGGAGCAATTTGTGATGACGGACAAGACATTATTATTTGATCAGTGTGATAAATTATTAGACATAGGTCCCCAAACTATCAGGTTAGAGGGAAGTCCTGAATACTTATGTGACTTTATGTAGCTAAGGCTTCCAAATACATTTCTGCTGATTTTTGCTTGATCTTTGCTCTTCATTATGATAAATAAAAACTACAAGATCAAGTTTGTACTCACTCAGGCTAAGGTATGACAAGTGCTACACCTTGCCATACCCAATTTACACCCATGGTAATGAGTGTTGTCTATGTATCTCTGTCTAGATTTCTAAGACCAAGGACCACGTTGGAAATGAGTATTTGTTTTTGTGTTATCCTTGATTCTTTTCCAATGCAACTGAAAATTGTTCAGTAAACCAAACTAAACTCAGCCTTAGCTTGTCTCTGCCTGCCTTCTCTTAACCCAAGCTGAAGCACTTTTATCTCTGGAGTGGAATGTGATGCTTGGCCGAGTTTATAGTCATATCTCCTGGGGCATGGAGCCTTGTGCCATGACAAATTTGCCTTTTAGGCAACCTATAGGTCTGCTTCTACAGAAAAATATATCATAGTATACCTGTCACCACTCCCATGTTATTTTAAGGCAAATTCCTTCACATTTATTGTCCCTTTCAAAGTAATTCCTTGTTATCTCCTCTTGATTTGTGAGGAAATCCTGTATTCCGATCAGTTATGAAAATCATAATCATCTTGTCCATGCCGAGTGGAGTTTCAGAGAAGCGGTCGGGGGTGGAAGCCTTACTGCCATACAAAGCAGCTGGTTGTGTAAGAGTATGTCTAAACAGTGACAAATGTTTTATTCAGAGCAACACTTGCAAATACTAAAAAAAAATTGCCAAAGCTTTGAATTTACATGACATGACCAAATACCCCCTGGGGGAAATCAGACGATAAATTGACCATGTTAAGGAGCGGAGTCTAATTCTGGTGGGCAAAGGCCCCTTGATGACTTTCTCCCTGGAATATCTGCCCCACTTTCTGTGCAGGATTAATACACTGTGTGGTGGCTTTGATGTTAGCCACTGATGACAAGCTGCCAGGCCCGAGTAAAACACAAGACAGAATTTTAGTCCAAGGACCTTGGGGAGCGGAGTGAAAATGGAGTTGCTTCTTTCCGGCGAGCACTCACATCTGACTCAATTTTGATGAGTGCAATGTCCGTCTTCTGGTCCACATCCTTGACTGCGGCGTCGTACTGCACGCCGCTCTTCAGCTCCACTTTGATCCGCTGCTTGTTGGCGAGCACGTGTGCGTTGGTGACGATCCAGCCATCCTCCGACACGACGAACCCCGAACCGCTCGACACAGGGACCTCCTGATTGGAAAATGGCAGCCTGGCAAGAGAAAAGAAGAAAAAAGGATAATGCTGTATCATAGGTGCTGAATTCTCAACGGTCCAATTTTGTTTTGTTTATGCCAATAAGGATGTTTATGATGCTCTTTGCTGAGGTGTATTTTACCTTTGGAAAAGTTCTAGATGCACCACTGCTGGAGCAATCTTATCCACCACATCTGCAATGAAGTTGAACTTGTAGCGCATACTTCCTGGATGTTCGGTTCCTGGGAGGATACAACACAGGACAGTAAATTAAGAGTTATTATTTTAAAGCATTTTTTGGGGGAAAAAAGTACCTTTAAGAAGTAGTTCAACATTCATTTTCTCTAAACTGGAAAGGATCTACTCAAAGAACTTTACAAAGTACCACATTTCTCTTCATTTTGTCCTATCAGTCATTTTGTAAAAGCCGGTGTCACTATTTTTAAAAAGCAAATACCTCATTTTGGAAGAAAATTTTTCATATTGCATTCCTTCCTGGCCCCTTTTTAATCTGATAACTACTAATGAGAAGTGTGATTAACAATGATGCTAACATTAGTGAGAGCTTAGACAAATCAGGTTGTCGTCTGAGCATGTGGCTGAATACTAAGCTGCGTTCTCAGAGGCAATGCCAGCAACATTTACAATGTAGGGACTACTTTTCAGGCGAGTAGTGGCACATCCTTGCTCATCTGGCAACTTGTGCACATATAGGCACCTCCAGAGGAATCGTGGACTAACTGGAAAAACAAACAAACTTCTCTTTCATAAAAGAAACAGATTATGTTGTGATATTTCTCTGCATTCTTGCTACCATTCTACTTGCCTGTGCTTGAACAGTATATTGGCTGTTTTTGATCTTATATCACTAGTTATCATCATACTTATACCAGCTGAATGCAGGCGTGCATGCCTATAAGTAAAGTCAGTGCCCAATAAGTTAAGGCTTGTAACAGGTGGGGCTCCCTTTAAAACCAAATCTGCACTGGACGCTTGCAATTTATGACTCCTTGTTGTTACCTTAGGGCCAAAGCAATCTCTTCCCCCTTAATATATCACCAAAGTGTCCTCCTCTCTTTCCTCCCTATCTATTGCTTCGGTTCTCACGTATACTATACCTGTTCGTCTCCTGAAGCCGTCATACAGCGTGCATTTTCTAATGGATGGCACAAAGTTATTCGCGGGTGCTCTGCGAAGCACCGCAAATGAGCTCATCTCTGCAGAAGCATCCTTAAATGCAAATGACAGTGCTGCCAATGCCAAGAGCTGCTTTGGCAGAGCACCAACTATTTGTGCCTGTCAGAGATCGCTCCCACCAAAACAACAATATGTTCCCTACTGGTAGAGCATAGCTTTCTCTATCCTCTCAATTACGTTGGAGGGCCGTGCCAACTTGTGCGATTGTGCGGAATTCATCAGGTGACTATCGCTTACACTTGCAAAGCAGTTTCATCTAGAATTGAGTCGTAAAATCGTATTTTTTGTCAAATAAGTGAAAGAAAATCTGCTCATGGGATGAGATAATTTCATTTGCTTGCAATGCAAATCATGCACTTGTTTCAAGAGTTTTGCTAAATGAAGTGAAATTATCTTGATCCTAGTAGAGATGTGGCTTATTTACAAAATACTGTTACACAGTTTAAGAAGATTCTTGAATTTTTGATATTTGTTTTTTTATTTGTATTTATCTTATTCTGTATTTCTTATCTAATGTCTTGTAGGCCGATACCTTGTGTAAAGCACTTTGAATTGCCTTTGTGTACAAAATGTGCTACATAAATAAGCTTACCTTGCCTTGCCTTGAAATAGTTGAAACTGCATTGAAAAGTGAAATTGTTTCACCCTCTTGGCAGATTTTTTCACATTTTGAAGAAAAATAAGATTTTAAGGCTAATTACTGAATGACTTGTCATGGTGAACATTTTTGCAGTATGTTAACAATGTTTCCTCTCTCCCCTCTGTTAACAGCAAGGTCGGAGTACATTCACCATCAGTTCAGTCAATTCAGGAAGAGGATAAACAGAAATATTTTGCCACAATATTTTGCAATAAAATGAGTGAATTAAAAGTGTTTTGACCCCAACCCTTGTTGACAGATGCGCTGACTGACAAAGACCTAAATGCAGCTGGATTATGGTGAATTGGCTCCGCTGATGGTGGGTAAATATTGTTCTCCAAGGCTCAAACAGTGATGGATGAACGAGCCAGGAAAGTCCTTCAAAATAAGTAAATAATGGATGCACACATCAAGGACAGGTTGTTTATGAGCTTTTCAAATTGAAAATTAAAGTATGACCCTCTGTATTCAATATCAATATTTCAATTTGTAGGAATGAAAAAATAAAACAAAACATAGGCGATGGGGCAAACAATCGATGGTTCAAGGTATGAGCGATCTCTCTTTAGCGGTATGCTGGATGCTGGATGGAAGAGCGGACATTAGATGGAATATGCTGAGATTTAATACAACCTTACTGCCAAAACCTTCAAATAACAGGTGATCACACACACACACACACACACATCTTACATCAAGCAAGCAGAGACGCTGTAGACATGTCAACACGTTCAGCTTGCCTTTCTCCTGATCACCCCGGTTACTAAGCAGCAGGGAGACAAGGTGATGACATATCATGTTGACAAGCCTCTTGCTTAACACATTGACATCTTCATGGCACAGGGCCGCATTACCCTTATTTTACCTTTACTACACTGGTTGTTTCAGGTTTAGAAATGAATGTCAAGATTTTACTCAGTATTGTTTAAGCTGAAATTTGGCAACTTCGCAATTTAGCGGCCCCTAGTGGCAGCGAGAGATAATTGAGTTTTTGAACGTTTGATTGAAAGTGTTCATTACCCAGAAATTGTGCAATGTTGAGTGTCCATACCTGACACCAGAATTTCATTTGGGCAAGTAGGGTGAATCCACAGCATCTCAGTTAGTGGGGATGGGACTGAGTTATATTTTTACATAAAAATCTTGCCCAGTGCAGCTTTAACCCTTGGCCGGCTATAGATCTCAGTTCATTTAACACATTATGTTCGTGTCACAGCCTGCTCTGCTGCAAAGGAGCCAACATTCGGGTACGAAGCCAGAAGTTGGAGGCCAACATTTGAAAAGTTAATTGAGAGAAAAAGCAGAATAACAGCTGTCTGACCGCTCTCTATTTTGTCCATAATTGTTGTGAGCTATTAAAGGTTGCCTCCAGTCATACGACAACTATGATTGCTGACCAGGCCATTTTTAAAACAAGCTCCTAAAACAGACACGCTTTTATATAATTTACCTATTTTATTGTTGCTGTGTTTGCCTGTTTTACTCATCTGTAACCCTGTATAAGTGGCTTTTATTTATTCCTGTTTTGTTTTTTGTAATGAACTTTGTAATCTATATGAAATAAGTTTATCATTAACATTACTAGCTCCAGTCTGGATGGTGACACATGAGGCATTTTGGGGGCAAAGAACTGCAGATGATCAACACTCTTAGCAACAGGCAAAAACTGAGATACGGAAAATTATAATGTTCCTTTGTGATTACAGCTGAGGAAATCTCCTTAAGGTGCTGTTGCTCATCATACTTATCCAAATTGTCTCCTTTAAAATCGCTGCTTTTAAACACGATGCGGCCCTCTCTAAAGCACATAGTATATTCTGTGAGCTTTTGCATATAGCCTACCTGCTTTTCTAGAAAAGCAGTGGGAGGGCTAATGCATGATGAATTCCCGCTCTTCTGTGGGTGGCTATGATAGGAAACCGCACATTACGAAAATGGATAGGACAGGATAGGAAAATGAAGAGGATGTATTCGCGCGGCGGTGTAGTCGGGATTCCCTCCGGAGAATTAAACATCATCATCGGAGAAATTTGTGACTGCATTCTGTCTTGTTGCTCTTCTGAGCATGAATATGCAGAGAACTGCGGGCGCACTATATCAAGCTCGCCGGAAAGATACATATTCCAGTTCTATTTCACTTCATCCAATATAACAGTCACACGCGAGTCTCTGGGAAGGCTTATTAGCTTCTCAAGTCAAATTAAAGAGCATAGGTCATGATTAGTGTTCAGCAGGGTTCCCAGGGTGCCACACGCCCAGGAATTATGAATGATTTGGTCTTTTTTTTATCTTTATTTATCTGGGGAAAGTTGACAGAGCAGGCTGGCTGTTTTTCAGCAACGCCCTTTATTCACATTCAGGGAATTCAGTGCCTTGCTTAAGGGAAACCTTGAGCAGTAATATGGATGCTACTCTATGGTACATTTATGTGGTTTAGCTTTTATTCTATCACTATCAGGGGCGGCAGTCAAAAAGCAAAACTGTGGAAGATGTAATGCATGTGATGCAGCCTGTGAACCAAGAAGCTGCAAAGGGCCTGGAGAAAAGCAGCAGGAATCTCCTGAATCGACATTTGATATTTTTGTGATAATTTTTGATATGCGAGAATTATGCCAGTGGCTCGGCTCACTGCTGGGGACACAGCGTGTCGCTGGCGGAATGACAAAAAGCTTTATATCACTGGTATTTCATTCACGAGAAAATAACACAATAAATGAGAGTGCAGGAATGACTCATAATCACAGGTTTCTCTGCCCCACAATTATCTCCCCCAGCTAGCCAGTTTTTTTTTCAGGTGTGGGCCTATTGGATGAATTGTTATCAATTGGGGGTCTGCTTGCCAGTGCAAAGACTGTTTGTCTTTGGGAGCCCATGAGTTACTCTGATCATTTCCCAGTCTAAGCTGAAGTCTAAGAGCTTTCTAGGCTCTGGAGCCACTCTTCAGTTCAGCGTCCTCCTTTAAAAGACTTAGAAAAATACTCTTTTTAGGCTTGCTTTTACTTCAACAAAGGACTGTTTTTAGTTGTTTTTCTTGTTTGCCATGAGTATTTACATTAGCCCTTTGTATTTTGTTCTTTTCTCTACTCTTCTTTATTTATGAGGCTTTTCACTTTATTGATCGCATTTTTGTAAAGGGCTCTGTAACTCAGTAGTAGTAATAGCAGCAGTAGCAGTAGTAAGTATTTTGTGCTTTTGTCTTCTCGCTTCTTTATTTGCTTCATTGATCACACTTTTGTAAAGTGCTCTGTAACTCAGTTCTCTCTAAATAAAGGGTAGGCCTATTATTATTATTATTATTATTTTTATTATTAGTAGTAGCAGTAGTAGTAGTAGTAATAGTAGTATGTAGTAGTAAGTATTTTGTACTTTTGTCTTCTCTCTTCTTTATTTGCTTTATTGATCACATTTTGCTCTGTAACTCAGTTTTGGTAAGTTCTCTCTAAATAAAGGTTAGTAGGCTATTAGGCTATTATTATTATTATTATTATTATTATTATTATTATTATTATTATTATTATTTTTATTAGCAGTAGTAATGGTAATAGTAGGGGTCATAGTACTCTATACTTGATAGCATGGGCCCCCTAACATTAAACACTGTTCAACTGTGGCAGCCAACAAGTAATCAGAGGCTTGTATTTGATTGCCTACACTGTGACTGTGGCCACTTCAATCAATAAAGATGAAAAATACACAGGTGAAATTTGGGGAAGAGCGAAAGAAAGAAAGACAAATCAATACCACAACTCACCGGAATCACACCGACCCCTCTGGATCAGAAGGACCGGGGCGGTCTCGCCGAGCTCGGCTCTCTTATTCTCGGCTCTCAGGCGGCAGGCGCTGGGGTACGTCCTGCCGTCGCTGCCGCACACCGGGCCGGACGAGGCGCAGACGCAGGAGCCGCGGGCCCCGCCGCGCTTCCCCGGCGCGGAGTCGCACCGCAGCCCCTCGCCGCAGGACACTCCGCCGCCGCGCGCCCCGCAGGGCTCCCCCTCCCCGGCCGCGCACACCACGCAGCAGCCGCACCCGTCCTTCACCTGCCCGTAGTAGCAGGCCTGCGGCGGGACGGGGCAGCGAGAGACATCGCAGACTTGCGGACAACTTTGCCTTTTGGAAAGCAGGCGCGCGTGAACTATAGAGATGAGGAGGATGAAATAAGCCGCGAACTTCATCATGATGCAGCAGTTATGGCACAGCTATCATAAAACAAGTGCAGTAGGCGATTCCTCCTCCTGTAGATTATGAAGTCCTATGAGTGCTTGATCACTGTCATATTGGTGCAGAAGTTCATCTAGGCCCACCACCGCCGCCACCTGCCACACACACGTGTACAGTCAAACCCATAGCTGCTTTACATAAGATTGCCTGAATGTCACTGTAATTATATTCTAGTAGCAGCATGCTGATGCTGGGTTCTCATCCAACTCACTGTATGCTGTGGTCCCGGGTAAGCACTGTGGAATGCAGAGACCCGAGAGCAACCTCCTCAGGCCACGCAGTCTCTGGCTCTCCTCACACTCCTATTGAGACAGCAGCATGCGTCTGATAGGTTAATAAGCAGCAGCAACATGTTTTCTTTGTGATATGCCTATAGCTTTTAATTAAAGCAGTGGTGCTGGTATTTGTTGATGCTGCAGTGAACCTGAGGGCCTATTTTGGATAGTCACATTTTCAGAATTATAATTCACTTAGTTTTTTTTTTTTGGTTTATCATATGAGCAAATATAATTATGTTCTAATGTGTTTTTCACTGACATGTCATGTCACTTGAAATCACATACATCAATCATGTCATGTCATGTCATGTCATGTCATGTCATATTCTCATATATCAGATCAGATCACATCATATCATTCAGTGAAGCTTCCACATCCGTGCCTGTTACCAAATGTTGCCAATCACCTCATCACATCTGCCAGGTCCCCATCAGCTCTTTTTATTCTTTTTTATATTCTTGTCATCATATACAGAAATAGATATGTTATGGAGATAGATATGGGAGAACTCCATGTATGAGGAGGGTCCTGAACCTGACAATACCGCGAGGCGATGGAGAGTGAAACCCCACCTGCTGCGGTCAGAGCGTGTAAATATATGTACAGATGTGTCATGACAGTTCAGCAGCTTACAACGAGCGCCACAGCAGAGTCAGCTTTAAGGTGCTGTGTGTGGCGCTGGTAGACTGCCAAAACTACACTGACCATAAAACAGGGAAGGTGCATTTCAAACCTGTGGGCTATTAAAGGTGCTACATGTAGCATTTTTAGACATCTATATATCATTGTGAAATTAATTTAGTGCCTTGGTATAATTACTGTAAACAAATGAGACCATGGTGGAGACGATCGGTCGCCTCACACCAGTGGTATTGTTAGTGCAAGTGTTTCTCTAAATGAAGACTACATTTCCCATAAACCCCATGATTTATTGACATTAAAATGTGACTTGCAGCACCTTTAACTTCCTTGACTGCCATAGTAAGGAAGAGGGGAATGCAAGGGTCAGAGCCACAGCACCCTGACAGTAGAAGCTATAAAAACTATTCCTGTGTCTCTCAAATGATAATGTATGACAGAGAAGAGCTATATAAAGAAGTAATATGAGGCAAAATTCAGTTGTCAGTATTGTGATTTCAATACATTTTTTTTTTTTCAATTTATTGTGCAGCCCTAATCTCATCAGCATGTACATTCACCAGTGTGTTCATTTATGTTGCAGTGATGTCTTACTTTCTTGTTTGAAACGATGGGCTTGCACTGCTGTTTCCTACACTCTAAACTAAAAGGGTTCTATATGGTTCTTTAAGTTTGTGCTATAGCAGAACCCTTTATGGTGCTATAAAAAAACATTTAAAGATGTATGAAATGTTTCCAAGGACTGTTTTGGACTGTTTTTTTTTAAGAATAACATTGGGTTCTTTAATCTGATTTACCAATTTTTGATTTTAACAAATTAGAGGGTCCATTGAAAGATCACAGTCCTGTATAGAGCCGCTAGATCCATTGAAGAACCCTCCTTTTCCTGTGTGTACAGTAGTGTGAGATCTGTGTCAGAGTTAATAAAGCAAGGTAAGCTGAAAGAATAAGGTAAGGCTCGCTGAACTGAGCTCACCTGACACTTATCTGGGGATTAAAACGGTGGTTTCTGAAATCAAATCAGCATGGGACCAGTCACTGTTTGCTATGCTGTGTCTGGCATTAATTACCTCAAGGGAATCAACCAGTTTAGCCCAGGATGCGGTCCAAACTTTGGGAGCCTTTTCCATTACTCAAGCAGTTGAGAGTATATGCCATGGATCGTAAAGAGCGATACCCCACAGTTAGACCTGTTTGTGTCAAAAATATTTCCCAAACCCACAGAACTTTATTTTAAATTCTAGTCAAGATTCCAAGGTTTCCAAAGATACCAAATATGTCAGGCTGAATTACAGGGAAATGTGTAGAAAATGCTGCACAATCATCTAGATTTTTTTTTTTTTTTACATTTGATGGAATGGTGCAGCCCGAAAAAGTGTCACTTTGGGTTTGAATGAGCAGATACAGAATATGTATGTGACATTGTCGTACAGTATGGAATTTTTTTTTCTAACTTTCTAACTTTAAGCTATTTAAGAGGAAATTTAAGGGGAAACTCAGAGTACAAGGGGTTAAATAAAAATTAGAGTTGAACTTCAGAATCCCCCCATCTTTAATATAATGTCCTCTTTAGGGAATGTGGAAATTAGATGAACAATTCCTTTGGAGTAATTGGGTCAAATATAGTGATAGATCATAATCACCGTTCTTTATCTGGTATCTAAAGTAACTATCTCATGCCAAAAATGAACTGGACCATGTTTTCATAATCGCTCAGTACCTTCTTATGATGATGTGTTACATGAATCTAGCATGAGAGTTTTATGTTGATGTGCTTTCCATTCCTGGAAAACTTTGACTATATTTTAATCCCTCTTTCAGTAATACTTTCATCTTTTGTTTTTTGGGAGTTGACATGCACTTGAGATCCAAGTTGGGATCTTCAAAAGACACAGATTCCATTCTACTTTAGTTGTTTTTTTTGTTTTGGGCTTTTAGGTGCCATAATTAGCTGTCTGCTCTTGTTATCGCTGAGAGAATAACGATCTATTGATGAGTGGCCACTGCCGGTATCTCTCTCACCTGAATCATACCTGCTGGAGAGCAGTGCCACCATTTGATCCATAGTTGGAACTCATTTGATGCCGTTTCTTGAAAGTTGGTAAACACTAACAGTGTCTGACTCATCCAGATCATCTTTGAGGGGCTTCTCTGAAGGATCCAAAGCATCCTAAGCACTTTGATCCTATCCTGTTGGCTGGTAATGTGGACAGACATGGAAATCTAGACTTGAGAAGCCTCTATTGAAATCTAATTTAGAAACTGAAGCTGTCATAAAATGAACTTTGATTCAGCAGAAAATGGCTAAGTGCATGGCTAAGTGAAAGCTTTGTGAAACTCTCTTAACCTATTATAACTCAAAATGCAGGTATACTTTACTATAGTCTTTTCATTTATTACAAATATAAACAAACTAGGGTTAGACCAATGTAACATGCTGATATTGGGCTTTAAATAAAAGTCAGATATCGGCTAGTCAATGTTGTCCACCTCTGATATTATGGATATGATGTAGTTTGATTGATTATATATTTATTGTAGAATACAACATTGGTTGGCTATGGGAAGCACTTAAATTGAATTGATTATAATTTAACATTTTGATTGGATTCCACTCAAGTATGCATAATTATGTTATTAGACTCATTATGTTATTACGCTATTAGTATTATCCTGGGTGTTAGTGGAGATCTAGGGATACACTGAATACTTGTAAAGTTTTAGAAGTGTATAGCATGAAAATGGTCAAATATAATCATATTGAACAAAATATCGGAATAATATCGAAACAAAATATTGGCGATCGGCAGCTTCAACCCAAAAATTGCAGAATTGGTATCAGCCTTTTTACAGCTGCAAACTTCTCTTTCTTTCTATCTTCAATCTTTAATAATCTAAAATAATTGTCACATTCTTTGATTCATTTAGTAAGCTGTCAATTAGAAAAGTCATTCACTGGGATCAAATAAGATCTGCTGTCACTATGGCCTTTTTAACATAAAACATTCACTATGCTGACAGCCATCTTTGATAATGTGGACAGTCATTAGCGAAGCGTTTGGCTGCTCATCTTTGAAGTACGCAGCCATTGAGATTCCACTTGATAATTTTCACCTCTTCTAAAATCTGACTCGACTTTTAAACTCTGACATTACGGTCAGTTGTGACAGCAGAGATATGATTCAGTGTTGTGGAGCGGTCGCTCAATCGTTTTTAGATGACACCATGTATTTTGTGTTTATTGGAAAAGACATGAATTGTCCGTCTGTATGCTTATTTTCCCATCACTGTGGTCAATGACACTACGATTGCACAAAGTTTGAATTCCCTCATTCTGTTTGAAAAGGCCTTGATAATGGCTCAATAGTCTCTGCCAAGCAGCCAGGCTCTTAAAAGAAACCCTATTACAGCAGTCTTATCCTCGCCGTGCCGTGTTTATAGGCTTTGTCCCTCAGTAAACACTGGCCCATGAACCCGCTGCATGTCCTACATACCCATTACACTATATAAATTATCATTTCTTCAGCTGCTCTATAGCCACTTAATCCTATTTAGGGTCATGGGGGGCTGGAGCCTATCCCAGCATGCATTGGGTGGAAGGCAGAGAGACACTCTGGACAGGTTAGCAGTCCATCACAGGGACAACCCAGGACCCAGGACCTTCTTGCTGTGAGGCGACAGTGCTAACCAGTACTGAGCCACCATGCTGTTTTTGCCATGTTAATATTAGTGTTAAAATCAATATTCATACTGCAACTAAGATATGTTAGATGGCGCCAAAAAGTATATAATGATGAAAATACTAATACTACTACTGTTACTACAAAAACTACTGCTACTACTACTACCACTACTGATAATGATAATAGTACTACTGCTGCTACTACTAATACTAATACTGATATTACTGATACTGATACTATTACTACTGCTACTTCTGCTACTAAAACTACTACCACTGCTACTACTACTACTACTACTACTACTACTACTGCTAGTACTACTGCTAATACTGCTGCTACTACTACTGCTAATATTACTACTGCTACTGGTACTCCTGCTGGTACTACTACCACTACTACTACTATTACAATGCAGTGACAACAGCAACAATAATAATAATAACAACAATGATAATAACAACAACAACAATAACAGCAACAACAATAATAATAATCATAATCATACGCATAATTGTAATAATAATATATTTGTGGATAATAATAATATATATTGTGGAGTACTGCAATATTATCTGCATCGACATATATACACACTTTCAAAAAAAGTAGTGTTGTATCAATGGTATTTAAATTGTGTTGAAATACTTGCCCAATATGTTTAGATGCTTTCTCTGTTTCCATTCAGCCTTCGCACCTCTCAAGTCATTTATAATAAGTTTTATTTCCCTTTCATGAAACTTCATTCGCACCATCTATCTTAGTATATCTCAGGAGGGATGACTTTGTGTTAATAATTGGAAAGGCTGAAGGAAACATATGGAGAAACTGACGAGGTCTTGATGGTAACACTGACAGTACGGCTTCTAATAATAAGGATACTGATGCTACAAATGCCTCACCCTTTGGCTCGAGTGCAACATGATGCTACGTGACGTGTTGACAGGCTTCCAGGCTCTATTATTTGATAATCCAGGGTCTCGTCATTAGCTAAGAGCAGACAAACAGAGGAGCAGCATCTGCCAGGGTTTATTCTGGCTGTGAGTGTGCTTTGTTTGTGTTGAAACAGTCCCACCAGAGCAAATCATGGGATTTTGAAATAGACAAAAATTAAACCTCCCCCTAATTGAAAAATGTAAATCTTGTGTAAATCATAAATACTCACTGAATTTGCAAAATCTGTCTATTAAATGCATTTTAATTGCTGTAAAGTGTTTTGTACATAAAACTTCTGAAGCACTTGAGCATATTCTCTTATTCCAGCGGTAGGAAGGACTGCAATAATTGACATGGACCTTTTATAGCTCGGCCTACGTTACATTTCTCCTCAAGTTGACTGGATAATGGGCGAAATGAGACACAATTATGGCAGACTGCGGCGGAATTCAATTTCCTGATTATTTTGTTATGATTATAATTACAGTATGTCCACACGGTAAATGGATTGCATTTAACATAGTGCAGTTAAGAACCCTTACATCAGAGGCAAAAGAAATGACCTGACATTTCCATAATGGCTGACTGTAACTGCGCAAGTCGTTTTTTTCATTTATAGCGGCTGTCATTCTGGCTGCTCGTTCAGCATACAAATCCATTATTTCCCCCGGAAAACTCATAATTCATAAGCTCATTACAGAGGGTGTGAATTAAAGAGGCTGCGCGCGTCCTTTGTGCAATTTCCTGATCAGGAGTGGCCTAGTTTTGAAAGTCAAGAACGGTTTCAAAACCGTTTATTCTTCCAACTTCTGCAGATTCTTCCCGGTGACTTTGAAAAGACTCTTGTTTGTCCTTGTGTAACAGAAAGTTCAGATCACACCAAGGCTTGTGCTGTGCAGAGGATCTGTGCGTGGTCCACTTAGCCGTGGCGTGTCACACTTTTGTGCAGCTTGACCTTCTCCAGAGTCTTGTCTTTCTCCACCGGAGCACCATTTGATCATCACCTTGCTGCTGCTGCTGCTGCTGTGGATCTTGAGGACGGAGTCGACAGGGGAGGGGGGGGGATGCGCTCCAGCTGCCAGTAGGGGGCAGAAGTGATCCACATTTCACGCTCCCTGTAATCTAGTGTTTCCTATCTGATTTGGGGCGGGAGGTGCGGCAGGGAGAATGCCTTTAAGCTCCACTGCCTCTATAGACCCAGATGCATGAAGGAAAGGGCTGCTGCTCCCAAGGTCAGCCATCTGAGGACCGGCACTGACCGCAGCTCCTCTCCCCTTCCACTGATGACCGCCGGACTAATTGGCTATGGGTTGCCTCTGCGACACTGAAAATGAAACTGAACCGAGATGACAGCCCCTCTGGACTATCTGAGATGCAGCTTTTTAAAGGTCCCATATGGCAATTGTCAGAGCCGGGGCTGTTTGAGGGGGAGAACTCTTCATATCCTATTTCATTAGCCTTGTCTGCTGTTGTGGATGAGATGTAATGTGGTGGCAAAGTGTATCTCAACATCCCCTCTCCGCCGGTAGCTGTCAGATCACCACCAAGGAAAATAAGCTTAGTCATGGATATTGCGTTCGCTCCCTCTCTCTCTCTTTTTTGTGTGTGCGCTGATTGATGGCGCGTAATCTATTAAGAGGATTTGGGCTAGTCTGAAATTGAGGGCAGAACTCACAGAGAATTAGCTTTCTTAATGTCAGGAAATTCCGACGTCAAACTACAGTAACAAGAGGTAAGGGTAACTTCAGTGACGATGTTGGAAAACTCATTAGCCGTAAAAGCTCTTTAGTTGCTCCGTACAGTCTATGTACCGATAGATAAGGATTTCACAGAAACCCTTGACACTGGAAAGCAAGGACCATGGACCAGACATTTTCAGTCATCACCATATCACCAAGCCACGGGTAAAAAGCATGCCATTTAATCATAAAATATATTTCATCTCCCCCACCCCCTTTCCTTCGAATCTGCTTGATTCAAGGTATACTAGTCAGAATTGTTTCGACCTTACTGTAGCTCTTAGGAGCTAGTCATAGTTTATGAAATATTTTGTCTACCGGAGGCAAAAAAGGTGTGTGGGTAGCTTTATTTCTGCCAGCTTGACAGAGACAGGAGCCATGTAAGAAATACTGGCCCAGTAACTTGCAGCTTGCCTTTGGAAATTTACAAGAAAAACCACGAGGCCATACGAGGAGAATTTATGTCCGAAATCATTTTGATCGGACAAGTCTGAGTGAAGATTCATCTCTGTTGTTCTGCCGCTTATTGGATTTCACTTTGTTTTATGTGAAAGGGTTCTGAACTGTTGGCTCCAAGACTTTGGTGGCCATTTGATAAGAGACAACGGTAATGATTTGGCGGTGCAATTACCCCTCGGAACTGGGCAGCGGTGACAGTTGTAAAAGGACAAGCGGCTGTGTTTCGGTCCAGAGATGGGCAATGTCGGGTTGCTGCAGAGGGAAGCCCATCAAACTGGAGCTGAATTAGCTGTTATTTATGCTTTCATACCGACTTCCCCAGAGAGTTTAAGTACTACACTGACTTTCTGGGAGTTTGTCACCTTACCCAACATGTGATGAAAGTTTTCCCGCCAAAATCATCTCTGTGTCTCCGGTAGATAGCTCTGTCTGGTGCGCATGCTAACGCTTTAGCGCACAGTATGTTGAGTAATAACATGCCACTAGCATTATCCTAAAAGTGAGAAAATGAGAAACTTGTAGCAACTCTAAGGCTGGATGGTTAGTTAATTTTAATGACGCTTCTAAACCTGCCAGGCTTCTTGAGGGGATTGGTGAAATAGACATGAAATAAGAAAAGAAAAAAAAGACTGCACTTTAAATGGCAGAATATCTCTTTCTGTGTAAGTTTGAGCATAACTTGTTTTGTTTACACAGGAAGTTAGAGAAGCTAGCCAGACAGCTAAAGTTTTTTGTGCTGCTGATTTGTAATGGACTTCACTAATGATGAAGGTTGTGACTTTTTTTTCCAAAAGTTATAAATGTACAGGCCATAGAACATAAACCAATGTCAACTTTGGATTAGTAAGAGGTTTATCTTCATACTTTGGATAATGCTAGTCGCCTACGATGACTTAACATACTGTATGCTAAAGCGTTAGCATGCGCACCAGACAGAGCTATCTACCAGAGACACAGATGATTTTAGTACCACATACTAGGTAAGGGTGTTGTCCTTTAAGCAGTTAACAAAACTTTCAGCACAACCAGTAATAACGTTTGGATGACAGAAAGCAATTACAACTTTTGTCCATACTTTTCTTGATTGCATATCTTTTATCTAATGGTAGCAGAATTTATCTGCCTTCATAATATCTATGTTTTTCTAATGCTCTATTGATCCCTGAGAAATGAGTCTTTTCTCTTAAGGTCAGAGGTCAGGTTCAGCTATAGCACCCCTGGAACTGGTAAGGATTTAGTGTCTTGCTCAAGGACACTTCAGCAGGGCGGATGCTCGCTGTCACAGTCTTAGTTCCGGTCTTCTTGTTGAAGGATGCTCTCCCTACTCCACCGCCTGATAATTATATATTCAAATTTATACAAGGCAGCGGAACATCTGCAAAAGTTTAGAGAAATAGCTGCCGGCAAATGTTTTTTGTGATTTTACGGATCAGTATTTTTCGCTTTTACCTTGACCCCGCATCGAGGAGGCGCTTGCACCACAATCTGTCTGCTAACTACCATCTGTCATAAAGTGCATCTGTGGACTTGAATTCAACCCCGCACATCTCAGCAAGTGCTTGCAGCGCTGCACCGAGCCCTGCACACCGGCTCCGTACCCCGGACGAATCTGTCCACACGTCACACCGAGGTCTGGAGATCAGACCTCGGTGGGATGTAATCAGCAGAACAATAGACTAATTTAAAATCGGGAGGAACAAGCTAGTTTACAGGGATTCTTGGCAGGGTGGTGGATCCTCTTGTGTGTGTCATGAGTTTCCCAGAGACCTGTGAATTCTTCTTAAACCAGAGCATAACAGGCTGTGAGGGGCTCCGCAGAGGCACCGCTCTGGATACACAGTCATGAATATTTCATACTTCATACCTTTACTTTTACTGGTCTCTGTCGGCAGAGCCCGCTGGTTACCTCTCCTTGCCACATGCAAAGTCCAGATACACAAGAGGGAGGTGTTTGACAGTTTGTTTGTATAGGGACATCATAAGGACAATCCTGCCTGTCTCAGCATGACTGTAATATATGGAAAGCCATGGAAGTGTCAGGGTGCGAGGAAGGCGATTCAAGCAAGCTGCCATGCTGTGTATTAGCAATAAAAAGGCACATATTAGCGTGTGGGCCGGCTGGTGACAATACACAGAAACGCATCCGGGACAGGCAGAGGATCTATGTATGTTTGAGTGTCCGCCTCCAGGTTTCGCTGCATGCGTCCGGGAAGGTGAAAGGAGAGAAAAGCCACACGCTGAGCTCAGCGGGGCACGAGCTGAGCTTCCAAGACAATTCTTAGGTGCTCGCGTGGTTCAAAACCCCCCCGACTCGACGAGGGGAAAAACGGCGGAATGTGTCAAAGATCAGAAATAATCAGCGTGGCCGGAGGAGCCAGCGTGCTCAACACAGGTTAAGATCACACTCCCAATTACAGTGAAACCTATGGCAGTACTTCGTTATATTGAGTCTCTCACATATGGATGGATGAATAGTATGGATATCCAGTTGGAGAATATTATTTTCCATTTTCGTTTGGACCTCTAATGGTATCCTATGCTGCGCTCACATCATATGGGTGTAACTCATCAACATGGATTAAAATAACGCATTCAAACTCATTTGAAGCCATCAAGATGTCATGATTGTAGTTTTCTGTAGACGTTGGTTGCTCCTGATCAGCTGTTACACACTTGCACTTAGTGTTAATACATCTGAGTTCGTGTTTTACAGCAAACCAAACATCGCCATGTCAGCCGCAGATGAAAAATTCAGCAAGTAGCCGAGTCTTGCCGCGGCATTTTAATAAACAAAATGACTCACGCTGAAAATCATTCCTTTTATTTTTATTTTTTTACATGAATATATCATTCCCTACACTTGACTACAGGTATTTCTTCTGTTGGTGAAGTCAGAGAAATCAGAGTCCATCATCAAACGCAGAGATCCCAAGTAGAATTTACCAGCTGAAAGGTGACACCGACAGTGTTTTCAAGAAGGACGCTCATATCTGCCGTCTTTACCATGTGACATGAACGCAGCATACGGTCCAAGGACGTGGTGGATGATGCCTCTTTTTTTCCCCCAGCCGTACAACCTTTTGAATGTCCTGCTCATTATTTATTTGACTGCGACGGTGCAGAAGGCCTTAATCATGAGAGCGAGGGTGAGAGCAACAGATTGTGATTGATGGGTGGCATGTCTGCTGAGACGTGGGCAGAGGAGACAGTAATGGCACAGACAGCGCTCCGACAGATGGTTGGTGATTTAGAGCCGCAGCCTCACTCTAGATAGGTTAATTAGCCTGATAAGCAAAAAATGTGTTGGATTTGGCACCTTGTCTGCAACTGGTTGATATTGCCTTCATATGGCCACCACTTATCTTCCCCCAACATCCAAGAACCTACGGATGATGCTTCCCACGTGGTACCCAAACTGTCACAGCAACACATGAGCGGCTGACGTCAGCTTCCTCTGTTGACAGGCTAGAGTGCAAGCAAGTCATTTACCAGCAGGCGCCATTCAAAAGAGAGGAGAGCTTTTTCTCTGAGATGTGGATCACTTGTGTAAATGCGGGATGATTGTGTTCATCTCACAGAAAAGGACTGCAGCAGTATGACCATCTTGCCTGCCTAGTGCCTAGTGCCTAGTGCCTAGTGCCTAGTGCCTAGTGCCTGGTGATGTTCTGCTGGTTGTAAAACCTCATCCAGACCCTCATGCACCCCTGCTGGCATCACATCAAACCCTGCCAGAGCTTCCTTGGCCGCCCTCTCCACCTCTCCACCTCCCAACTGTTTCAATCAAAAAGGCGGTAGACTCTCTCCCCTCCTTTTAAACAAATTTGTCAAAGGTGAGCAAACAACATTAAAAACTAGAGATGACCCTCTTTGTACTGAATAGTGAGCAGCTTTATATAACACCGCAGCCAGCAAACAGAAGGTATTTCATTAAGATGTGCTTAGTTCCTAATACCTGCTGGCAACTTAGTATCACTGGTTTCCAATTTGCATATAAATGTATTCTATTTCATTGGTGTATTGTGAGGAGGATTTATTACGAGGGCTCCAGCATGTAGACTTAAACACAGTCCGACTCTATTATGGCATTGGTCTCATCAAAGATGGGTCTCTGTTATTAAGACCTCAGATACTAGAGCACAAAGGCAGACCCACATAGCAGATTAGACAACTCCGTTTGATGGTGATATAAGGCGGTTCAAACATTTACTTGAGCGAGTCTGATGTAAACAAAACGCTCCTTTTTCAAAGGACATCACTGAGAGAGAAACCTGTTCATGGAGCTGAATAATGCAGGATGCTGAGGATGATCACAGCCTTCTCTAAACTCGCTACATATTCCACAGTGTGCTGCTGGATGTGTGCCCCCTCAGATCGACTTGCCCTATTTTTATTTTTTTTTTCTCACGTCTATATGCTTTATTATTTCTTGAAAGGAAAAAGAGGTGCAGTTGTTCCACGCTGTATTGTTTAAAGTATCAAAAGAGATAAGAATAGTAGATGCCCCATCCACTGTGCACTGTGTAGTCTATCTTCTTTGGTGCCGCAGATAGCAATAAACTTGTGATTGAATAAGGTCTGCTACATACATGGAGGACCTTGAGTGGGCCTTTAATGTATCAAAAATATAATATTTTTTTTATTTTGAATACATGTGGAAATGTCATGCTAAAAATTAAGTTGAAGTGTTAAACTGATTACAGTACGCTGATGAAGGTAAGTCTACTGAAATGGAAGCCTTTAAATACTTTTTGGTAAATGGCTCGTGTTTTCCATTTCTTTCATTACTTTAAGATAAGATGTTATTACAGTTTGACTTTGTTTTCTCAGTTTCAGCTCATGCCAGAAGGACAGAGTTCATCCGTATGAACCGATGATTGCTGCAGCGCGGAGAGAAACCGCTCGACTTTTTCCAGCGCCAGACGATCCGAGTTCCTTCAAACTCTCAATCACCTAAACTGGCGTGTGCGAGAGATGTGGGAAAGCCGGGAGAAAATGCATGTCTTACCTTGGTTTTATTTTGAGCATTGTCAGTGAGCGTTTTGAGTGCTGTCAGTGCAACGTCTCCCCGCTCTGGATGAGATAAAGGAGCGAACACTCGCTATGACAAGCCCGAGTTGTTGTGCTGTTGCACATAGTGAAGCCGGAGCTCAAACGCATGCAAATTCTGACAGTGCTGATGAGCAGCTACATGTTTTATCCTGAGGGGCAATCTGATATTCTTCAGGAAAGGCTTTTGAGCGCATTGATGTTCGCAATTAAGGCGGAAGACAAGGGAACAAACTTTCATCTCAATTTATGTCTGCCGATTTTGTGAAGTTGACTCCCTCACGCCTGCTCCGCAGACACTAGAATACCATTCCTGACAATCATTATATAATGGATGAACGAGGAAGGATTGTATACTCGA
This sequence comes from Centroberyx gerrardi, assembly GCF_048128805.1. Classification (NCBI taxonomy): domain Eukaryota; kingdom Metazoa; phylum Chordata; class Actinopteri; order Beryciformes; family Berycidae; genus Centroberyx; species Centroberyx gerrardi. Next base: position 5,657,378 of record NC_136004.1, read on the forward strand.
GATCCATCTAATTAACTGATAGCATCGCCGTGCACGGTGTCAGGGAGTTGATTTTTCCTCATAGTTATATCTCATCTTGTGTTGTGTGAAAGCGATGAAATTAATAATAGATAAATCCAAAGCATTTTTTAAGAGAGCGGGATATCTGCAACCAACCGCATTTATCCATCTGAACAAGTTGTTCCCTATACTCTTTGCTCTGAACTGCGATTGCTGTAATTACATCCTGAGGCGTTCAATGTCTGCTCCTTGCAGAGGAATAAAGGGAATAGGAATAAGATCCTAATTAGTTATTGAACAATAGTAGTTCTTAAGCAGTCTTGGCCTGGATTGGACTTGTGTCAGCGCATGTTAGGGCCACTGATAAGAGGAGTTGTGATTCAAGTGTGCTGTACAATACAATGCACAGCTACCTCTTTGGGAATATTTTGGGAGTATATAGGGGAGAGGAGGGTATGTTGTCACACTTTTTAGTCATTGGTGTATTTCTCAGTAGTGCCTATATTTTTCTAGCTAGATTAAGGTCTTCTCTAAAAAATGGCATTTTTACATTTTGAATAATTTACTGGAAGAAAACTTTATTACTGATGAAATACCACTTGACAACTTGTGACAATTTACCCCATGTCAGGGCATGTTGTCACACATGGCGGGGCATGTTGTCACATAGACAGCTGTGCTGTGTTTGTGCACACAATTCTATTTCCTTTGAAGTGTATACACAATAACAACATGAAAAACATACTCTTGTATTGAAAACAACATACCTCATCTCAGAAATCGACACCCATCACACACCAGGTAAAATAACCCCTCCCTCACCTATTCTGGGATGCACAGACAAACATACGTTATGATACAATTTCTAACCGTATGATATATTAATGTACATATAATATATACACATTTAATTTGATGTTTTATTATGTAAAATGGTTCTTAGCCACTTGAAGAAAACAGTAATAGTAATCTGCCTCTGTGACTGTATGTGAGTCTGGTCCAGCAGTGAGATCACTTGCCACACAAGCCAAAGGTTTGTGGGTGTACCAAGTACCAAAATCATATTTATTCAGAAAAGAATGAATGTAAAGATGTTTCTAATCATAAAAAGGATTTGGATAGTTATGACAACATGCCCCGAAATCAATGTGATAACATGCCCCACCCAGGCATTCCTGACAAAGGTCGCTTCCCTGAGCACATAGCTTCACTAAAAGATTCAATTTTATTATCAGGTTATAGCTGACCCTTGCTTTTTTTTATAATTATTTTGATTCCTTTATAAGAAAAAAATGAGAAGAAAAACACTTTCAGGTATACAAATTGCTTGATTGAATGTTTGAGTTGAGTGTTTTGACTTAGACTGTTGTATTCAACATAGGTAACCTCTTATTAAGAAAGTAAACATTTTTGTAATTGGACTTTTGGCTCTAAAATATTTAGTTTCAGAAATAAAGCCGCTGAGACAACTTACCCACGTGACAACTTACCCCGCTCTCCCCTACAGTATATATATATAAGACTATATATATACAGTATGTTCCCTTTGTGAAATGTAAACACAAACTGGAGACACTCACAGCGAGGGACATTCTCATCATTTTCACAAGTTTTGTAACTGTCATCGCTCCGACTCGTTGAAAAAGAATACATTTGTCAGCTCTGCGATGCAATCACAACAACAAAAACTGTTTTCTCTCCCTCCGTCTCTATATCGATATGTGGGAAAATGAGATTTTAATGATTTGACAGTAAGCGTAATAGAAAGCCATGCGTTTGCAGTGATGACAGGTGTCTGCGAAATGTGCGTATATGTGCAGGTGACATATGACTTTCATATTGTCAGGTGGAAACCTCATATCTCCAAAATGTCAACTTTTTAGGAACTGAGAAACATTGCACCAAGAGGTTCCTCAAACATAGAACCATGGAATCTTGGAGTTACGAGTTTTTCCACATGACAGTGACGTGCTAAATTTGGTGTTTTTTTCTCCCTCACTGCAAAAACTGACAAACTTGTTAAGTTATTTTATCTTGTCTCCAGACTTATCAAGCTTATTTTAAGATTTTTTTTAGTGAAATCATCAGATAATTTCACTGGTTTCAACAAATTTGACTTTTTTTCAGGAGACTGTAACTTGTTTCAGGACATTTACTTGGTAAAAGTGAAATTGTCTTGGAGAAAGTTTCTTATTTCAAGACTTTCTTCATTGTTTTATGATGGTTTCTTGAAAGAAGTCATATTGGCATGAATCAAGTGAAATTTACTGAAACCAGCAAAATGATCTGCCAGTGCAGTGAGATCACTTGACTAAAAATATCATGAAATAAGCTTGATAGTTTCTGGAAACAAGGTAAAATCACTGGACAGCTTGTCATTTTTTGCAGTGCTTTGTCAGAATACAGTGCGTTATCATGTTAAAAACGGCATTTTGTAACATTCGGTTAAAAAGAACACCGTATTCATGCCTGTACATCTAAAACGGCAGGCTGCTTTTAATACCGGTGTGTCGTTAAAGCATCCGCTTGTCAAAGTCATCCTCCCTGTGATGCCGCTGAGCCGGGTGTTGTCTAACTGTCGCCTGATGGGGGGGGGGGGGGGGGATGATATTCTTGGGCACAGGCCCGGGTCACGGATCAATACCGGCACCCAGTGAATCTTCTCAGGCGAATCGGCGGACGTATTACTTTGCTCGGCGCGGGCGTCTCGGTTCTCTGATGAGCGGAGAACTGCTCTTTTGGGGTCATCGCGCGCCAAAGGTAGAGGCCCGGGGTGCGGGGGGAGGAGGAGGGGGGGCGATAACCTCCCTCTACCGCCAGACAGGGCCATATTTAAACTTGTCGCGATCCCTCCTGTTTGATGTTCCACATTGGCGCAAATTACAAGGGCGGGTATTGATAGGTGATTTGTCAAGCTGCCATGGGGGGATTGGTTTTGTATTCCAGCGGGAGCACTATGTAACTGCCCTGGATCTGCACACCCACAACGCCACAAAGGGTTGGAGTGCGCCTGTCAAATTGTCAGCCTCGGCTCTCTCTTGAGTCGCCGGAGCCGGGGTGTCACCGCCACCGGAGTCTCGGAAATTCAGTCTGTGTAGAGAAAAATATGGGAGAGAAAAGGTTTTTCGCTGTTGAACTCCGGTAACACCCAGGACTCCGCCGGAGCTGATGGGGTTTTTTTCTTCTTCACATCGCTTTCAAAAGCAGCCATAAAAAGGGGAAATTCTCCTCGAGTAAAGGTCTTTGTAAAAGCTCTGCGTAATGAGGAGAAAGTGGAGTGCAGACGTGGGTCAGATAGTGTTTGCAAATAATATTTCATGTTTGCTATAACCTGCCCGGGGTGCCGGATACGCGGGTTTTAGCACATCAGGACTTTTCAGATATTGTCAGGGAAGTTGTCAATCTCAGAGAAGTACACTAAATCGACTTTCCAACGCTTTCCTGCGATTGGCTAAACTTTCTGGCGCTCACTGATGTATCCGAAACACACACCAGAAAAAATGTATCTGCAAATTGACCTAGCTCTGCTGGAAACTTACATATGATATTCCTTGTTAGGCCCCAGGAAGGATGTAGTTCTCCCACTTAAAGGATGGAAACATGTTAAAGATTTCCTTCGCGAGCAACGTTTACCTTGATCAGACGTGTCTCGCGTAAATGGAAGCATTCCCTTGTCTTTTGCATGTCATCTACGCAATAAGATGGAAGATGACTTGGAGATGAAATTCCCTTTCAACATCTATATCCGTCACTGTCTGGCTGGCCCTCTTTTATCACAGACTGCTTAGGGCAATGGTAAAACTGTACTTGAATTTCACAGACTCAGATTCCCATTGATCTGTCAGAGCCCACATGCTTGATAGACTCGGCAGATATTTTGATATTGTAAGCCCTGCAATAGATAAAAAAAAGTTATTATTATTATTGCTATTAGTATTATAATTATGAATTATTGTAATAAGCATAATAAGAATTACAGTAATTAGGATTGAAATGATTATTGCAATGATTAGTTATAATTATTATTACAAGTTGTAGTAGTAGCAGCAATAGTGGTAGCATTAGTAGTAGTAGTATTACTAATACTATAAAAGCAGTAGTAGTAGTAGTAGTAATAGTAGTAATAGTAGTAGTACTAGTAATAGAAGCAGTAATACTAGTAGTGGCAGTAGGAGCAGTTGTAGCAGTTTAAGCCTTCCAAGCAAAAAAAAATATAATAAATAAAAAAAAACATTTTCACTTTTGGAGGCCGCTGAAGGCAGAAAAATGATGGAAAATAAGCCTAGACTTGGGTCTTTTTTGCACTTTCATCTTAGTATTTGTACTTGAATGGTGGTGTTTAAAAGATTTATTTTTCACAGCTGGTCTTTTTATTTTAACTCACAGAAACAATTCCCAGATGCGAGTAATTAGGAAGCAATTAGAAGGTACTGTACATAGCTAATTTTACAGGGGTCCTGCAGAAAGGCCTTATAAATCATGTTTTATCCTAAAACTAGCATATAACCAACATATTTGGTGGATTGATTGAAATCGGAGATATATGGTCTCTTCATGTTGCATCAGCTGGAGATAGGAAACTGAGTTTTGACTGAGGCCCGAATAGCGACAGTCACAGTAGTCAACAGGAGATGAGATAAAAGCGTGGATGACCTTCTCTTAATCCGAAAAGGAAAAAACAACTTGATTTTCGGTGTCTCTCAACTGCAGGAGGCAGAGCTGCACCCCCCCTGTCTCTTTACTTTCTCTTCAAAGGTCAACTCACTGTTAAAAAAGTTTCTGCCCAGCGGCTGTGTGTTGGAGGACAGACTACCAAGATCATTTCAAATAAAGAGAAAATGTATCGTACCCCAAAAATCTACAATATGATCTCTTCCCTGTTCCTTCCACTTAGCGAGGAAGCGGCTCCAGACGGGACGCGTTCAGGTGACGTCAGATTTACCGTAAATACCAGCTGCCCACTGGGAAAAAACGTTCACGTCTGCCTCCTAGTGGTAATTCCAAGTAGGACATGTGGGAATTTTTTCCCACTTAGCATCATGAATTGCGGAAGTGTGTCACAGCAGGCAAACATGGCAGCAAATCCACTTGTGTTGGCAGTCCAAGGTAATAAAAATCAAAACGATATAACGTTATATTCACACTAATGCAATCAACTCTGCTCATCAGAAGTGAGTAATGTCTGCCGCAGGTTGATTTTAAATTGATAAATAAAGCTGATTACGGATGTGGACGTGTACGTCTCCGAGCCGTAGCAACGAAATGTCACCCTGTTCTTTCGCTCCTTCCGATATGACACGAATGCGACACTAAACCGAAGCCCGAACATGCAGCATCTCTGATACGAGTGCTGTAATCCCTCCTGACACTCCTTGCTGTTAGATGATTTGTCAAAAATGTGAGAACACAGATTTCACACTTTGTGACCCACTGAAGACGAGCGAGGTGTTGGCGCCGTTCTGAAGATCGGCCCAACAAGCTGTTAGAAAATAGAATTCAAATATCGCAGGGTTTTAAAACTTTTTCTTCCACATTTGTGAATCTCTGAAGACTCCCAGTTTGTTCTCTGTGAATACGACTGACTTTCCAAGTGCAAGACACAAGGTTTGAATTCCTCACATGCAATTGTCATTCATTCTTTCCCCTACTGTCCCTTATAATCCTCATGATCTGCCTTGGCATTTTCCACCAGGTAAGTGTCAGTAGAACTTACTCCCAGAAAAACTCCTCCCTGTGTTAATCCAGCAGCATCACCGGCTCATTACAAATGCGCAACAAAACCTCAAACGGAGCCCGAGCGCCTTTATACCAGCTGCTTAATTCTGCTGCACATCACTCTCCATCCCGTCCGTCGGCCGTGCGATGACAGATGCTCCCTTGTTATTTTGCATTGATTGCTGTTGCAGCAACTCAAAGAGTCACTCCCGCTCCGCCTTCACCGTGGGCTCGATATAATGTTCCTGCCATGCTATTCACATTTAATTAACCTGCTCACCCCCAGACGTGAATCAATATGGAGATCAGAAAAAAAAACCAGCAGCGTTTGGTGAAGGCGTACAAAATTATTCTCAGAGTGGCGTCGGGGTTTTACAGATGGTGCTGCAGATCGGGCTGGGTTCAGAGTCTCGTTAGGACTGAACCGGGGGGGACCAGCGCTCACCTCAGATTTCCCACGTGACTCTCGAATTACTGGGGTTGCTTTGAACGCTTTGATGGATTTTTTTTTCTCTCGCTCGCAAATAGGAAGCTGTCAGAAAGTGTTGCTTGATGTAAACTGCGCGATACAAACACTGTTAACAAGTTAGCAAGAGCGGATGTAAACACTGGAGTTGCATTGCCCTCCAGAATTACTGGCAAAGATTAATTATAAGTAAAAATAAGACGGGAATGTAAACAAAATATGTCATGTTATTTATAGCCTGCAACAGAGTCCTAGCTCGATTGCACACAATGTACAAAACATTAGGGACGTCTTCCTGATATTTAATTGCAGAATCCACATCTCAGTTGTCTCAAAGCTCAAAAATCCTTCCCTCACTCGTCTGCTTCTCTTTATCTACATCTCCTCCTTTGTGATTGCTATAGATTTAATAAGGGAAATCAATAAGGGATAATGGCTTTAACCTGGATTCACCTCATCAGACTTCATGAAAAATCTGTAATATTTTGTACAGTAAGTGTAGTTTTGGAGCTGCTGCATTGACAGTGAATCAGGGTCAGTGACCTGTTGTGATTTGACAGCGATATGGGCACGATTTTGGTGCATGTCTTTTAGCACTGCAATGAAATTAAGCTCATTTACTGTAGGTGTAAGAATGTAAACAAATATTCTATAAGTCCACAAAGTCAGTCTTCTTCCGTTTTCAGGTTCTTTGGGAGCTTTGGGAAAATGTTCTTCATCTTCGCAAATATCGACTTAACTGTGAAAATCAATCTCAGAGATAACTTAAATATCACAGGAATGACATATAGGAATGCAATTTTAGGAGAGACGTTGCAACTGCAGAGGCACCATGTGTATAATTTGCATTGAATAATCCACTATACAGCCTCTGTGTTGCTTTCTGTCTGCAGCGGCAAGACACAAGGTTCGAATTCCTTACATGCAATTGACATTCATTCATTCCCCTACTGTCCCTTATAATCCTCATGATCTGTCTTGGCATTTTCCACCAGGTAAACCTGAAAGTGTCAGTAGAACTTACTCTGGCAAATCTTGCCTTGATTCAGTTGGCTGAATCACTCATTCCCAACACACAAAGCCATTCAGCCTCTGAAACAGGTTGGACAAACAACAACAAAAAAAAACCCCCACAATGACATATTCAACATGTGACTTCTTTCCACGTATCGCACCTCAGTGTTGACGTCAGGCAAAGCGGCACCAAAGGTGGAAGGTTCAGTGCGGCAAAACACTACTTTGGAGCAAAGTGAAATGTTAGTCATGATTAAAATCTGTCAGACGCTCCTTCACCCGTTCTCACCTAAGCCTGCTGAAATCACTATGGAAACCTTTGGTAATGTCACAGCCGAAAACTTTCCAGATGATGAAGCTTTTTTTTTTTTAAAAGATTTATTTTAGGCTTTATTGACAGAGATAGTGTGAAAGAGAGAGAGACAGGAAGGTATGGGAGAGAGAGAGAGAGAGGGGAAGACATGCAGCAAATGACTGCGGGCTGGAATCGAACCCGGGTCGCTGTGGGAAGGACTGAGCCTTAGATGGTACGCGCTCTACTCAGTGAGCCACCGGGAACCCCCGAGATGATGAAGGTTTAACACAACCAGGTATCACCAGGTGTGGAGGGCTTAAAGTCCTTGGAGAGAGTTTTTCTAGTCATTTTTTCGGTCGCACTTTATTTGAATAGTCAGTGTTGATACTAACTATCAAGTGACTATAATGTGTCACTAAAGAGTCTACTGAGGTTCAAGTGATACTCATAACTGTGTGAAAACTAGTTTATAGATATTGAGTGTCAGGGTTAATGTTAGAAATGGGGTCAGGTTAGGGTTACATAGTCTGTAGAGATGCACCAAATAGGCAAGTGACACTTTACTGAACATTTACTTTTTGCCACCTGATAGTTAGTTCAGTATCAACATTGGACTATCCAAATAAAGTGTTATCATATTTTCTCTTTTTCAATCACCAGGCCTCATTTCTGTATCTGCTCATATACCATTTTTATATTTATCTGTAGAATGAAATCTTCCTCCACATTTTTCAACCCCTTGGAGACTAGGGAAAAAAAAACAAAAAACTGTATGCTTGCTGTTTGCTTTGATTCATTTCAAATGTCACAAAGAGCACTGTTCACATGTCCAGTTTATTAGCAGACATCACCATAACAACGCACCCACTTGTCTCTCATCTGCTTGATGGACAGTTCCTCACTTTTTCAAAAAGCCAACAAATACTTGAAGTGGATGTTGCGGATGATTGATGCAGAATCACAGCAGGTTACCACCGCGCGGGGAAGCGTGGATGGGTTTCACACTGGTAGTTATATTTAACAAGCCCCGACTTAGGTGACTGCTTGTATGTTTGGAAGTCATAGTTTTGGATGGCACCGAAAGGCGTCCTTCACTAATCGCAAATTTTGACAATGTGAATGCAAAAATCCCCCATGAGGTAAACTGAAAAAAACATTTTTTTTTCTAAAATTATGACTTTATTTGTATAGAAGCAAGATAATGCTAGATAGAAGTCTTTTTTGCTGCTCTCTATCACTGACTGATATAACACAATAGTGATTGAACCCATACCCATTTCATGAAAGCTTTTTCATTTGCTGTTCCAAACAGCTGGTAAGTGTTTCCTGGGAAAAATCCAGTTTGTTTGGAATCAATAAAAGAAGAACTGGGTAGTTAGCATGAGCAGCGATAGCCACCATGGCCGAAACTCAAACTTCATCAACAGAAAATCCAGTGAAGAAGACGTCACAGTACTGGACACACTGTTTGATTGACAGGTGATCTCTGGGAAGAGCAGTGCAGAAACACCACAGCAATGAGTGCTGAGCACCAAAGATCTCACCAAAATCAAAGAAAACAAGGGTTGAGAAAATGAGGATTGCCACTTTAAGTAAACAGTAGAAGTGTATCTTTGAGGAAGTGGGCCATTTGATCAGTATTTCATTTGCATCTGTATTGTGTGTAATATAGACTATAGTGTGTAATACTAGTGTTGCTGAATAACCCTTGTGTTGCTGCAGCATAAGAACAGCACATGAGCATCGGCCTTTAGTTCTAAAATCACAGACTGGTACTCATCATTTTTGGGGATACAATCAAATCCGGGGATGTGTAAGACGATGGAGCTCTACTCACCATTTGCAAAGGATACGGTCACATTTGGGGATACATTAGAATTGGAGATTACTTGCCTGTGACTCAACTGTAGGAGCTGTGTGGATCATTGCCGCTGTGATGGAGCACGTGAATGTGGCTGCGTGACAGGTGACCCACACACAGCAGCTCTCTTCACAATCAAGGGTTGGGGTAATTCATTCCGGGCATAATTCACTCCAGGTTGCTTTTAATGGTTTCGATGCTTGAGATTAAATTGACTTCACAGTCGGAGTGTTTTTTTTGTTTTTTTTTGTCTCTCGGATACGTTCTGGAGGGATAAAGCTTCCATACGACTTAGGCTGACTGAATGTAGATAAATTGCCTGGGAAAAAAAAAATTGCGCAACCCTCCTCCCAAAGGCTGTTGATAGAGGATCTATCTTTCTTGCTCCCCAGCAGCTGCCTGGGAAATGAGACCTTGAGAGAGGCTGGGGAATTTCACATTTTGTCATGTTCATTGTTTGCGCCTTCATATTTCCCTGCGTGCAAGTTAATGGTAACGGCACATCCGCTGACAAGATAACAAGGGAGTTGCTGTTTAAAGATGAAAAATAGGCTTGTTTTTTCTTTTTCTCCATCATTTTGATATAATTAATGTTGATATAATCTTAAAATTTCTTTTGGCTCGGTTCATCCCGTTTCCAGAAATAGCCGCATTTACGCCTCCAGGAAGCCTTAAAGGGAGGGAGAATGATAAATTATTAGCGTCTTTATGGGGGGGGATAATGATATTTTATTGATCTTCTAATCATGTGTGATGTATAATCACCTTTTACGCTGAATGTTATGCTTCCTCCTTCTAGCAGCATTCTGCAAACTGTGGGAAGAAATTCATGCCAATATTAGAAACGTATATTAGCACACTTGTATTACTAGATTAGGTTTAAGTTTAGTTCATTTGTATATCTAAGACTGAAAAAAGAAACTCATGGCTGATAAAAGAGAAAAGAAAAAGAAAATTAAGATAAAGGAAGGAACGTAAGGCAACAGAAACTACATGACATCCAAACTCAACATTGGTCCAAAACTAGCAAAAAAACAAGTGAGGGTCAGCAGCCAGCATCGTTTTTTAGCCCTCAATTCACAGTATTTGTTTGCTTTTTCTGGAGGCTTCTGGGAAAATGTGGCGAGTTTTAGTTTCGGGAAAGGACTGCTGATAAGGACCGTGGCGGTCGTGCTGCGATCGCCATCCGCTTCGCTCCTTCCAAGGTGTTGGCCGACGGAGCACCAGCCGAGGCACACCGACTTTCTCAGAGGTTAGAAAGGGGGGAAGATAAATATTCTACAACCCCTTTCATGTATCAAACATGAGGAGGACGTAAACACAAGAGAGTATATATGGAAAAAGGAATGCCTTATGTTCTGGAGAGTCATTCTCTTTGAGCTATGGTGTCCTGTCAAATGAAAATGTGCAGTTCTACTGTAGCACTTTTGATGTGCAGACTTTCATTCGCCTCTTGATGTGTCTCCGAGGCAGATAGGTGCGACATTCCGCTGCTGGAAATCCACACTTTGAAATGCAAGGGGGCTGGTTTCACAGATGTTAATTAAGCCTACCTCCGGACTAAAAAGTCTCTTTCTCTGGAGACCTTGTTGTGGGTCTAGGTAGGACTAGGCTGAATCCACATTCCACAATTGACGGGAAGGGGTTTCTGCACTCAACGCTGACTTTAGGAAAGGAATAAGCATAGTGTTTGAACTAAGGTTTGACCGATATGGCTTTTTGAGGGCCAATACTGTTCTATTTAAGCTGCCAATACACAATATTTTGTGGTCAGTATCTTCAATATCTCTAAATTTAACCATTTTTATGGTTTAATTACAAGAAGTCAGTGTTTCCCTCAAATTGTATTCTTATCAGCTTGGAAAAGCCTCTGAAACAGCATTTAGACCATCATGGGACACTAAAACTCTCCATTGAAAGCCACACTAATGAAATCCTTTTAGGGTTAGCAGCTCTTTAAGGCGGAGCGACCCACTGCATCTAATCAATAGTAGGGGAACTCTAGGATATATTAGGCTTTTAAATGACAAATTGATTTACAAAACAACCCATTGCTGAATAATTCAATGAATAAATTCTCTGCATGTTTTCCAGACTGTTTTTCCGCAGCTGTGGTCAAGGAGGAACCTCCGTCGTATCAGAGGTGGACGACACTGACCGGACGATATCCGATATTTAATGAAAGATCATGTAACCCTGGTTTGAACATTGGATGCTTCAGCGTTCGAGCCATCGGCGGTGTTTCGAAGCAGCAAGCGCTCTCGCCTCAAAATAGATCCCACCCTTTAGAGATGTGACGCTGTTCTCTGAGGTAACGTCTAGTGGGTAGAAGAACACTGTCCTTCATATCTCCAAGGGGAGCAGTGCAGTCGCTGATTATTGCCTTGAGGATCACGAGCCCGACCATTCTAATGTTCCCATTATTCAAAAGAAAGCGTGCTACTCGACTAAAAACATTTATTAAATCTGTAAGATATGGGAGCAATTATTCTAAAGAGCCATTTAGCTATCCAGGGGGGAATTTTCTTAAAGGAATTTTATAGAGGCACGGGTGTGATGATGCATATCTGTGAAATATTAGTGTATTAGAGAACCGGACTGGATGGCTAGAGCTGGGAGATTGCTCCAAGACGAAAACTAACCTTTTTACTGATAATTGGATCCTCTGTTTGCCAAGAGCCTGGGTGTGCTCCACTCAAGAAAATATACAAAACCATTCAAACATCTTATCTTTGTATTCACAGGCCAAGGTGCTACGCCTAAACGCAAAACAATACAATTTCGAAATTCAATCCCCTCATCTATTGTTGGTAAGGTCAGGCGGAAAAAAAAACACAAAGCAGCGCTATCACGTTGCAATCCGTAAAGCGAACGAGGGCGAAGCAGTCGCACTGTACGACCGGATCGGATCGTGGTGATGGTGGTGGTGGGGGGGGGGGATCAGATGCCGCCGGCGCATTTGAAAGGGTATATGCATGAGCGCGTGCTGTTCACTTAGACCACCGCTCATAAATGTAATCCTGTTTTTTGCCTTATGTCCCCCCCGGAGAACGCCGCCGAGAATACGATTCACCTCTCAGCGGCCGATTCAGCCGAGAACAATGAAGAGGCGGAGGTCAGGCGCGTGAGGAAGCGCACCGCTGATAGGGATGTTTTTTCGGAGACGCCGAGGCCTGACAGGTGTCTCTCTCCTGGGCGCGCTCGTGTCGCGCGGCGCCTTCTCCCACGCTGTGCAAACAACGCGGCTCATTATTGCCACCAAGTTGTTGTCGTACATCTTGAAAAACAACCCGGCTTTGTACCTCCTCATGGCGTTGCATACTCATTTATGTACATTCTATCAAGTCGAGATTAAAAACAAGAGGCGATCGGGCTTTTGGATCAACCAGCTTAGGCTGCCAAATCTCTATCATCTTCTAAATCACTTCTTTAAACTCATTTTTATGTGATGGGGTTTAATTAGTTGTTTTTGACCTCCCTTTTGTGTGAGTTACTTTAGTCTTTCTTGCCTTTCACCTTGCTTTTGCTATTGATTTTATCTTTTTTTTGGTCTTTGTAAATTGCTTTGTAACTGTGTTTTCAAAAGTACTATATCATTATAATTATTATATAACTGTAATTCTTCTTCTTCTTCTTATTCTCTGGATTAATCAACATCCAATTTAATGGGGAACCTCTGGTTATTATTTATTAGATCTTTGAACTGCTATGAGACATATTGAAATGATACAAAGGAATGCTTCCATTTGTCAGCAGTGATTTTGTTGCAAAAGGTATTCCAGCATTGGAATGTAGCATTGGAGTGCTGCATCTCAGAGTCAGAATCATAATCACTTTAATCAGAATTACTGTAATAAGTGTGTTTCAGAGGAAATACTGACATACATGGTGTAATGACAACAGATGGAACATGGACAGTAGACTATACAAATTACATATGGATAGTAGACTATATTACTCTACATATAGATAGTAGACTATATTACTCTACATATAACTCTACATATAGATAGTAGACTATATTACTCTACATATAGATAGTAGACTATATTACTCTACATATAGATAGTAGACTATACATAACATTAGACTATAAATATCATGCTATAGACAGTAGACTATACATATTACTCTATATATACAGTAGATAGTAGACTGTCTGTACATATCACTCTACACACAGACATTCAGTATTCTCTGTGTGCATTGGAGCAGTGCGGCATACAGTATGGCTGCAGCTGTAGAGGGGAATGTAGTGAGTACCAATGGTCCAGTGTACCATGACCAAGTTATACTGAGGAGGATGACATGCATGAAATACATTATGAGCGCCGGAGAGCCTACATGAGCAGAAGTGTCATGTGCCTCGTCTGAAGTACACAGGGTTGTGCAGACACTAGTCAGTATGATTTCACAAGTATATTAAGAGCGCTGCGTATAGCATTTTTTAAAACTTCAATTATTGTGCAATTAATTGTGATAGCTTGGTAATAATCGAAAACAAATGAGGCCATGGTGGAGACGGTTGGTAGCCTCTATGTCACGCCAGTGGTGTTGTTAGTGCTAGTGTTTCTGAAAATTAAGACTACATTTCCCATAAACCCAAATCAAATGTTTTCTTTGTCTTTACTGAAGAGGATAAACATGTTGGAAGTGATTTTTCCATCGGCCTTTCACTCCTTCCACCATCTGCTGTTATCTGAAACTCTGAAAGCGTTAGCTCTGTTTGCACTAGAAGAACAGCGCCTTCTTCCTGTTTTGTGCCGTAAAGCAATCCAGCAGATTTCTCGCCAAATCCGACCTGGTGGCACACAATGTAAAATGCAGCATAGAGGCTGGTAGAGGCTGTCAATCTTCTCAGTGATGGTCTTGTTTGTTCATGATAATTATACTAATGTCTCAAAATTAATGTGGTAATCATTTATTGATGTTAAAAAGCAACAGGTAGCACCTTTACCACCATATTACAGTAGCTTTACGCTTGCCAGGCTTACCTGGACGGTGGAAGGGGTTTCAGTACCAAAGTGGACAACACTACTGCCACAGTACATTCATCCTTCAGTTTGTGATTCAGCCTGGGTAGTGTTTGCCTATAAATCCAATAACTCCCAAATGTATACAAGTGGTATTGGAAGACAGGCTGACATTTTCAACTAATTGTCACCTAATCTGTCCTGGTAAGGGCAGCACTTGATAGGTGAACTTGGAACTTTGAGGGAGATAGCTTTTGAAATGTCACCAGAAATGAAAATGGTTTCCAGATAAAGGAAAATATGCTCCGTTTTCCTGAGGGCCCGATGCAGAGTCTCCTGCAGCCACAAATTAAATGGAGTAACTCCATCACCCTCCTGGAACCTGCGAGATTCATGCTCACTGTGCAGCTTTTGAAACCAAATTTTATTATTGTACACATTACTTTCAAGTCCAGTATTTCTTGTTTTCACGTGTTGGTTTCATTTCCCCAAAACCCAGAGAAGATAATGGCTCCTCATTTTCATGCCGATCATAGATCTTTCTTGATCTTGTTTCTGGAGAGAAAGATTCATAACAAAAATAATCAGCCTCTCTCTACAGTGAGAAATTAGCGCGTGTGTCTTTCGAGGCTACGCCACCAGATGTACAGCGTGGCGAGGCAGACAGTAATAGATGTAAGAAGAATGAGACAATCCAAATACTGATAACACACTGGCAAGCGGCCTCACTCTGGGAGTTATAGGGGAGCTGGCTGGTAATCTACTTCAAAAGTGGCTTGCCCTGGGAAGAGAGACATGCAGAGTTAAAAGCAGGAACAAATCCCTCCCTCCAAATGTGCGCCTCTGTTCCTCCCCGTGACTGACAGTTGTTGCAGAGAAATACTAGGCTCCAGGCACTGCCAGAAGGAATAAAACCTCCACTGATTCTGATCCAATTTGCGACAGCCAGGTTACAGACTTGTGCATTCATTGAAAAAGACAAGAGTTTGGGAATTGGCATTCTGCACGGTGCTCTTGGAGTGTGCAGGCGGGCAGTGTTGCATTTGGGGGATCGATGGTGTTTTCTGGCAGGGGTGTGGAGCACAACACGCTCGTCGCTCAACAGCTCCCCGCGCCGGGGTGACGGCGGGTCCTGCGCCGCAGATGAAACCTGGCACTCTAAATCCGGCAGTCCGCTGTAAAAAACCACTCCCCTCCCGAAGGCTCCGTCTTTCACATGTTGGCGCTGCCACGTGGCCCCGCGGTAATTGGGATGGAAAGAGAGGTCGGAGTGGGTGGTGGTTGTGCTGTTCTGCCGGTGAAAATAATTTGCTGTTTCCACTGCGAACAAGAATAGCATGATGTAATGCCGGGCCCATTCCTCGACCATTTTGTATGTCTCCCATGATTGCCTCCCTGACTGTAATTATTACAGCAATGATGCAACATACACACAAGAAAAGCTGCTTATACTACAGACTGTAGGTCCTCATGTGGACATATTGCACATAGGTGTGTAATGTGAAAGAAACCAGTATTCAGTATCTTTTTCCAAAAAGGGATGTGTCATCAAATTTGCATCTTATCTTACAAGACTTCTCTTACCCTCAAAATACCTAGGTGAGCAGCAGTTAATAAATCCATCTTACACTGCTTTTTTTGCTGGAACAAATGGCTTATAGTTAGTTTTACTGCAGCAGCTCCACAAGCTAACACTTCCTCGAGCTAATAAACGATCTTGTGCTGAGTAATCACTGCCATACACCTCCGGTGCATCTGAGAGTGCACTTTAAACATCTTGAAAAACCACAAAAATCATCAGGTTTGATGAAAATGCCAATGCAAAACCTCTGAGGTGTCACTTTTTTTTCTGAAAAGTTGTCCTGTTGCGCCTTAATTACAGTAATAGAAAAGCTGAAGAGGCTCTTCCCCCAGAGGCTGTATTATGGCACACTTTTAAGAAACAAGTGATGCTGGAGAGATTGGTATTTTATCCAGTGTGGTGATTTCTGGAGGATTCTACAGGCTTTGGTACACACAGAGAATTTCCAAATAAATCTGAAGGTCGTTGACAAGTCAGACCAGAATTCGTAAAAAATTGAAGAACATCATGGTCTTGCATTTGGGGGGATGGAGGGGGGCACGACCCCTCAATATGAGGTGAAGGATGAATTGTTCACCCCCAATTATTTCTGCATACACTGCATTTTTTACTCACTCTGCAATTTCAGAAGCACAGTTGAGTTTTACTGAAGCAATTTTGGGATTGTCTTTGGTTACAAGAGTATACACTCCTTTATCACTTCCCCTCATTGTATGAATCTCCATTAATGCAAGTGAGAATCCACAAGATTCTTGTTTTTTTTTTATTTTGGCAACATCTTTAGTGACAAGCGTTCATTGCTGCCTTTTCCAGCAATCACTTCACAACAGTGTCTCCAGTACTTTGACGTCACTGGACTGACAGCAGCGCCCAAACACTCCAGTAAACAAGCCTGGGCTGCTCTGCTGAAGAGTCCTTCAACAACACCATTTCAGCCGGTGCAATGATGTCTACAGAGACGGTAATATCTACACTATAAATGAAACATGTTGTACAAAACAATGTGATAACTGATTAGTTACATCATTACTGCATATCTATTACTAGCGATAGCCGCAAGCAAACACTCAACTGATAATAACGTTAAATCAACAAAAGACAGCAACTGCTAATTGTAATGCTAATGCTAGATTTACATTAGTACTTAGCAATAGATCTAAAAAGCTGCAACTCAGTGTCGGAACTGGCCCAAAGGTCACTCAATGTAGACTAAAGGATAGCATAACTAAAGGATAGCAAAACGTACCAGTCCAAAAGAAGTCCTCAGTCTCATCTTGGAGTGTTTATCATCTTGGAAAGACAATGCCGACGTTCACGCTAGTTTTGGCTAGGAGACAGATGCTTTCCTTTTTAGCTCACTTGCTTTCCTCTGAGCGATTCATCTGTTTTTTTCCCTTGGATTTTCTGTTGAAGTTTGAGTTTCTTTAGGTCTTCTTTGTCTGTTCAGCCACGGTGGCTAGCGCTGCTCATGCTAGCTACCCAGCTCTTCTATTTGTTCCAAACAAACCGCCGTTGCTTCTTCAGTGAATGTAAAACGCAACACTTCCTATGATTTTTCTTTAGTAAAACCTATGCCCTTGTTCTCAGGCACACACACGGACGTAAATCACGGCGAGAATTACCTAGAATCCGCTTGTCAAACATGGGACGCAGTTGTCCTTGAATGCTAAGCGGCATTATGCATGAATACGAGCCGAAAGGCTGATCATACTCAACATACATTCACACCTCGGCTCCCACTATACGAAGAATTAGAGGAATAAATCTAATTCCGTCCTATAAATTCTTAAAGAGCGTCTGCGCCGCGGTGAGACGCGTGCGCTGATTCCCCGGAGAGGCGCGGGCCGGTCGCACCTTGGGGTGAAACGCTGCCTGACTGGGAAAGTCAAGCGCGACTCGGCGAGGAGGCGACAGACAGGAGGCCTGTTTGATCCCCCGAGTGTCTCCCCTTCCAGTGCTCACCGCTGATTGATGGAAGCTGTCATGTGCTAAACAGATCTATTTTTCTCCCACCGCTCCGTATGCTAAGGCTAGACTGTAAGCAAACATGCTGTTGAGTTACCGTGTACCAGCCTCAGCCTTCAGTATCCCCCCACCCCCCCAATTCATGTCATCCTTGATCTGCTTGGTGGAAACTTGGGCTGTGTTTTTTTTTTTTTTTTTTTTTTCTCAGTGAAAATAAATGTCAGCCTCGGCGCTCTTTTAGCCGAAAGTGGGTGACTAACAGTAAAAGCCATGCTTTCTAATGTGTTCCGCATACATCATCGCTATCAACGGGACACGGCGGTAAATATTAAATAGGATAGCCTTGGCTTTAAGTAGGGAGGCTCCGGCTGCTCCTCGGGGAATGGCCATTTGCTTTAATACTCCTGCTTCTGTTCTTCTTCTCATTTGGCTCAAATGAGTGCGTCGGAGCTCTATTAAATGGAGGACAGAAAATGAAGATTTGATAAAGCCGGTGCCAGCGTCTCAACAGGGCATGTTTTATGGATGCACGTTACCACCGCTGAATTCCAGCCCGCTTTTCACTTTTTCTCTCACTGGTTTATTCATGACAGCCTGATGTTTTGCTGTTTTGCTTGCTGCTTACCTTTTTATTAGGGTGTTAATCTCTACAGAGTTGAACGGCGGCATAAAAACCTGTTCATTTGGCGCACTCTGGGTGCCGCGCTCTTCAGGCTTAGGTCTTGCTTTCATTTACGCCTCAGAACACTCCTGAAGGATCATTAGGGAAGAAGCTCCTATTACGCTCCACACAGGTAGTTTGAATATTGCAAAAAGTGCCAGTGATTAAAAAGTTTTAGCTACATTTCAGTTCTGTCGGTAGTTTTGCGAGATGTAGTGAAAGACTTGGCTGTGGAGTGACCTCATTGCAGCGGCGGTAATTGATTGGCCGGATGGACACGCTCCATAATTAACAGGTCTTTCAGATGGCACATATTGTTCTCATCTGTCATCAGCGCTTTTCCAGCACCCATGTTCTGCAGGGCCATTATTAGCCGCACTTCACAGACTGTTTTTATTGATGAGTTAAACAGTGCTTTATTCATCATAGAATTGAGCGCTTGGAGGTAAAGGCCGGCTAAAAGGAAGCTATCACACTCTTCGCATTGAAGACAAACTACATCAGTTGCCTCAACAGCTACTGGATTCAAGTTTAAAGGCAGACTGTAATATTTAAAATGTCATTCCCTTGGTGCATTCTCATAGATTTGAGTTTCTCATAGAGTTTGACTTGCAGACAGGAAACTTATCTTCATTTATTCCAATCTATTAACCTGTGTAAGTACACAATAATAGTGAGTCAGTCCTCAAAGAAAACTTCACTAATACATAATGTACTTACAGGGATGGAAGAACACAATGTAACTACAAAGTAGCAAACATAAATTAGTAAAATAACTACTTAAAAAAGTTCCAATCCCTCACGTGTTGCTGAGTTATGTGACCTATTGAGCAATATGATGATATTTTGTAATATATAAGGTTGCACGTTTTAGTGTATAGGAAGTTTCACAGCTGAAACTCAATATGACCTTGATTCAAAGACAGAGATCTGGTGATGCCGCCATAAATTATTTTGTGCAGCACTAAATTTGGGCACTTCGATTTCTTCCGGCAAATAATGCAACACACATCACCTCATATATTATAATCTCACCTTATCGCTCACTGAGACGCGGCATAATTTCAGTAAAGGAAACAGGCTGGAGCTGTTTTGCAAGTGCTTATTTTTAGTACAGTATGGTAGTGCACTTTCATTATGTTGCTACATCCTTGTAAGTGCATAATGCATTAGGGAAATTATCAGTCACTATGATTATATAGTGCATGCTTTCTTGTATGTGCTGAAAAGTACTGCAACTGTGAAGTACCCTTTTACAGCTACACACATTTCTATGGTAAAAAATCATGTTCAGCCGTACATACGTGTTGATTTAACATCTTAAATCTCATGTTGTGGTTTTTTGGTGGGAGGTCTACCATCTTGTTTATGCTTGGATTACAGTTTGATCCTTCAAATACAATTATAACGAAGCAAACAATAAACTCTCTAAATAAAGACATTGACATTTCTTATCAATTTTCAAATATCTCATGCATCTGTCGAAATTAGATATAATTAGCAGCTTAAAATAACCTGGACTTTAATTAACTAGATCTGCTTAATCAAGACTGTACACAAACATCTTAATTAAAATCGTTTTATCTGGTGCTAAGATGACCGGTAATACCTCACCCCCCTAATCACGCCGACTGTTGCAAGGCGCTATCGCAGTTAAGAGGCAGCAGTGTGAAGCACAAATGGAGAAAGAGGGCAAAGAGAGAGAGAATACGCTCTCGTTGGCTTCTAATGAGGATTCTACGATGCTACTGTTGGACTGGCAGCGTGAAATATGTTTAGATTAATGCCAAACGAGATAAAATTCTAAGCAGGCGAACATGCAGACTGGCATTTTCTACCTGTGTGATGTCTTAATGATTTCACCGCTGCACTGCCTCAGCTTGGCTCGTTGCTTACCCCTGGGTACGTACTGTACTGCGCTGTAATTTACAGCCGTAGGCGTTCCGGCCAGTATATAACAGTGTCCAAGTTCAGTTTGCTTTATGGCCAGGCAACAAGCTCATGACAATGAAGTAAATAATGCATAAATCTCTATCATAGGATGATAATTCCAGAATGAGAGATCCACCATTAAAAAGACACATAGCATGATTAAAACAAAGTCTTTTTAAAAGGATAGTGGGTGTATTAAGTTCTTTATTTACAAAGTTAAAGCTGCACTAGGCAGCTTTTGCATGGTGGCATCTCCAAATAGCACCGAGAGGTAACTGTGTGAATTTGCATACTTCAAAACACCTGTAATGTGATGTCAGTAAACTCATATTTACCTGTGATGCTTTATACCAAAGGAACAAGAGAAGCAAAAGATCTAATGTTGGTGGGTCTAGCTTTCTCTAGATGGAGTGCTGCTCACTGCTGATTAGGAAACACTTTGTATTTCACTCTTAAGTTTTGATTTGTCACTTGGTGTTGGCGGAGAATCGCCCATACCTGACACCAGAATATCATCTGGGCAAAGAGAGCGAATCTACTGCATCTCAATTAAAGGGGATGGGACGCTCTTCTCTGTTGCAGCCCCACTTTGTGATTTAGAATGATGGGATGCGTGTATTTTTACATAAAAACTTTACCTAGCGCAGCTTTAATTATTTATATTTTAGAGATATTGGATGATGAACATCTGGTAATGAGTTTTTTTCCTTTCTAAAATGGAAACACAGCATTTTGGAAACTAAGTTTTCATCTGTTGTGCTCAGTCTGGTCGGGTAATTGAGATGAGGGAAGGTATTATCAGAGTCCACAAGGCCCACCTGAGCTCACCCCAGTCCAGCAATGCTGCAGCAATGCTATCTTTCAGGCCATACCGAATGGTGGCAGGCATAAAACAACTGCTGTTTAAAACCCCAATCTGTGATTCAAGTATAGCGCCCTCTGTTGAAACACTGCCTTTATTTACATAATGATTTATTGGATTGAAGATGTTTGTTTTTTTTCACTCAGGAAACATGAAATGTAATGTAATGTCTGACCTTTGAAGAAATGAAATGTCTCCCCATCTCATGCAAGGACTGACAGCACTGTATATGACAGCCAAAGATGAGGTTTAAATGGGTTTTGAGGCTGCAAGAGGTTTGTTTACATGTGTAATGTTTGTAAAGACTACAGTAATATACAATCAGTGGGCTTATGAAGTTCCAAAAAACACATTTTCATCAGTCAAATTCCTCAAGAATACAACTTTATATACCCAAAATAGTCAAATAAATTGCTGATTGTATCTTTAAACATTTGCTTAAAGAAGAAGATAAACAGGAATATTCTATAGGTAGCTAGTAGTCAGGAATTGTTAGGACAGGTAAATACTGCATAGAGTAGTACGCCTAGCTATTTTGTAAATTATTATCATCTTGAACTGTGTGCTCTGTAAGACACTGGTGCATCCTAGTAGAAAGAGAAAGACTCCCATAACCGAAATGTCACAGGTTTGATACCTGCAACATGCAGCCATACGTTCTGTCAAAGAGCTCTTGAGCAAGATACTGAACAACTACCTGTTCTGGTTGAAGAAATACACCTAGTTCTTGGCCCGTTGGTCAAATTACCTGTTAAAGCTGCAATAAGCAAAATTTTCTGATCAGTAGAGAGCGACAGACACCACAACACATTTGTAAATACCACACAGCAAAGCCGCTGCACTACGGAGTCCTATGAAGGACAAATGGAAGGATAAATGCTAATAGCTAAGCTAAACGTACCTGCTGAGAGGTGCCGCCGGTTACCAGTCTCACTTTGCCAGATCTTTCTCCCTCTGAAGGTCACATGTCCCACAATGACAACTGAAGAGGCAGGTAGCAAGTTTACTAGTTTAACAAGTTTACTCTCTCGCTTCATCAATTCTGCCATTACGAGCATTTTTTTCAGGAATGGGAGGAGGTGAGAGCCGCTTTTAAACAGCGAAGGAGGAGACAAGCTAGTTGAAAATGAAAAGCTACTGAATGGAGCGGGAGGAGCTTCGTTCCGGAGCGGAATTTGACAACAAGCTTTAGAAAAGAGGTGAAAACAGCACCTGGCCCGCGTGTGTGGATATTGGTTTATATCATTATGTCTCAATGACATCTCCACATAGCACACATTCACTAACAAAGACGACGCCACTATGAGATGTATTTAGATGGTTTATTGAGGGAAAGAGGGGTCGAGAATGGAGGGATGAAACAAGGGTCGAGGGTGGAGGGATGAATCAGGGGTCGAGATGAAGGGATGAATCGAGGGGGTCGAATGAGTTGGGGTCGATGGTTAGCTCGAGGAACCATGGAATTGAGACTCAGGGTGGGGGCGCTGTCTCGCTGATGGGGAGTCTTCTGGCTCCATCATTTCCCCCTGTGGTTCCTGTACTGAGAGAGAAGAGCAAGGGGTTGGGGGGGAGGGATGAGAGAACTGAGACATACGAGAGAGAGAAAAGGTCATGGTTAGGCGCGTTTAAATAGGGTGGAGCTTGAGGCGTGGTCTTGTTCCCGAACTTTAGTTATAATAATAATAACTTCATTTAGTTTCAGGATTGGTTATAAGGTCTGATATCGCTTATTGCAGGTTTAAGTGATGAGAACATAGACACCAAAATCATCCATGTGTCCCCGGTATATCGTTGGCTTGGGTGCTCCACGCTAACACTTTAGCATACACTATGTTGAGTGAGCGTTGGCTCTACTGTATGTTCTTCCCACTTTTGTTAAGCTAACCAGCAGGTCAATCTCCCCAAAACTTGGTGTGGTATCTTGCGTTACGAGTTATTTCCAATTGACAGATGATATTTTTCAGTGTAATAACCCTCATCCATACCCACACAACTATGGTAAAACGTCCCCCCTCCTGCACGGCTCATCTTCAGTCCTCCCACTATGGCTCCTGCAATGCCTGTGCACTTATCTGGATCATTTAATCTCACATCTCCAAAAGACCTTGTTGATTAGATGTTTGATTATCATCATTCTGGATTGGGCCCATGGAGCTTTTGATAGCGGCTAGGTTAGAGCCTGCAGCACTATCCACCCGCAGCGTGGTTTGGTTGTATTGTGTGTGTGTGTGCTTCAGTGATTATAGGACACGGCCAGTGAAAGCCTTCTCCAAGGCTATATGAGGCTATTGGCAGCAATAATTACTTTGCAGTGAGAGTTGCTCAACGCACTTCAAACAGAATGCCAAGATTGCAGTGCCAGAGCAGAAGAGGAGATCAAAATTCTCTTCATTTGCTTTATCAGGGAGCTACTGGGTGCTGGAATGACTGTAAATAGTTGCATGTTGAGGGCTGACCCTCATCGCCTATAGCTAACTTATTTTCATGCAACCGTTGTGAGATTGTAAGATATTATTTAAATCCAGATTTGCTTCTGTCAATGTCCTATATATATATATCTATATATAAAAAGAACAAACCCCCCCCCCCAAAAAAACACAGACACATCCAAGGGGGTGTCATTTTATAATAGCCTATTAAAAACTGTGTTTGAATTGTAACAAGGAAAAAGCTACATATTCCAGACATCACGCCGCCATTAACAGACCGCATAGAGCCAGGGTTCAATGAGCAGTGGCAGCACAGTTAACATATTCCTGTAGTGTTCGTACCTTGTTTCTTGAGCGCTGCCACCTCGTCAGGAGAGCCACTGATCTCTGTGTTGTTGTTTTGTTTGGGGGGAAAGACCAGGCTCGGCTCCCTGCTGCTCCCAGTGCTGCTGTAATTATTCTGTTGTTTGAGGAGAATTTGGCCTGACATTTTGTATTCCCTTTGCAAGCCAGGGAGATTGGAACAAAAGCAAGCATTATGGCTTGCCATGTGGCAAGCTTATTGCTTTGGATGTATATGTCTTGGTTTTTACAGAGTAATATTGCACTCTTTGATCATTGCTCAGCAGCGTTAATCCACAATATATTGACATAGCTTTGTTTTCATGGTACATGTTTATTTTTATGTTTTTATTCAGCCATGTGCAGTCATGCAGTGCACATAATGTAATTGCTCTGTAAATATCAAAATTACTGTAACAGGACCTGCAGAACTAAATCACTTTGGCGCATGCAATCACTGTACATGAGTAGTCCTCTAATAACTCCTGTTGTGTGCTTATTTTATTATATACAAGCTGTACACGTAACCACAGTGTCCATGTTTACAGTGTAATTCCAGCATCAATGTTACTCCAAGGGGTTGGTATTGTTCCTGATAAACAGTTGTAATGGGTCTCCCCAGGACGCACACACACACACACACACACCACATGAACACATGCTCCTTGCATGCACACACATATAAACCGACTTATTATAAGTTGTGCAACAATGGCCTAAGGCGTGTATCCACCAGGCTTCTTTTCCTGGCAGAAAAGCGCTGGCACGGTTCGGGAATTAAACGCTTTGTTGCCGTGAGGAAAATGGTGCTGGTTTGTATCTATGACAAATTCACTTATCGTTTTCACGGCGGCTGACAAGAAGAGCTTTTCTGAACATGAAGCGTCTGTTGTGGCCGATACAACAACGGCCTGAGAAGAGACGCTGGGTGAAGCACTTTGGTTGAAACAAGGCTCCTGGAGAAGGAAAACTAGCAGACCTATAGAGGGTCCTGTTACATCTGTGAATTGAGACTAGAGCCTTGAAAAGAGCGATATGTCTCTCTCATAATTAATTCATTATGGAGGACCAAGCGGTCTGTGAGTATAATGTGACAGGCCGAGACAAGGACAGAGATGGCCTGGGAGCCTCTGTCCTGTCCTGTGCTGTGTTGTTGTGACCTATAATTATACAGAGCCAGACATGAAATGATTTCACCCCTACTGGACAATTAAATAATCAAGTAATTACATAAGATGCTCCATCTTAACGATCAGTTTATTCAGTTTTGATCATTTTGTTTTCAAATGGCTCAGGATAAGAATCATTTTATTTGTGATGTTTTGCAAATAAACATACTGTAGTTTATTTAAATTGGTATTTATTGAATGAATTTGAAGACTGAGTCCTCTTAGGCAAAACAGTCACAATACTGAACCCTGATTGGCCGACAGCAGCAGCTCCTCTAATTCAAATTAGGTAAACCTGCCGAGTGGAGGCTTTCCAGTTCAAATGCTGCAAACTGGCCTGATTGGAAAGATTTTAGTAATTCTTTAGTGAGGGAGCCAATCCAGACCAAGTCCAGCTGTGATGCGTTTACTAGAGTTAGTCTGAAACTGCCTGTAAAAATGGATAGATTTATGAAAATGCATTAACTTCATATTTAGCCAATCAAACAAAATCTAATTTTGACACTATCTTCATTAAACAGCTTGGATCACGTATGGATATAAATGAAAGAAGATTTTAATTCCTAGAACAGGGCCCCTTTAACTTGTAGGCCTATCAGTTGCAAATAAGCAGCCAAATTCTATTTTAAAGGGAAAATAAAGTTTCGTTGAGGCAATGTAATGTGTAAATGTCAGTGCAATTCAAACCTAGGCCTCCCACATAGAGTTTCACTGGCATTACCACTGCACGATGTTGCCCACATACTGACCACATTGTGATTATGCAATTGTTCTCAGAATACATTTGAATGCATGACATTTTCAAATGGTGATCAAAAGGCATTGTAATTCAGCCTGTTGGTCCATTGTTCTGTTAGACTCACAGAACTTGAGTGGATAGAACTGTCATTCCTATTCAAATCAACGTTCCTGGACGGTCGGAGCAGCGGCCATTTTTATGTGTACTGTTGGGCTAGCTGTAAACTGACTTATGGCAAGTCGCTGAGGTGCGAGGTGAGAGGTTGGTTACAGCAAGGACCAAAGCAGTGGAAAACTGGCATTGAATGAAGTTGGCACTCGTGTCACCACTAGGTGGTGTTCTTTAACAAGTTGCTGCTGTCTTTTTAAGTAAGTCAAAACTTTTGACATCTTTGCACAGTTAGAAGTGGTTATAGTTGAGTTAATCTCAGTTTCAACCGATGTCCGTTTAAATTTAGTGAACAGTAACTCTTCTTCTCCACTAAAAGTAGGCTAAGCTACATTAGTTTATAGCATTTAAGTGGCTGTATTAAGTTAAAGGTACCTGCTTACCAGCTAGGTTTTCTAATATGCTAATGTTGACTAGAAGAGCTAGTGAGAGAAGCATAATCTTTGATAATGCTGCGTTAACCTCGTCTTTTGTTTGCTAAACACTCGAGCAACAGACACATCTGCACAGTTCTCAAGCAAGTGTGACACACTTTACGGCCTTAATGTCCAGACTTGCATTGTCACCATAGCAACTGACTCTTAAAATTCCATAGTCGCCATTTTATGCTGTACTAGCCAAATTACCATGACAAACAGTGGAAGGACCGTTCTCCATTCAAGTTCTGTGGTCAGACTGCATGCAATTTTGTAAAGTTGGCTGTAGGCTACCTAGGCTACTGACCAGACTACATTTACAACCATAGAAATTTTTATTACAAAGCTGTAGTACAGGATACACATTACACAGAAATGGACAGGACAGGACAGGACAGGACAGGACAGGACAGGACAGGACACAGTAGCCACCTAATGGTACAAGACATTAAACAGGACAAGACAGAAAATACTGTAACCCCTACTGTGACCTGGGTCACACAGGGACTCCCACTACTCATCAATAAGGAGACAATATGTCAGCATACCAGTTTTCTTGTCCTCAATACAGATGTTTAACCAACATGAGTCCAATAATAAGTTAAACATAAGATATTAACAGATACTGTAGGCTGCAGTGTTTTGCATTTTGCAGTCTGTAGGTAATGAAATGTTTCTTATGCACTGATCACAATATGTCAGATCTGTTTGACCACGTTAAGACAATTAAAAAGCAGTGCTTTATCATGATTATGAAGGCACCGGAGAAAATAACACATTCATAATTTAAATATAACACTTACCATTTTGGAGATTAAAACTTTGGAGTTATATTATTGCAATATTAGCATAATATAACTATAATTATCCTAGTGTTAATTTAAACCATGGGGATATTGGATTAATTTATTTCATCACAGCTGTGTGGCTTTACCTCCAGTCACACTAAATGATATTTATAACTGTAGCTGTGATGAGTCTTGCTCTGTTTTGGAAGTACAAGTTTGGATACAATTTTTACATTTAGCCTAATTACTTGAAGTGACACTGCCTTTTTTTCTCTGTGCACTTCAACCCATTATAAGCTGTTCTAGTCAAACTCATCAAGTGCAGAAACATCTCATAAGCAGTGTGAGAAAAAGTGAGAGACTTGTTTTTTATATATTGGCAGAATCTTCTTTGTCAATGTCTCCTACTTTTTTTGCCTATCTACAATTACTGTTAAACATTATTTTCTTCGTTGCATTGGCATAAGTTTCCTCTGACTGGATTTCGGTGTTACACTTGTTGAAACTGAAAGGTTTAATGAACATAAAGAAAGCAATTCACTAAACCACAACTGAGCGGCAGGACTAGTTTTTCCATATATTTTCAGAATCTGCTTTGTTTGCGTTCGTTTATGTGCTAGAAATGTGATTTTGAGATGTTCCTCCATACAATGGCAGTGAATGGAGAGATGGTGAAAAAACACAATTCTCCAATCTCCTCTACCGGAGCAACAGATAACAGAGAATCGCCAATTTTGGGGTTATATCATGGCCAGGACTACCAAAGTTCAACATCACTTTAAAAAAAACTTTCCCTTGTTCCTCCAAACTCTGAATGATACTCTTGTATATCCATCACCTGACATGTGTGGAGGGGAAGTCTCTCTCTCTCCTTCCTAAGCCGAGCAGACTGCCTCCTTTTCCACATGTTCATGTTTCAGAGTAAATGCCCCGCGGCTGTGATGTATTGGGGGGGGGCTTGAAGCAAAGCTGTTCAAGTGTGTATGATATGCAACATCAAAACCAGCCTTATACAGACGGCGAAGTCGCACTATGATCCTCTTGTCAAGGCTTTCTTGTGCCGCAGTGAAGTGATCACAGGGGTGAGAGCTTTAGGCTCGCCCCCGCCTCCGCTGTTACATGACATATTGTGTTGGGTTTTTTTTTTTCTGGCCTCGCAACATCTAAAGAAAGGAAAGTCGCAAATGTTAGCGGCCATTTGGTTGTTGGGAACTGGGAAACGAGAGATCAAAGGAGGGAATGTTTATTCACAGCGGGATAAAATCAAAGCCTTAAAGGAAAGATTTCCCCTCGGATCCTCTTCAATCAAGTATTTTGTTGTGCCCACTTTCCTGCAACCTGCCTCATCTACTCCTAGTTAGTGATTTCCTACATTTCCCAGAATGCCTTTCAACAATCCCCCAGAGAACTTGCCTGGACTTGTTGCATCCAGCTGTTGTTTTCATGTGCAGGTGGAGGGAGCGATAGCGATAGCCATAGCAACGGCAAGAGCAGCAAGAGTTTCCGCCGATTATGCTTGTCCAGTTATCCAATAAGAAAAATACACCAAGCAACAACAGCGTTAAAGTGTTTTAGAGTGGATTTTTCCTCTAACACACACACACACACACACAAACAAAATGTTGCATACACCTTGGTTCCCAAATAATAATAAGTTGTGGCGCATGTTGATCCTGTGAGGGAAAGGGCAGTGTTTCACGCAAGTTGCCATGGTTTCCGTGGGATGACAGTTCAGGGTTGCTTGTGTGTGTCATGTTTATACATGCCGCCTCTCTAACGCATTTGAGACATGTTTTGTTCAGTTTTGCGCATGCTGACTTTTGTTTACCTATAGTGTTTTGTGATTGTGTGGAGGAAGAAATTTCTATTTCTTTTTAGAATTCCTCCTCCTGATCCACCCCCAATCCCAGGGGTCAAAGGCTACAGTATTGTCTCCCATAGTAAATAAGGAGGCTCAATATACCGGGCAATAAGACATAAGCTGTAACTCTATTTCCTTTTCTGTAACTCTCCAGTTGCAGGACATATTGGGACCAATATAAGGCAACAACGTACTACGGTAATACATTTTGCATTGACCTTATTGCCAAGAGTGGGATTCTTATCAATCCCTCCACCTTGGCTCAAGGGGTAGAGTCCCCATATGAGGAGGCTTTGCCTTACAATCTCCCATCTTTGATCCAATACTGTCACCGAGGTTTTATTGCCATTTGGACCTGATGGTGACAATCCTGCAAAATTGATAAGAGACCTCGGGTGTGAGAAAGATATCATGAGGTGTCAGTGTTGTATTGATGCATTCATTCATCATTCATACTTAAAGCGGCAGTCAACGAAAGATGGCGAGATGGATTTTGTATTAAGTATCACTCAGAATAGTAGAGCCTATATCTGTACACAATGTCCGGAATTAAGTTTTTGTTCACCTGACAAGGGCTGAAAGAATAATTTTTATTGGAAAACATAATTAATGTGAATTTTTTCATTTTTGGTTCCTATGACAAATGAATTATTCCAGTCAAAGAGGCAGACAGAAGAAACACTTAGCGCTCTTGTGGACTAAGAAAAAGTAGTGAAGTCCTTAGGTTCATAGGTGCTCATTGGGAACAGGAATCAAACCTATAGAAAACTGAGATACTAGCTCTGAGATTGAAAGCTTCCAGTGAGTAAAAAAGTAAACCCTTGAGCTGTATGCACGATGTCCAAGGCACTCTAAATCCAGTAAGGAGGGAAGAGACTAAAAGCTTGAAATTTAAAAAGCCTTTATTGTCGTGGCTTAGAGCCAAGGCGTTTTGAACGTGTCTCTTCCCTCCTTGCTGGATTTAGAGTGCCTTCGACTCAAGAGTTTACTTTTTTTTCTCACTTTTCAATCTTAGAGCTAGTATTTTAGTTTTCTATAAATTAATTATTCCGTTGCTTTTCTTTGGCATGTTTTCACCAGACCATGCCAATACTTTGTTGGTGAGATTGTAAACCAGACAGCTTCTTGGGGCTGTGTTGTCTGTGCAGGGGCAGAGCCAAAATCTGATTGGCCCCTTTGGTGTGACCCCACATTTTCTTATACGTCATTGGCTTTTTAACTCTGATTGACACATTGAAATTGCCTGAAATGTAAGATTGCATTTTTTTTTTGACAGAAGTGCTGAAGCACTTATTTCTGAGTGACAGGTGTCGATATTATGTTTCTTTTTGTCCAGATATTTCCCAGTCCAGTCCATCATCTGTTTTTCAGCTAAATAATCATTGGACAAAACAAGTCAAGTGAGTCCTTGCAGTAATATAAACTTTGTCCTGCAGGTAATCATTTGTTTAATAATTTGTTTCCGAGCACAAAATTCTGAGGGAATAACATTAAGTTTCATCTCACGGTAGCCTAGTTAACCATCCAGGTAGCGGCGAAACAGAAGTTTAGCTGCAGCCTAACAGACAGCCAATCAGGAGCCTGTTTGATGAGCCTGTTTGAGTCATTGTTTTGCTTTGATTTGAGTTGCTCATGCTCAGAGCGTGTACGGTGGCCAGCAGGGACAAAGTTTGAGAACAGGCAAAAACGGAAGACTGCATATTATGTTCAACGGTTAGCCTCTGAAAAAGTTAGCAGCCAGTGTGGTGGGTGACCTTGACACATTTATCTGCCAAAGACACATTTTACCGGCAGTTGACGTTTGGCGGGTGTTAATTCCGGACCTCATCTGTACAGCAGCCCAATTATGATTTATTTAGGCTTTATTGATTATTAAGAAAGTATAGATATGGGTTTTTATACTCATTTCGGACGGTTTCTAAACCTAGTTCCAACCGAAATGTAGAAAATGTTGATTGCATTTTTCATATCATATAGCTGGGACAGAATTGCAATCAGGGCCAGCCTCGGTGGCATCAGAAGGTCAGCCGCATTTCATAAGTCTAATTTCAAAAATGGATAGGCCTAATGAAATCTGCTAAATTAGAATGTGTCGCCAGTGCAAGCTGTAGCTCTCAACAGTTTTCCGCTGAAGAGTTGCACCATTAATTGCAGTGGGCTGTGATTATTCACAAGGGTTTATAATTAGGAGGGAGTCAGGAGTGTTTTATGCTGGGTAATTGCATGCATCTAGCCGCTACCATTTAGTTGGGGAGCAGTAAGCTACCATTGTCAAATCAGGGGAGGTTGCTTTGACCCTTGTTGCTTGAAATTGATTTTGAAGCGCTCATCAAACAGATTGCTTTTTGTAAACATCACTCTTCCTTAATTTTACAGATTCTGATGATATGCTGTGGTGCCATTATCAATTTTCTGAAGAATTCTGGTACATCATTCAACTTCCCACCAAACAGTTTTGGGGGAAGAGGTGAAGGCAAAGTAATATGCAAATTGCTTAATATTTTTCACAATTTGAAACTCGAGACAGAAATGTATAATCGCTTATGAAGGGCCAGGCAATTGGAAAAGCTTGTCACCTTCCATTTCTTTGTAATTTGAAATGAATAGAACAAAATGAGTACATGCTACTTTCTCTGCTTTTAGCATCAGAAGCTGAAAGGCTTGACATGAGAGGAAATGGTAAAAACCTATTTGGTGTAGATTTGTTGCTAAGGGCTGTCACTGCAAAAGAATCTCTCATAGTTTCTGCAACACTTTTACTGTATTTAATTATTCCCTGTTGTACTTTGTGTAAGGACCCGCGGTGCTAAATGATTTCAATCTTACAGTGCTTTGTACACTTTAATAAAACTTGTCCACGCAAATATGACTGTGTTAACATTTCCCAATCGTTTTTTTGGCTCTGTGCGTCTAGCATATGGTGCCATGTGGTGTTGTTGCGCAGCCTGCTCAAAATGCAGAAAATTCACATTAATTTTCCCCCGATAAAGTCTGGGGCATCCATTTGGATTTGCATGACGTGTCACAGGGGCCACATGGGGAGACTTTCTGAAGGAGTCTGTGACTAGTCGGCAACTCCACCAAGGATTGCGGCAGCAGCTGTTTTCCTGGATGTCTGTTCCTAGGTAATGTGCCTCTAAACTTGATGGGGCAGAACAGCTTGCTCTTGTTCCATTCTGTTCAGCGGGACAGACTAGTACCGGAGTTAACTTGTCACAAACTCAACATCGACTATCGAAAGCTGCCACCTGAGCGCTGCTCCCTGGCAAAACGGATGAAACACTTCCATGAGATACGTTGGCACAGGAGGGATGATTGGTTGCCGCGCTAATTCATTATTCAGCAGCACTGGCCATCCAGCGTGCGGCTGGATTCATGTTTTATTTGAAACGTCATGTTTTTGCTGTATTGGACCTCTTTGAAATACGCCTTCCAACACGGCCTGAAACTTGAATGAGGGAACTTTCGACTACCTCGCATTTTGCGGCGCTGTAATTGCGTGGAAAAGCATTTTTTAAGAGGCTTGCACGATCTATAAAATATTGAGTATTTTATGTCTTGATATCAATTGGAATTATTCCGAAATGGCTTTTACTATATTCTGCCGCATGTCGTAAAACAGGAGATGGAGTCGGGCTGTCGGTGCAGTAGAAGGAGCAGCTTCTGTGCTTTTGAGCGGGTCAAGGACAGTGGTGAAGAGGCTATGAATATTATATGTTGCACGTCATGAATGTTCACATCTGACCGGAGAGAAGACAAAGGTGGTGCTGTCGTTAACCATGAATGTTCAGCAGGAGTGGGTTTAGTGGAGGGTCGACCCACTTACACTCCTGGTTTTATTTGTGAAATAGAAATATAGGATCTGTGGTCTAAATTCATAGGATATATTATAGTAAGACGTCTGACACTGGTCACTACATTACCTGAATATAAAGTCTTTTCAAGAAAATAAAGCAAGAGTGAAAATCCATTTGCTTTTTCTATATATTGGTGGTTGTTTGCCTTATGATCATCATTTTCCCACCCTTTCATTTACTGCTACATCACTGACTGTAGGCTATTGTCTGTCCAAGCCACTATATGTGCAGCACTGGTTTGTAAACCCATTATATTGGACTAGACATGCACGAACAATGTAGACTGGTTTGGATCTGTAGTGAGAGTTCTTGCACTTGTTTAGACATTGCTTATATGGCCTGTGGTGCAGTTGTCAATGTGTGGATCAATACATTTGATCTTTATTTTATGTCAATCTTACATTTTCTATTGTTTGCTTCCACAGTGCGGAGGCATCAGATGAATTTGCCCACTTCATCCATTTGTCCCCAAGGCGGCAGACTTCACTGTGATTGTGGGGAACAACGCGGGTGTTATGGCTTTCACAGCGGTTACTAATGCATGCGTGCTGTCTGAGAAGGTTTCCGTCAAACTGCTGTACACGCATAAGAATAAAACCAGGAGCGATCGCTAACTAGTGCTGTTGTGAAATTAGGTTGGCAACCTTATCCATTTTTCATGAAGCGCAGCTCATCGGCACGTTCGGAAGCGCCACGTCTTTGACCAATCAGATCTTTTTGCCTGGAACGACTGGTTGTGTAAGAGGTCGTCATACCCTTTCTGTCACATCAGCATCCATCAAATACATCCACAAACATATCAATCAAAACTGATGCTATCTTTAATCCTATCTGACATGGCAATCTATGTTCGATGGGCTGCCAGCTCGTGATTACCATGGAAGAGTTCCAGCGTCTCTTGCCACAGAGAGATTAGAGCTGCACACCCTATAGACTGACTGGGACTCAGCGTTCTTAACAACCTTTTTTCCCAAGGCGCCTCTCGCAAGCGTGCGACATGATGATGTTGCCTCTATGTGCCAGAATGACTTTGGCACATATAGGAGTTGTAGTCAGAGTACAGATGCGCAGATGTGAAAAAGGCATGGTAAATGGTGTCGTTCCCCCACGAATGATGCAACCCCTTCTGAGACAATCTGAAAAGAATGTGTCACTTTGTTTTGACCTGCATTTGTAGTGCAAGGGGGTATCAGTGTAATTTTCAAAATGCTGAAACACAGTGGGGAGATGCATCATTTCCCAAGGATGTAATTATTTTTTTCTCAGACAAACTGGAAGATTTTTTTTCTTTTTCTTTTTTAAATGTCATTTGTCTCTTTGTAATTACCTCACAAACCTGAAAAAATAAATCCTTCCAATAAAAAAATTATTAAATAAAAAATTGGATCAGTGGTGTCTGAGATATCAGATGTGATACATGGGTGAACGAACAAATGCTGTAACGCCCCTCTTGGGCCAACCAGAAGGGTGTAGTTTGGAAAATACTGGAATGCAGTGGTGAGATGCACCATTTCTCATAGTCAAGGTTATTATAAACAAAAATTAAAACTGAGACGAAAACTTTGAGAAAAAAATAAAACTGAACTAACACTATTGTGTGTACTTTTTTTTTTTTTTGTCTTTTTGTTTATGTTCAGGGTAAAAAAAGAATAAATTTGGAGTGGAGAATTCTTGGCTATTTTTAGTGAATGCTAATTGAAAAATAGATGCAAATGAATTAAAAAATAATTGATGATTAATTGTTTGTATTATCTGTTGCAAACATATACAAAATACCTGTTGTTAACTTATATCAGTATACCTTTAAAAAAATACCATCCCTACCAAAAATACAACTAAAACTGAAACTAAAAAAAAACTGAAATAAAATTAAACATTTGTGAGAAAATAAAAATAAATCAAACTAAAAAAAATAAGAAAAATAAAACTAAACTAAAACTATCCAACCCACACTGAAAGCTAACTGAAATTGAATTCAAAATCCAAAACCACACATAAATGTTGCAAATGCTGCAAGTTTCATCAAACTCCGATCAGCAGTATCTGAGATTATTGCATGATGTGACGGATGGACAGACAAATGAACACATGAACTGAGAACATTGGGGGAACAAAAATGTACAGGAATTTGTCTTGGTGTCATTGGTGCAGAGCCATATTGACAAATTCAGTTTCATAGCATTTACTGAGGCGGATGATACAAGGACAACAGGACCTCTCATACAGCCAAAGGTCAGTGCAGGACAAACTATGTAGACTATCACTGACATTAACATTTCATTGTTAATGCACTTGAACAACTGCAAGTCAGAACTCCAGTATAAAAACTGAAGTGATATTGCACAAGAATGCCAGAGACTAATGGAGATATAATCTGTTTCTGCTTGGAAAAACGGCAAACATTTTTCGGTCATTTACCAGCAAGGATCACATGATGCTAGTCGAATCAACCACAAGCCAAAGACACTAGATGAAAATGCTAGTTAGAGCCTTGTTTGAAATGGAGGATCTCAGATGTCCCTTCTAAGGTGGGACTTGCTGCATGTGCAAAGTCAGAGCTACAGGCAATGCAGTCAAACAAATGAATAAGTAAAACAACTTACTCCTCTCCCTCTTAATTCACCCTGGAGCTTATCAGGCAGCAGTTGATGATCACCGAGCGCTATTATCAAGCAGCAGCTACAGCGGTGACTGATGTAATGCTACCTCCCCACATACTGTGCCAACGTACTGAGCTCCGCACAATGAATTCCTTACCATTCATCACAAAAGCGACCTGAATAGGATTTTATTGTAGTGTCAGAGAAAAAGATGAAGTGACTGAAACCTCAGATTAGCTTGTTTTCTTTCATGCCTTGTCTACATTGTGCAGGGTTTAGCCTCGCCGCGGCTCGTCTGGCTGAGTTCCCTCAACCCGGCCCGGACCTGGCCAAAGTTCAGTCATAAAAGATTAATGGCGATTGATTCTAAATATAATGTTTCCTGTATATCTGCAAAAGGTTTTGCACAGCACTGCACAGACAATAGTTAGCGGTATTAAAGTGAAATCTGTTTCGCAAAATCAGCAATTAGGTGAGGAATAACAACGGAACTGTCGTTTGTGGGTTGTTTGTGTCGCTGTTCCCTCGGTCTCGTGCTGAAACTGAATATGAGGTGCATGAGATGCGCTTATTATTTTCAAGTCCTGTTGTTCTCTGGCTGTCTGGCAAATCAGTGGAGACACAAATGAGACAAAACAAAAATAAAGCAAACTAAACCAAACAGCTCCGGTCGGCATGAACAAACCTAATGGAGATAACACATTGCAGGATATTGTTTAGTTAAAGCGGTAATGCATCCGTGTTTGTTTGTTGTTGTTTTTTTGTCTCCATCTTTGTTGCTCAGCGCTCATTGCTGTGGTGTTTCTGCACTGCTCTTTCCAGAGATCACCTGTCAATCAAACAGTGTGTCCAGTACTGTGACGTCTTTTTCATTGGATTTTCTGTTGATGCAGTTTGACTTTCTGTAGGTGGCGCTCTTTTCTTTGTCTGTTCAGCCATGGTGGCTATCACTGCTCATGCTACCCAGTTCTTCTTCTTCTGTTTATTCCAAACCGGAAACGTAAAACGCATCACTTCCTGTGCAGCAGGAAAGAGCTACCAGACACCGGGTGTTTAGAACAGTAAATGAAAAAGCTTTCATGAACTGGGTTTAGGTTGAATCACTATTGTGTTATATCAGCAATAGATAAAGAAAGAGTTAAGGGTTTATTTGTACTGTAACACACAAACCCTTAATATAATGACTCTTTATTCATACAAGTTTTATTGTGCATGCTCCACTAGTTTCCTATAGCAGTACAGAGGACATTTGGAAATGTATTGACTGTAAATGAAGGGTGTCATTCCAGCGCTGTACAGTATACAATATTTTCAAAAATTGTACATTATATAAACAAAGGTTTCAAGAAAACTAGCCACTTCACATTAATATTCCATAGTGAGTTTTACTTTGAAACCTACATTCAGTTTGTAAGACTAGGTGTCACTGTTAACAAATGGTGGATATCTATGGCTTGAAATAGTTAATTTGCAAGAAATGCATCACTTTGGGCCCTTTTGTTGCATTTGCGATATAACATATAACACTTTTTTTGGCATTACTCATTTTCTTTTCTTTGCAATGTTGTCTTTGTTTTTCTTTATGTTTCACTTTGTCACGTCACATTCCATATTCACAGATATCTTATTTTGGAATGAAACTCACTGATTAGGCAAAGAGCGGCTGAAGCTGCCGTCGAGATCAGCCAGAGAGAACATTTCAAGATGCATCCGTGTTCCTCGGCAGGCTGATTTCAAGTGTTGAGACAAAGGCTGTAGAGAGGTTTCGACTTAATCAATTGTCACTTCAGTGAAAAAGCATGACAAACTATCTGTAATCAGATGCTATTGATGGAAGAATTATGCCTGGTTTAAAAAAACAAACACAAAAAATACAGCAGACGATAATGATTATACCTATAAGTAAGTCTCTTTTTGAAGCCTTTTGCGTAGATTGGGACAGAGGAATATAAAGTGCGAGTCCATTAAGGACTTTTGTCAAAATAGAAAATTGCAAAACATAAAAAGAGTGAAATAATTTATATTTTGTATGGTTTTCATTATTGTGCAGGATAGAAAATGTCAAGTACAGGTTAATCCTTGAGAGATTCAACGGAACTAATCTTACCTGGGGACGTCCGGCAATTTGTAATAATCGCTGAGATTATTGGTGATTTTAATTCCATGCCAATCTGTATTCTGTAAAGTGAAAATTACACTTGGAAATTATACTTTGGTGAAGACAGAGGTCCCCTGATAACGCTAATCCCGTGCGAACTGAACTCTCTGTAATTGTATTGTAAACTCTTGACGTTACACAACCGCATCAGTGATTTTTTCAGCGAATCCCATTATCTTATGCAGAGGCGTTTCAAAAACGTAGAGGTTGGGGGGTAATTCTTTAATTACATGAGCTCCCTTCATAATACTAGTGTTGTGTGAATAGGGCTTTAGAGTGGAAAAAAAAATACGTTCACCCAGTTGGAAAGCCCATGTCGGGTGTGCGGAATCAAATACGACAGTAGAAGAAGAAGAGGCTGCATGCTGGGGAAGGCTGAAAAATGAAAAGTCCCTGAATTGATGACAGAATTAAAAATATGGAAAGGAAGCGAGCCTAAACGTTTTCTTTTTTGAGCGTGGACCATTTATCTTCTTCAATAGTGTAG
The DNA here is from genome assembly GCF_048128805.1 of Centroberyx gerrardi. Classification (NCBI taxonomy): domain Eukaryota; kingdom Metazoa; phylum Chordata; class Actinopteri; order Beryciformes; family Berycidae; genus Centroberyx; species Centroberyx gerrardi. The sequence goes on from NC_136004.1 coordinate 5,695,718, forward strand.
GATTTCATTTTCAGAAGCCTCGGCAGGATACTTTTCCTGCGTCTATGCATCTCTAACATACAGTACAGGCCTGCAGCACAATGTTTTCTTCTCCTCCCTGCCACTGCAGACCTGATCCCACTCAGCCTCGGCAGCGCCTCGCCGCGTCATTGGCTGGATTTTATGCTGTCCGCAGCAGCACCGCAGTTGAACAATTGATTATTGCTGTGCGCGGCTCCATACAGGTACTCAGAGCAAAGTAATGGATAGACTACCGTTTCCTCCCGCAAGTTAACTGGGAGACTTCTTGGGTATCATCTTGGGCAGTTTCCTCCCATGGCCCCCAACCCTACCCCCCACCCTCCTACACACACACACACACACACCGCCGCCGCCGCAACCTTCATCATCCTCCTCCAGTTGCCGTTTCCTCTCTCGATCGAGATTTCTCCATGACCTTTTGATATCACCTTTAATTTCGACCTCGGAGAAAAGTAAAACACCTCCGCACTTATCGCTCGCTTTCAGCTGGATCAGCTGGCGATGTACACACACGCCTTGTAGTATAGATACTGGGGTCGAGTGAGGTATAGATGACTATCTTTAAATGAAGAATATAATTGAAATATTATAGAATTAAATTAAAATCAATGTTTTTTTTTTACATGGGTTTTTATGAAGCTGTGGTCAGGGAGGAACCTCCATCATGTCACTGGTGTATGACAGAGGTGGGCTCATACTTGATATTTAGTAAAAGGCCAATATAGGCCCTATGTATCAGCAAACCAATAAGAGACACATACTGGATGGAAGCATATTCTATTTCACTGATTTTTCACTGTTTCACTAATAACTACAACTACTACTACTACTACTACTTGCACAAGGGTGGAAGTAACTAATTACATTTACTCACATTACTGTAATTGAGTAGCTTTATTGTGTACTTGTAGACTCGAGTATTTTTTACAGTCAGTCATTTTACTTTTACTTAAGTACCTTTTTACTGAAGTACTGTACTTCACAACATTTTCAAATCACATCCATTACAGATTACAAATTTTGTGTCTCTCCATAAGCAACAAAAACTGGACAATCGTAAAATTGGCCAATTATGGAGCCATTCACAGTGAATGGTCAGTCAGCAAAGAAGAGAATCTGTCTTTACTTTGTTTGTGCACTTTATTTTGGTAATTTCCAAATTTGCCAATTTTCAAATTAAAAGTATCTAGTTTGAACTCTGTCCTCTCGACCTTTTGGAGTTGCATGGAAAATATCACATGTAGCAATGTTCTCTTTTCCATCTCAGTAACTTTTACTCTGAGTATATTTTAAAGGGGCTACTTTTGACTTTTACTTAAAGGCATACTGAGCAGGATTTCCCCCCTTGAAATAGCATAAACTCATACAAAAACGTATCCTGCTCAATCATTTCTTATGGTCCATTGGTAGTGTGTGACAGTGTGTGTGTCTGCAGAGAGTCTGCCTTCTGCCTGGATTTTCTGATTTCTGAATGTTCGGGACGTTTCTGGGCGTCAGTGTTTTGTCAGCAGGTGTGTCCAGCTGCAACCAAAACCACTGCTGAATCCTTTTATATCTAACAGCCTCGCTGGCTGCGGTAGCGGTCCCGAACTCTAAAACAGAGCAACTGGTCAGAGCGAGTGTGTGTCGTGAGCTGGCAGCTAGCTACCGTTAGCGTAGCTTCGTTGTAGTAGAAAAGCGGATAGCTAAACTAACCGGCACCTACCTGTCCAACAGAAAACAGGCCAACTCCGCCTCGCTGTTCATTCCCATCGTCTCTTTAAATACCCTCCCACGGGTGAAAGCCAACCCCAGATTCACTCTGGTTTTGGAACGAGCCATGTGTGCTTGCCGTTTTGCCTCGCTGTACTTTTTTACAGGTTTTTACCGTTCTGGCAACCGCAGGGAGGAGGGGTCAACTTTGAAAGTTGTGTTTACAAGCCACAGGCAGCAAAATCCTACTCAGTATGCCTTTAAGTACATTTTTACACTACTACCTTTACTTCTACTTAAGTAAAATATCAACAAAGTAACAATACTTACACTTAAGTAGGACATTCTAGTACTGTTTCCACCACTCGCTCTTACCATCACCTCATAGTGTCGACACACAAGCACAGCACTGTAACAGAACAATTCTCAGCAATAATGTAATATAGTGGGGGTTCATAAATTATAGGGAATATTATATCCAGTGGCTGTCAGCTATATAAATTCAGATGAAACAATTGTCTAGATAATCTCCACATCCATCTCACAGTATTTAACACAGAATCTAAGTGAGCTGCATAAAGCATCTACCTGTAATAAGCGATCAAGTTCGTTTAAATTCAGAACCGAGACACTTGCTACCGTGAGGACCGCAAAATTTGTTTGTGCGGAACTTTCTATTTCCATCCAGCAGCATGTACTTTAAAAAGAAAAGGTCAGCTTTGGTTTAAAGGTGCGATAATATATTAAAGGTGTACAGTCAAAAGCGTAAAAGGAAAACACTGAGAAAGGAAAAGAATGGACTTCATTAGCTAATAATTATCTTTCAAAACCACTGCACTGCTTGGAAATCCCCATTTACTAAAGGACTGTTCGAGGGGCGATATTTTATGTTGCATCTACAAGGTTGCTAATTAAAATCCATACTCCTAATGAGTTTTTAGCACCCCTATTGGTTAACATGATTACCTAAGATAAGAGCAGTAAATTGAGGTCCTTTTAATTAAGTGTAAGATTTACTACCGTTTTTACTGGAGAAGCTCTAAATTGACTTTCCTTCTGTACTTTATACGGCCGAGCAGCCTCACCAAAGGGTCACACAGACAGGCTCTTATATTCAAGTGTTCCGCAATAACATTTGCAAATGTAACTTTATCTGCTGCATTGCCCAATTACAGAATGAACATGGAAATGATTCAATACATAGTTTTCTCCTACAAAAGAAGATTTAAAGCTGAAACTTCACCCTCGGCTAAACCTTAAAGTGGTAATCCGCGAGATCCTCATGTTTCGTTTTTATTTTTTTTATTTTGTCTCCATCTTTGTTGCTCAGCGCTCATTGCTGTGGTGTTTCTGCACTGCTCTTCCCAGAGATCACCTGTCAATCAAACAGTGTGGGCGGGACTGTGGCGTCTTTTTCCTTGGATTGTCTGTTGATGCAGTTTGAGTTTCTCTTTTCTTTGTCTGTTCAGCCATGGTGGCTATCACTGCTCATGCTAACTACCCAGTTCTTCTTCTAGTTATTCCAAATGAACCAGAAATGTTCCTGTGCGCCAGAGGATTTTTCCCGGTAAAGAGCCAACAGGCGCTGGGTATTTAGGACAGAAAGCTTTCTTGAACTGGCTACAGCTTGGTAGATAAAGAGCAGCAAAACGGACATTTATATGAAAATGTCACGGATTATCACTTTAAACATTGGGAATTCTATACGGAAGAGCCTTGATTTTGCCCCCCCGTTTCCCTATGATTAAACAGCAATGCACATAGGGTATTAAATTGTATCGTATGGCGGACAGCGGTGGCCCAGCGCTGCCACTCTGGCCCTGGAGGTGTCTGTGCCCCGGCCCCTTTGTCTAGGCTGCAGGATAATTGCTTTCTCTACCGAGGTTATTCATGTTTTGCGATTGGATCATCTGACCTAGAGCCAGGGAAGCCACATTTTGCAGCAAGGTTGGGTTGTTTTAGTGCTTTGCCTCTGAGCTGATTGTTTCAGCGAGCCGGGCTCCGCACCCACAAGGCAAAAGGAGCCGATGATACCGACGTATTCTGTATTCTGTCTACCCCACTGTGAAGAAAACGGACTGCTTTTTATTAAAACTCATTTCCCATCAGAGACAGCATTCCCCAGTCTATTTATTTCTACCTATGAAGCCTATTAATTTTTTTCTTTGACCCTTTTGGCTTTTAAAAACACAGCTGAGTCCTCTATGTCTGTTCTAATGGGATTTTTCAAATGATTTATTCGCCTCTGATTTTCCTCAGCTCCGTTTTTTAATTGGTTTCTAAAAAAAAAAAAAAGGAAAAAAGAAGGCAAGAATATCTCGCAGTCTGTCATCACACCCCGTGTGACATTGAGATGGACAGTCAGCATTCGTTTTTGAATTTTAATGAGGAGGGCTGTTTTCGAAATATTCCAATTGTGTTTTAGTTTACAACACATTCCATCTAAATCGATTAAATGCGGTCATAGCTTCAAAGGGACGCGATGTCTCACTGTCATCTAGATAACTTAAATTAAAATGTAAAATCATTCACTTATCATCACCTAAACGCATGCATCATCAGCGCTCGTTTTATCAGGTGTGACCCAGTTACAGTCAGCTCTACTGTAGTCGTATTCTGTGCAGCAGGCTAAAGTGTGTGCTCTCTGAATACTGACATTGATCTCTGACTGACATCTCACTTCATCCCAGCACATATTTGTCTGACATTTTGCACTGGGTCTTTTACAGATCCTGCATATAGCCTCTTTTGATTTTCTCCTTACCCCGGGGTCGCAAATGATCAGATTGTCTTGCTGACATTTGGCGTGGTCAGAGTAGCTGATACCTGACCTTTCTGCCAACTGGCCCCTCCTGGGTTTCAACTGCTGCCCGGCTCGATACACTAGCAGCCGTATGAATTAAACTCTTAAATATTCCACGCCTAGTTGACAGGGCCGGGATTTTATTAGACGTATAAAACATGCAGGGGTGTGAAATTGATTGTCTCATTTGACCAGGAAGCAAATGGTGTATGGAAAGTGCACCTGGATTCGGGAAGGTGTCAAGGCGGAGGTAATTTATCGATCGGGAAGGCTTTTGATGTTGGAGCTTCGGGGACCTGCAGCAAGTTATGTTTTCCAGTTAAAGGCAATGATGATCTGTTCAAATGTTTACTCAACCATGGGCTACATTTGTGATTTCATGCAAGCAAACATTTTGACGTTGAATAGATGCTGCTCCGACGACCTGCATCAACGCGGAAAACCGTGGAAATAAAGTTCGTAGTCATCCATAGCTGCTACCTGCATCTTTTTTTGAAATCAGGACCTAAATATCTCCCTGATATCAGTTCAAAACAGTTTCCAAAGCTGTTTTGATATGAATTTTATAAAAACGTTGTGCTCATTTGGATCGGCATTGAACCTCCATGTCATGCAAACCTCGGGGCTGTCTGTCAAACTGGGTGGGTGGAAGCACTATGATTTTTCACATGTTGACTGTTCCCAAGGTGATTTTCAATAGCGGAACGTGTCTGTCATGGTTACACTCAACACTAGCATGGAGAGTACCCGCAGCCCACCGCTGGTCGACCGGAATAAGAAACCGGCCAGGGGCGATTACTCACTTGCCTTGGCGTCCCAACCCCGCAGCGACCTTGGCCAGAGGTTTTGTCAATCAGGCGGCGTTCTCCTCCTCCACTTGGGCGAGCATTGACTTTCAGCTGACAGGACACCTCTCGGAAGCAGCTGCCTGGCCTCCTCCAGGACAGATCTGCCTGCTGGCTCATAATAAAAGGACCACACAGATGTTCCTTCCCCCTCACCTCCACCTCTGCCTCCACCACCGTTTCCACTTTCTGACCCCAAGCAGCTAAGTCAGAAATGGCTACATCTTCAATTTATCACGTTTTTCGTCTCTATTTCAGGTTGGGGTTTGGACATAAGGTTGTACAATATTTACCTCAGCATATCATTATGAAATTAATTTTTATAGCATAGTAGAGGCCTAATGTAGAAAAATTTTGATGGAAATTGGTTTATTCTATGTGTGCTTTCTATGTGTTTATCCTATGTGTTTCCAAGTATGATTTGCGCCGAATTGTGCAGGACTGACTTACAGCACAAAGGATGGGCTTCAACCAAAACAGGAAGAGGACTGCCTCACTCCTCACTTTTTTGTAAGTGAACAAGATGCTGTCCAGTCGCACAGCGCCTAGCTAGGTATGGGTCAACTGTTGCTGTAGTTGAAGTTACTACAGTCCTGGAATAATCAGCATAACCACATCATTCACCAATGTACTGCCAAGAACAATAGATCCACTCTACTATACAGCTACGCTCCGGTAGGTTAGCTGTCTTTCAGTATCAGTAGCCTGTTAGCCAAAATGTTTCATTAGCATTGCCCAAAGTTAATAAATTCCACAACTATTAGACACAAAAAAACTGCTCTGCCAGCTCAATCTAGTTGTAACTAAAATATTTGCCAGCAAAAATAGTTTTTGTCACATATACTGTGCCACTGCACTTGCAAAGCCACTGCACTTGCAAAGCTATAGCTAACACCGGTCAAGCGAGCATCACTTAACATGAGGAGAGGGAGCGTTGTTTGACGGCCCGACCTGAATTTGGCTCCTGATGAACAGGTGCTGTGCCGGGGGAAAAATAACTCACATCCTTACACAAGTGTATTCAAGTCCCATTATTCAGTTTGCCTTATGGCAGTTTTACGTCACCTCTACAGTACATAGGCCTGTTTGTCTTCTCTCTGCCATCTGCAGAGGGGAGTGCAGTGGCAAGTTGTCTTTGTGACAGCTGACGTAAAATACTACCACTAAAGGACTCAAGGGGTCTTTTCTTAAAGTGGGATGTTTTGGTGGAGAGTGACCTGCAGCGCCTCCCAGAGGGCAAGAGCTAGAAAAGGTGGTGAGCTGGATGTGAGGGGTAAGAAGTGATCTTCTTTGCTCGCTTAATGGTTCGTTGGATGTATAGTGATTCAAAGGGGGTGCCAATGATTTTGGTTGCCATGCTGACGATCTGCTGTAGCTATGGCATGAATCTGAAGTCTATGAAGAGTTCCTGGGTCTTCGCTGAGTTAAGTTGTTCTCACACCATGCAACTGCTTGGGCCTCCTCTCTCAGAGATGAGGCCTATTATCGTCTGCGTATTTGAAGGTCTTAACAGAGCTATCTTTAGATACGAAGTGGTTAGTGTCCAATGAGAAAAGCCAAGGAAAGAGCACACAGCCTTGAGGAGTGCCTGTGCTGAGGGTCAGAGGGCGTGATGTTAGGTAGTTAACCTTCACCCTTGGTTGTCTATTACACAAGAAGCTCCATATCCAGTGGAATATGGCTGGGACAATGTTCATGTCCTGCAGTTTATTGAAAAGTTTGAGTAGTTTGAAGTTTTGCTTCTCTCTATATCACCAATTGCTATAACACAATAGTGATTCAACCTATAGCCAGTTCATGAAAGCTTTTATATTTGCTGTCATAAACGCCCGGTGTCTGGTTGGTCTTTCCCGGGATAAATCCTCTGGCGCACAGGAAGTGATGGGTTTTACATTTCCGGTTTGTTTGGAATAAATAGAACTGGGTAGTTAGCATGAGCAGTGATAGCCACCGTGGCTGAACAGACAAAGAAAAGAGCGCCACCTACAGAAAATCAACCTGCATCGACAGAAAATCCAAGGAAAAAGACGTCACAGTACTGGACACACTTGACTGACAAGTGATCTCTGGGAATTGCAGTAGTAGTGGTAGTTCAGGGTGAAGTTTCAGCTTTAAATCTGCTTTTATATAGGAGAAAACTACGCTGGGTTCTTGTTTTGCAGCATGGCCAGAAAGTGACAATGATCACCACCATTACCATTACCATTTTTTTAATTAATTAATTTTTTTTATTTGGGTTTGTATGTGGTGTGGTTTATTTTATTTGAGTTTTGTATGTGGTGTGGTTTATTTTGTGGGATTGGTTTTTATATGTGTGGGTTGGATTTATTATTGTAAAAGAATGTTTTAAATGAAAATGTGTTATTTTTGATAATAAAAGATTTAAAAAAAACAGGGTCTGGTAATAAACACAACACTATGAGCTGAAAATCCCAACAATGTCTGGCTTTACTTTATATAAGAAGATGTCAAGTTTGAGAACCGACTGCTGCAGATCACCGTGATTGATACTATCTGGAGGATTACAGGTACGCGCAGTGGATCTCCCCAGTATCTCAGCTGCACAATTGGACTGTGACGGCGACGAATGAGCTCAGTTTGATCAGTCAGTTTCTTCATGTCACATCCCCGCTTCGACACTACGCAGTCTTTTATAATACCCCAAAGTCAATATCATGATTCAGATTCCTTGTGCAGGCCTGCAGAGAGTAAGTCCAGGGTTCTCGGTTGTTAAGTATTGCAACCTACATTAACAGCAAGGAGATAAACTCATGGATCCCATATTATGAGACAGACCCATGCATCAGAGCTCATTGGGGTTATCAACGTTCGCAGATCTGCGCCGAGGTTATGGAGGAGAAATCTGATTATGCGGGACTGCAACTGATTTCCCTGCAAAGCAAAAGCCGCCGCAGAATCGCATTACCGACAGTCGCATATGGAATTACAAGATATTCTCGGAGGCCGTATGGTGAATGGTGAAATCTAACGGTAGGAGTCAATGGTCTGTCATCGGCCTCCTCGTTTTATTCCCTCTCAGAGATGTAGCCTACTATATCCACGTATTTACAATGAGGATAAGTGTGACCCTAAAACGAAGGCGAGGAAGTAGAGCACCGCCATGCTTAAGGTTAATACTTGGTTGGGGAAACGAGGCTTCTGTGTGAAGCTCTGATAAATAAAATGGAAGGGGAAGGCACTGTCTGTGCAATCCACCAAGATTAATGACCAAGGCACTACATAAAGTGAAATAGTTTATCTCAAGCCTAACAACATGAAACTTGTAAATGCGACTGCCATTATTCTTTCCGGGAGTCTGTGGCCATGCTCATGTTGCATTCATTGAGTTCAGCCTTTACACATTCACAAAGGAAAGCTGGAGGAAATATTCTCCCCTTGGACTCTACAATGGCTATTTGTCCAATCTATAGGTGGCTGGGGTGTTGCCTGTCTTCATATTTTGTGTCTTTTATGTTGAGAACTTGGCAGATTCACAATAAGAGCAAGGGTGTTGTGTTTGATACACAATGCTTTCAAGGCTACACTGGCACGAAAGGGCAGGATAACATCAATTCCACTCAATTTCCCCAGGACCTTGAAATGTGGGCCATGCTTTGTATTGCTATTCTCTATGAAATACTAATGGCAACAATTCAATCTTCAGTAAAAAGAAGTTTCGGTTTTTTAAACTGCTTGAATTCTTCTTCTTCTTTTTTTTTTTTTAATCAAGATCTGTTGCACCAAGACAAATAATTGGGTTTGCCAATCCAATTAGACAGATTTAGGTTAAGAGTTCTGTCACCGTTGCCACTGCATTTCAATTTGTGTTGGAGCATCATTAGCAGTTTAAACAAATGTTCCTAAGTGCGACGCCATTCAGCTGGGCTGTTACCGGTGTGCTGCGACTGAACTGGTGATTTTTATTTCATCAAGGCGCGATCATTGATCATAAGGACAGCCGACAGGAGCTAAATGATACTATTTTTCTGTGTGAAGTCATGCAGTATTATTCCATACAGACCATTTTCTAAGGCACAGCCATTACACAAGCGCGATATGAAGGGTTTTTCAGGATCTATTTGGCCAAATAAATGGACTTACCTACTGAGGGTCCACTAGAGATTGTCTTGCCGTGGGTTGTGTGTGCGTGCGCGTCTGTGAGTGTGAGTGTGTGTGCGCGTGTGCACAATTACATCAAAGAAGGTCAGCTGTAGTGGCAGAAATTCTTCTCACTGTTAGAGAGCAGAGAATTAGCACATGGCCGGTGGCTATCAATTTTGTCTTTTTAATCAGTCCCATTGTGTCAAAGGAAAAAAATAGATGGACGCGTTCAGCCAGGCTATCCACAGCCGCTTACCACGCTGAAATGACTCATCATAAAAGGAAAAAGGGCCAGGTTTTGTATTGGCTCCCTGTCTCTATCTCTCAAAAGTAAAATTGAAGTAAATGTCTGAATTCAACATGCCATTAAATCCAGCCACCCTGCTAACGTCAATGAGAAGCTTCTATCACAGTGTTTCTAGGTCGCTTTCAAGGGAAAATCCACCCTAAAACAGCTACTGGTGATGTACCTTGCATTCCTGGGTCCATTTTGTTGTTTAGTGGTGTGTTTTTCTTCTTCTATTGAATAACTGGCCAAACGTAGACAATGTGATGTCATGTCCAGATACTTCCAGCACAGCTACAGTGGAGTTTGATAGCAGAAAATGTTCCAGCTCAACAGTAAAGGTCAGGTTTGGGTGTCAGTCCCTCAGAATCAAAGAGCTTCTTTCTAGACTCACCGTTTTGCACCGGTGTTAGACAGGGAGAAATCCACCTGCAGAATTTCTCCACCAACAGAAGCCTCAATAGACCAGAATGCAATGCAGCCACAAGTGTTTTGAGTAAAGGGCGACTCTAACTTTTCTCCACTGGAAGTTATCGCTCTCTTGCCGTTAGTATCGCCATCATTATCGCTCTGTCACGCCGCTTCTCTGGGGGGGTTCTCGCAAGGCATTCTGGGCAATGTAGGCAATCACTAACTGAAGCAGAAGTAGATGAGACAGGTTGAGGGAAAGCGGATACGACAAAAAGTAAATGACATAACAAAATAACTCCTGGAATGCATTGAACATCACAGATTGATGATATCTAACAGTGGAAGAGGATCTGAGTGTGGATTTTTTTTTTAAAGAGACTGAAACCTGTAACTGATTCGTCACATTTGATCCCTGCGACAGTAAATGTGTCCATTGACGACAACAACATCATCAAATATATCCTTCAGGAGGACACTAATGTGCGTTGTTGCGGATTAGCGTCAGCGATGTCTGCAATGTAAATACAACATTGCATTGCAGACAAACCTTGCCGCAGACTTACTCAGGCGCTTAGCGGCGGTTTGAGTGGGCATACTTCACTTGCTCCAAGTATTGCACCGCTTTTGTCTCTGAAGTGGAAAATCGACTTGAATATCAATACGGCAAACTTTCAACCACCTCACAAAATAACAATCTGAAAACATAATCTTGAAAGATATAGTTTGGTTTCTTTTATAGATGCGGCGTTAACCGGCACAGTGTTGGCACTCGGCCCGACCCCCGGCCCTCCCCCTCTCACACACACCGTATTACCCCCCTCCCCGTCATTTTCACGCTTATAAATTTCAATGCCGCTTCCCCCTCCGAAAGACTCAATACAATTTTCCCCTGACTCGCCAGTTTTCCCTTTTAATGTCTCATCACAAACCAAATGTATGATGTTCCTATACTCTGACTCGATGACCTTGCTGTGGGGAAATAGTTTTTTTTTTGGGGGGGGGGGGGGGGGGGGGAGTAGAGAGGAGACCAAAATCTTTAATCAATGAATAGATAGGTTGGCGCCGCCGGTCCTCTCGGTCAGCTGATGAGTGATGTCTTCCTGGACGGCGGAGGCTGGGTCAGCGGTGGGTCTGGAAAACACACGGTCCACTAACACCTAACCGCCATCCATCCATCTTTCATCGAGTTAAACCTGAACTAGAACTTTCTCAACTGCCACCCGACCGCTTCTCTCAACCCTCCGAATCGCGGCGTCTCCAACAAAGCCTTATTATCAACTTTTTTTTATCCTGTGTTCACGCACCAGTAGAATAAACTTGTGAAAGCTTGTAAACAACTTGACAAATACTGTTGAACTGAAGCTGGATATTTCTCCCGTTAATTGGGGGCTTTCAAAGTGCGCAACAGGTCACACATCAGACGAGCTAATGGCTTTCTCCCCGAAAGACAATGGAAATGCCCGTAATTGGAACATGTAATCAACACTGAATGCACTGCCATGATTATGCCAAATAAGGTGCTATAAGCCTCACGCTCTAATAAGATGTTGTCCGGCAGTGTTTGTCTGATTTTTTATGACATGCACGCTGTTGCAAAGATACTATATATCAGTAGGCGACACCATCTGGGTGAGCGCTAATGCAATGAAGAGAGAATTGGACTTGCTTTCTTATTCTTTGTTTGAGGCTGCGGCAACATCGACACGTATTCGTTTCAGTCTTTTCGATTCCCTTCCCCCCCAACACACACACACACACACACACACACTCTGTTCTGGCTGGCACTCTGGATAACCTTCTTTCACCTAGTCAAACCGCTACAACACACACACACACTTTAATAGAATCTCTGCGAATGACAATCTCTTCGGATGTCCTTCTATTCATGTCCCGCTTTCAAAAGCTAGCCTCTGTATGAAGTGCTGCATATGCCACAGATGATGTATCACTAAAAAAAAACTCCCCGGCTATGATAGACACTTACACAGTGCAGATCACTTGATATATGCAAAGGAATTACCGGGCTGACATTCGGAGTGAAAAGGCCCAGGCAAAGGAATATCACCTGCTCTGATCTCTTTTTGATTGTTCATTTCGCGTTACGCTTGCACGCCACCTGCGCACACGCGCGCCGGGCGTCGACAGGCAGAAAAAAGAACGGCGACGGAGATGGAGCCCCATCACGGAGGGACACATTGCTCTTAATGAATGGGCCGCCGGAGTCTCGCCCACCTCGTCCGGGCCCTTTGCAAATGCGACGCTTTGCGAGGCAATCTGCGGAGGTCACGGCGGTCAAATTCCCCGCATCACCTTCCTCCAGACCCGCTTCATAATCTGTTGTCACGCGCCCGAGCGGAGGCGTCAAAAAGTGACAGGCGGGATGGAGCGCCCCGTCCATCCAGGAAGATAGAGAGAAGTAAATGACACGTTTTCAAACCACTTGGGGCTTTGAACTTTTTCTTTTTCGGAAGGGAGGAGGGGGGAAGAAACCCACCAGTTATGACTTTGTTAATCCTTTGAGAATTATTGATTGAGCCCGAGCTCGCCGGACCTTTTCTAGCTGGAGCGTTTAATTTTTTATCTGTAGCTTATATGACTTTTAGTCCTACTTTTTTTTTTGATAATATCTACCCCGAGTTCAAGTGCCAGATGGCTGGCACTTTCTTTAACATTGGCAGCGGTTTGGATTATAAAGCCCCATATTCTCAAATCCATTGAAAGCCATTCTCTCCTTCCAAATATAGTAGCTTTTACTCCCCCACTCACTCCGTTCCCCTCTGTTATCTATTGGTGGAGTAGTCTCTCTTATCTATAAAAGAAGTTTGCCCGGCACTTCTTTTACTGCCTTGTTCTATCTCTCCATCCTTTGAAAACCCTTTTTCTCCTCCGTCTGACTTGTTAGCTCTTGTCATCCGTCCTCTTCTGTTCCCTCATTTGCGAGAGCATGTGAGAGGTTATGAATTAATAAACTCCCTATATCCCTCCAATATGCAAATGCTGATTTCTAATGTTTTTATGGATATTAGAAAGGAGTACAAGGGAAAGGAAATCTGCTTATCCAACTATGACCACAGATTGCCAGTTGTGCAGCCCAATAGCGACAATGTTTAATAAACCTTGAGTTGACAATGAAGACATCAGCTGTTAACTAATTGTGATATTGTCCCTGTGGCCAATTAAATGAGTCACCAAACAGCAGCTTTACTGCTGATCATTTATTGAATCATTAGGGGCAGTCAACTTTTATTTTCCTTTGAATGCCACATCAAAAATGTACCACTTGGTATTTAGCTAATTGTTTACCACAACAGACCATGAGCAACTATGGTACAGAGTTATATTCTTGCTTTTCATATTATATTGGAAAATGATTGAATGATTGAAACCTGAAGGAGGTAATCTTGCTTGTCGCACTTAAGCTATAATGAAGGACATTGTGGTAAACTGTATAAGGACCTGATGAAGTCTTAATAGGTTTGACCTATGAGCCTCCTGGTTTGATTATTATTGGACTAATGGAGCATTCATGTAAAAAAAAATTACTTTTGACTTTATACATTGTTTACTTTGGCCTTTCATTTAGTCATTCTGTCAAAAACCTTCATGTGTCCCCAGTAGATTGGTGGTTCCGTTGCTCCATGCTAACACTTTAGCCTACACTATGTTGAGTGATAGTAGGCTCCATGCTAACACTTTAGCATACACTATGTTGAGTGATAGTAGAAACTAGCATTATCCAAAGTAAGAAGACTGATCTTTAGTGTTTTTTGTTTTATGGCCTGTAGATTCATAATTTTTTAAAATGAAATAGCATTAACTTAAAAAGCTGATGTAGCCAGGTTTATTTTCGGGAACTATTTCAGGTGAGTAACCACGTATTCATCCACTGCACAGTGATTTTTAGCTGAACATAGTCTCCTATCTCCTTCACTTACTATGGAAACAAAACAAGTCATGCTACAGGTCTCGCAGCAACAGAGACCTTTCCACAGGGAAAGTAGTTCCTGATCTTTCAAAGCAGTATGTTATTACCTCCGCCAAGGAGGTAATGTTTTCATCTGCGTCTATGTGTCCGTCCGTCTGTCCGTCTGTTAGCAGGATATCTCAAAAAATTGGCCACAGATTTGCACAAAAATTGGTATGAAGCTTGGTTATGGGCCAAGGAAGAACTGATTAACTTTTCATGTTGATTCGCCAAAAGGGGGTTTGGGCATGGCATATTCAGTTTTCAGGCTATTTTTGTGGCCTCGTTCAAATGAATGGGAAGTAAAATCCAAATGCTACAAACTCGTCCAGCTGCATCCGATCTTGGTGATTAGTTTATATTCTGGTTTTCGTGGCAGTTAAGTGCCAAATAACCCCCATGTTAAAACTAAGTAGTATTGCTTTAAATATCTTTAACCGATGGAGTCACTGCAGTTTGAAAACATGGCGGGCTATCTCTTCGTCCGCCCGGACTCTGAGGATCTCTTTTATTTCCATGTCTTTAAATGTACGGAACAGGCTGCATGTGTTAAAGGGGCTATAGTGTATGCTTAAGTGTTAGTATGGTTAGTATAGTAAATGATGTACCAGGGACTCATGGATGATTTTTGCGCATGGATAATGACTGTTGCACTGCCTTTCTCTCTGCATTACCTGGTTGCCTTTGTTAGTATACAAGCCAGCTGATGCGAGCTTGACTTGTCAAACGCAATACAAACCAACTGAATGGAGGTTATTTCCCTCGCCTAAAGATGGGCTTTTTCCAGACCCTGCCTCCAAACAGAGTTATGTTAGTTCTGCTTTCATTGCAGGTGATTTGTGTCTCGTTTTAGTATGTGCAGCTGTGCAAATTATTTATGTAGATTATGTACAGTGCTATATTGCTTGTGGATCATTTGTGATTTGCTGCCATTCTGTAAATAAAAAGGGAGCTGTAAAGAGAAATTGTAGTTGTGCACCTTTTTCATTTAGTTGTGCAGACGATTCATTTAGGCAAGCGCAGTCCTATGGAATACTCCCCTTTGATATGTTTTCATTGAAAGGGAGTACACTTATCTTGAGCATATATTAAAAACAATTACACACACAAAGTATTTTTTTTACTTGCTATGATAAGTTAAAGTGGTTGCAACATCATGAATAAACACAGTGAGTCTATGTCATTGTAATACATTGTTATATTTCTTTGTCAATTTGCCATTGCTTAGAGATGCCATTAGTACAGTGCACCTTGCTTTTTTGTATTTTACCTAAGGATTTGACTTGAAATAGGAGATATAGGAAAGTTCAAAGGTGATATTATAGTATTCATTTTGTAGCAGTTATATGTCACAATTCAGATGTAAATGTTAATTATCTTGGAGAATGTCCTCAAGGGGCGCCAGCAATGCCTGGGCATTACTGATCGTGTCACGCAATAAAATATCCTAAGATGGACATCAGACTTCTGGCTTCTGTTTACACACAAAACCAACATTCACACACGCCACTCCATTTGAATCCTATTTTGTAAATGTTGACATGTAATTCATTATCTCTCAATAAGAATTGTCAAACGCAACTGTATCTTTTGAGTCATGAAGATTAGGGTAGGCTTTGACAGGCTTATTTGTCATGTGCTGTTTTGATATGTATCCAATAGGCTCGGGTAATGATTGTTTGTTCCATTGTATTTGCCTGCAGGCAAGGTTAGAAATCCATTTAATAAATGCCGAGCCTAATCCCTGATGTGGGATCCACAGAGATGATGATGCAGACATTGAGAGATGTACTACTGATGACTTCTTCTTCAGCAATATGGAGACTGGGAGTATTTGAAGCCCCTTATGTTTACAAAGTGATTTATTGGATTGATTTTTTTAATTTTTTTTGCTCTGAAATATATTGTCTGACTTTTTGTCATGAAGACTGACAATATGTGGCAGCTAATCATGTGTTTGACAGATGTGTTTGGCGGGTTCGGAATGTCTTGAAATTGCCAAGGGTGGGGAGTCCTTGTTCCAAAACAGAGTGCGGACCAGAAGGTGAGTTCTGAGAACCAGAAATCTCAGCACCTGGCCAAGTAATGGTTGAGTCATTGGTATTGATCAGCAACGCTATCAACCCCCCACAGATTCATTTTGTGCTATGGGGAAGTAAAAACCGTACACATTGCCCCTTAAAGTCTAGAGTTTGTGTGAAAATATCACAGAAAGTCAAAAGAGAGGTGATTCGGGTTGTTTTGCTACGTGAGTTTGCGCTTTTCATTTTCTGTACATTGATCTCTCTGGCCTGAGGCAAACCCAGTCCAATTCAACTCTACACCTGTCTACACCAGTGTATGTAGCGTTTCCACTTTAGGTATTGATTGGTAAGTATATCGATAAATACATTTGTCGCCCCGCACTGCAAGCATGTCAGTTAAATTCCTTTTGACTGTAGCAGCTAGAAGTCAATCTACAATGCAGTTTCTGAACTGCTGAGCGGGCCTTTTCAAGCCTGCAGAGTGAGCCGTCCATTTGGCCGACTGAAGTTGAGATAGAGGTTGAGGTTGCACATTTTTTTGTGTGTTGTTGTAGGATAAGTGTGAGCCGAACTGTGCGTTCACACTGCGAGCGACTTGGTTGATGGGTCGCATTGTGGACAGTGCGACGGGCTCCTATTGCAACTATGTAGCGGTCTGCAGCTACAATATTTTTGAACAGGATCAAATAAGCTGCTTTGGTATTGCATTTCATAACGTTACAAGTGCCAATAAGGTAACATCAACGGAAAATAAACAAAATGACTAAATAAAATGACTTCAGAGAATACTGTGTTAAAGGGAATGATAGATTGCAGTACTGAAAATTGGCAAAGTGACATTTTTGGGTCATAAGGTGGTATATTTATTTACTTGTTGATTGATTTTTATTTATTCATTTCTGTGCTTTGTTTCCTGAGTTTTCTTAACATTCTAAATCTTTTAATTTATTTACTTTATTTAATTATAATTTGTTCTCCTTTTTTTTTTTTTTTTTTTCCTCTCCAGATGTTTAGTTGTTGCATCACTGTCGATTGTAATAGACTGAGCTTCCTTATACTTATACATACATAGATGCTATGACATTTTTCACAACATATTTATGTGATTGTGTGCAATCATTTCTTCTATATTACGTGCTATATGTGTCATGTATCAGGGATCTAAGTTAGATGTTTAGTTCTTGTGGCCACTGTGTATTGTTGTATTGTTGTATTGTTGAATTTGTCTGTTTTGTGTTTAAAAGCATAATAAAAATATTGTAAAAAAAAAAAATGACTTCAGAGCTTACCATCGACCCCAACGATGGATACAACTCTTCTCCAAGCATAGTTTTTGAGACGTTTATTCCTGTAGTCATTCAAATGAAAGTGGTAGAGAACTTGTAAGCTTTGAAGAGCTGGAATCAACTTTTCATCCATTTTGCACTTGCCCGTCTGAACTATTGTTCATGAAATTAAATCACATCTGTAGGGAACCAAGGAAGCACGGAAATTCGATTGGCTGTTTGCCGACCGATGATCGCGAAAAGTTCAGCCGAGACCGACGAGCTTGTTGTCGGCCAAGTTTCCCTGGCCAATCAGCTCTATAGGAAATTTGTAAAAAGTTTGTGAAAGTTGTCGTGTGGGTCAGTGCAGATCTGATTAGTGTTAAGAGCAGATGTGGAGGAGGGTGGTTCTGAGATGCCACAATTTACTGTTGAGCCCTCTGTAGGTGTTGCGGACTTAATTCAATCTAACATCTGTGATGGGAGGCTCCCACTTGATAACCCAAATCACCCACCCCCTGTCCTCTAGCATCCAAGCGTTTATATCACGTAGGTGCTCACCCTAAATAGCACTGGGGACACTTACATCAGATCGTTTGTATTGGTAAATGTAAGCTCCCAAAGGACCTGTCCATTTGTCTCTTTTTCAATTTGCCTCCTGTGTTCCCTCGACTCGAAACTACAGATGGAGTCCAGGAACACTGACTGCAAAAACATGTTGGGTTTGCGACGTTTGCTGTACACTCGTGTGACACGGACAACTTATGTGTACGGGTCTCACTTGTCTCACTACAGTGCCTGTGGGTGAATGCTCTTTGAACAAGATTGGCAATCTTTGATCTGTCCAGATGGAGCAGATAGTGAGGTCAAGGGTTTATACTTCAAGCTCCAGCCGGAGATGGGGAGAGAGACAAAGAGGGAGGGCGAGAGAGAGGGTAAGAGGTAAGGAGACACACACACACACACATATAGACAGAGAGAGAGAGAGAGAGAGAGAGAGAGAGAGAGAGATCAATATTAGGATTTAATATGTCAATGATAAAACACCCAGCCACTCTTTTAACCACCAAGAGCATTGTATTTACGCTTGGACAATACACCTTTACGATCAGTAAGATATACAGCCCACATCTAAGTTCATACTATCGTCAGAGTAAAAGGCACTAGAGGAGGTAAATCTGTCCATCCAGCCAGCTCCCACTTTTTTCCTTTGAGGTCACTTTTATGAGTAAAACCTCACGTCCTGACCCGGCTCAGTTTCCCTCCGTGGCTGAAAATTACCTGGGTGAGGGAGTGACTCCGGGCCAAATCTCAGGTGATGGATTCTCCATGAAAAAAGGGGGCCAGATTGTGATAGATGGGCAGGTCCCAGAGCCATTTCTCAGCTGCCTCCGCCAGCTGGGCTACCTATGGTAATGGCCTCCACAGGACACTGCAGCACGGTGCTTTTTATATTCGGGAAAACACAGAGAAGTTGTCAGGTTTGTGCCAAAGTCAACATTCGAGTCACCCCTATGCGATGGGCAGGACAGGACAGTGCATTGGTTTGAGGAGACTCACCCACTCTTCACTTATTCTGCCTACAGTTCTTAATGCTGATCTTTAATTAATCATCAATTCTTTGTCTGTTCAGCCTATCACTGCTCATGTTAACTACCCAGTTCTTCTTCTATTTATTCCAAACAAACCATCACTTCTTGTGCACCAGAGGATTTTTCCCAGTAAAGACCTAGCAGACACTGGCTGCAAATGTAAAGGCTTTCATGAACTGGCTGTAGGTTGAATCACTATTGTGAGCAACAGACAGCAGCAAATAGACGATCATTTCTTGAAAACAACATCTTAAGTGTTTGATTATTTCATGAGCACAGCTGAACCAGACCGGCTAACATCCGTTGTTTGCGCCGTCGTTCAATTGAGATGATTTCCATCCGTGATTTGCCCGTGTGACTCGGTCACAGCAGCTGACAGCAAGCCACATAGAAGAGAGGGTGTTACGTTCTCCCCTCCTTTCTTTTCTTCTCATCCGCCCGGCGCCTTGAGAGGTAGAAAAATAGGCTTGCCGTTTGAGCAGCTTATCTCCCGCAACATATGAGGAGAGGAGCCCAGTGAAGTTCCAGGAGAATGTCTTGTTTTAATTGCTTCTTTAAAGCCTGAGCAGCTGCACTGAGGGAGAGGGTACATCTGTAAAATAGCATGGAAGCTCCATAGTGTACTGCGGGGGAACAGCGGGACTCTCTCCTAGCACTTACAAAGAGGTTATTCATAGGTGTTCATAAGTTGCTCCACAACACAGTCGCCCTGAGGGGGGCTTAATGCCTAAAAGTTCTCAGATGTTTAAGAGGCTGCCAAATAGTGAAACACTTTAATGCTGTTCAGACCACATTTTAGTGAAGAATACACATTTTTATGCAATAAGATAATTGTTGAACTTGCTCCTAGGGATGACAAGATGATATCTGACAATGTGATTGGTTGACTAGGGAACAAATCCTGCTCTGAAATAAATTTGAACTTTGCCAAAATGTGAAATTACCTCAAAAATAGTTCCCCTTTTCTGCAAGGTGAGAAAATTTAGTTAGGGTTTATTTTTATGCTACATTAAATCAGATTTTTGCAATGTGGATTTTGGTCCAAGAGATGTTAGAAACTGGTTTATTTCTAGCTTGACTACTGGCTGGCTGCGAACATCGTGCTAATGTCATTTAAGCTTGAAGATGAAAATCCCGGGACGCCGGATTGTTAGGTTTATATGTGTGACAAGTATGATTTTTAGAGTAGGTTCTCAAATTGAATGAGATACTAGTAGTTGAATAGAAAGTCAGAAAAAGACAGTGAACCTCTGGGGTGACGGTGGATCCCGGGGGCTTCATATATCAGTAGCTGCTTAAGTGAAATATTGCTCTGAAATACAGTACTTTATACATAGACACGGGGGATTATCTCACAAAATACTGTACACGGCTTCAGCAATGTTGTTTTTTGTCATAGTCCCTGCAAGTAAAGAATAATACTTGCTGTAGGCTTGCTTTGTACATAACCTCAAAAAGGCTGGCTACACAAAACAGTCTATCGACAATGAAACCACAGTATAGGTGCAGTCAGCAAATCCTGAATATCCCTCTTGGGACTCATTGGTAACCATTAAATAAATTCCAAATTTGTTCAGACATGTTTGATATTTTAATGTTTGATTATTTACCCACCTAAGGCATTTAAGGCATTTAATTGAATTGTTTGGGAACACTGGTTCAGGTTCTTGTCCGTAAAACCTGACATGAAATTTCATTTTTTCATTTAATCGCTCAGTAATGTTTTTGTGAATTAATTTTTCATTTAAAAGCAGTAAGAGAGTTTCACCTACCATTGGGTGGGTCACCCTGCCTTAAAGAGCCATTAACCCCTAAAGTAATTTTATAAGTCTGGATTTCGGTGGAGAGTTTTCGTGTCCTATGTTGGTCTTAATGCTGTTTTAGAGGCTTTTCCACACTGACAAGGATAAAATTCAGAGGGAAACACTGAATACTTGTCATTGGGGGCATAGTCTAATTTAACGATAATGAATACTGGGGTGACATCATTTTGATAGTCCACTGTTGACTCTCTACCACATTTCAGTTGACTGTCAACAAGATTTGTATCAACAGACAAGTAACCAACCAACCAATAGTAGACTAACACATATCAATTGCTAATAAACAGAATTCATCAACTGAGTCAGCTAGGGAGAAACACATGGAATGTTTCATAAGTCAACTGCCTTACTTATCTTATAACCCTAACTAACCAAGTTTTTTATGTGGCTAAACTTACACCTAACCCTAACCTTAACCAAAGTTTTTGACAGTCAACCAACAGTCTATTGATTGACTACTGAACATGAAGGTAGGTGACATAAATTACAGATAGTTTGTTGAACATTTGTTGAGAGTCAACTGAAAATACCTGTTAGTCTGTTGGAAAAGCTCATGTTGACAGTCACTTTTGAATACCTGCTGATGTACTGTAGAGAGTCAGCAGTGGACTATTTAGATAAAGTGATACCCCATATGGGTCAAACCCTAGTAAATAGGGAACAAAAGCCGCTGTAAGTTTTTGTTCCATAACTATCACTTCCTGAATCTCTGGCTTGAATTTTTTATGGAGGATACGAGCCCTTCAAGGGGTTTTGTGATTTTTTTTTTTTGGATGCAGTATGAGAAAAGGGGGACAGACAGTTAAGAGAGGAGCACAATAACAGAGGAACGCAGAATAAATGGGCGAAGGCAAAATACAAGGTGTGCTGCCAGGAGCGAACGTCTGATTCGGATTCCTTGTTGTAGAGCCGAACTTAGAGAGTTTAGCGACAGTGACAGAGAGTGCGTAGCTACTCACTTTCGTTTTGGTGCAATCACAGGTGAAACAGTTTGTGTGACTTTACCTGTGTGGGTGTGTAGACAACATGTCTGTGTTTGTGTGGCAGTGGGAGCTTGTCAAGTGATTAGCTCTATAGCTGAGCTGTGTGCTGAAGTCTAAAAGGGATGATAATTGGACAAGGTGTAAAGAACCCTCCTAAGGTTCCGTTGCTATTTATTTTGTTCCCATTAGCTTCCATCATACTGGCTTTTTCATCTCTAATCGTAAAGGCAGTGGCATACAAGGCGAGTGTTGTGCAACTATGAAGGGCAATAGCGTTCAAAGGAGTTGCCTCAGTTGCTGCTTTAATCTCATAGGAACATGTTGCCAGGAAACAACAAGTGGAATTCTGAGTACAATTCTGACCCCGTGGCTCAATTTGTTGCCTGTTGCTGAAAGTGTTGCTCATATACATCGCTCAGAAATGTCAAGTGCATTACCATCGTGAAAAGAAAAAAAAAATAGGGGTTTATTCGAGTTTTCTCATTTGGGGTGTTCAGTGTTTCATTTCAGGTGGCTGTGGGAGGGAATACCCCGCGATCCCTTGCAAAACGTCTGATTGAAAAGACCTGATTGATTTTGTTATTCAGTGGGAAACCAAGCCGAATGCTTTTAGCATTCCGCCCAAGTGATTCATGAATAATCTAATTTCTCTCCCAGCTAATCATGGTTCCTTCACACTACGACTGAGCCATTCACTCCCCTGGCACTCTTAGGGAGGCCTCTCCTCGTCCCCACCTTTATTTTACCTCCACAGTGGACCGCTCTCTGCACTTTCAACATAATGTCTGAACCGAGATTGTGGAAGAAATATTACCGGGCGCCGGACCATCCATCATCGGGCCTGCCCGGGCTATGAAATACAGGCCAGGCCCTACCAACAATGACTCCTATCTTGTATGTTAGACCTCATGCTTGTGTATTTATCACCTAAGCGGCTGCACAACGCGTGATTCATTGAACAGTCTCGCTGATACAACATGCTGACTACATCTCCGGGCAGTCGGCCCGCTTCTCTATCTATGATAATGCCCCCGCACCCTTTTCCCCCGCGATGCCCTCACAGAAGGATACGTATTCCCCGCGTTTTTATTGTTCCCCCTCTCCCGCCGTTGTTATGCTTATAAAAGTGTGTTTATACCATTGATGTCTTCGGGGCGGGCGGCTGCCTCGTAATAAGCCCCCGCCGCCTGAGGGATGTGTCAGCATGAGTGGGGGGAAAAAGTTAGAGACAGAAGCAACAGAGGTATTTAATAAAAAGCGACGACTACTTTCTCGCGGCTTGTATCCACACGTACGTTCGATTGTTGTTGATCAAGCGCGGACGGATTCGTCCAAGCGCTTGGATCCGTGGCAGCGTTCCACTTAGCTGCGGAGTGAAATGCTGTATAGGCATAGTGTTTTTAAAGGATGAGGCGTCGTTACGCTGAGCCATCAAGACAGATGCTATTTCCCTGCTTGTTGCCTAGAACCGGGTCTCTGATAGTGTTATTACAACTGCATGCTTTTCTGGACTTGGCTTGGCTACTTTCCTCCCAAGTTCATTATGCACACAATCTGTGACAGACTACATTAGTTCTACGCACTGTACAGCTGCCAACCTCAGTAATCTAATAGTAATGTATAAATTCCTTCTGGCAGGCCAATAAAACTCAGATTAGTTTCTCGGCAAAGGTACATTCGTGCAGCGGTTGACAGACATGTGAAGAGAGCATTAGCATATCATTGGTATGGGCTCTCCGGGGACAGAGACACGCAGCACTTACCTATCACCTCTGCTGTCTCCACTACTAGCAATACAAGGAAAAGAACTGATTTGGTTAACAGCTACTTGATTTAATACACACTCGGTAAGACTGGAACGTCTTATGGGTTCATCAGCATTTCAGGTAGTGAGGAGAAGAAAAAAAAAGCAAGTTGTCGGATGGATTATGCAAATTCGAAAGTGAAATCTGTTTTATGCTGCTGTTATATTTTGGATGTTGCTTTACCCGGGAAACAGTAAACTTTGTTATTGTTGTTGGAGACGGTGATAAAGACAAACAATGCAAAGTTAGCTTTGCAAGCTCGAATTGAATTAAGCGAAAATAGGACAAAAGTGTGTTTTGCTCTATTCCATTATTCATGAGGGAGTGTTACATTTATTACTTTTTTGTTCAAAGATGAATATACATTTATTTATTTATTTTTTATTTTTTTTGTCGAGGCTCAGCAGCTGCCTGCTAATTGTTTTGTGCGACCTAAGGATATTACCTCAGTTAGAAGTCAATAATTTCAGCACCATAATGCTTTCATTTGCTCTTGTGTTCTAAAAGGAGGAGTAAGAATTGTCTCTGTGTCCATAAAATGAAATTCCCACCCAGTGAGTTATTTTCCAAATCATGATTCGGTCATAATCATATAAAGATGATAATCTGCGTGGTATAATGTCCTCACTGGATTACCGTGTATGGGAGGGTCACCTTCTTGGAGAAGGTGGTGGGACGAGAAGTGATGTTTTCTGGGCTGGCTACCACTAAACTGCTTTTTCAAGGTCCCTCATACCTACTTTCCCCATTATTAAACGCCGAGCCTCAAGGCCTGCTCTATATTCATGACATAAACGCTGTTCATACCTAATATTTGTGAATAGTTCCCATCGTGTTCTAGTAAACAGTGGCTGCCCTCGCACCAGTGGAGCTGCACTGGCACCTTTATTGATCTCCTCGCAATAAAGGAGCACAAAACTACCTCCTGAAATTAGATTTTTATACTACAGAAATATGCCGGGTGAAATTGCATTACCTTAGCACATTCATAACATTTTTTCTTAAACAAAGTTAGAAATTAAATCCCAGTCCTCGGGGTGTTGCTGTTTTTCAAGTTTACTCCCTGCCACCGCTGCTATCAACAAAAAGATCTTTAGTAACTTAAGAGGAATTCTGTCCTCAGGGAACGCGGCGTATTCATGAACATCATTGTTCTCTTATTTTCCTATAGAACATTAAGGTTGCTTTAAAGGGTAGTACATCCGAGTGAGAAATATTTTTCATTCCATAAAAAGCGGTATTGTCTTGATCTGAGCCCTATCCCATGATTTACACTGCTGCTGCTGTCCTTTTGCAAATTGGCAAATTCATGGGGAGTAAAGCATGTTCAGACTCCACCTTTTCCCATTGCTTCAGACTGTGGAGGTAATAATGCAGGAGCATAAAATGATAACCTTTTTTTTTTTTTCTTTTCGCTGGGGAGAAACATTTCCCCATCAATATGCTCATGCAGTTGCGCTCATTTTCTACACATCATCCACGGTGTCATATTTCTGGTGATGTGGATCCTGCCTTCAATCAAACGTCTTTTGTACTTGCGCACTCATGCTGAGAGTTTGCATTTATATTCATACATATTCAATGCAAAAAGGAAGCTGCTGGTGTTGTGCTCGTGCAATATAATGTGTTTCCGTGTGAATCTCACAATCGAGGGAACAGACAAATGGACCACATGATTACTTTAGACCCTTTCGTGACTGATTTCGTAATTGGCTGCCGGCAATTGTAACCCCGGAACTCTCTGAATGTTGTCAAGTTTTGTGATTTGGCCCCGGACTTGAATGTTTGCTGTTGACAGCAGGATTGCAGATAAATACCGTATCTTCTAATGGCACAACAATCACATTACACGGCAATTTGCTTCTTTGCATATGCCTCTGACGCATATACAGTACCGGTCGGTATTTCACCGAGCAGGTAGGTGGTCAGTATCTTGCTCAAGGACACTTCGACGGGGAGGGGAGGGTCACGTTGGGCTGTTGACGATCTTTCTAACCAAAGGCATGAAAGGAAAGGACCCTAATCTGAACTCCTCTCTGCGAGTATGCACCTTCATGCCGCACGTTCCCCTCAACCATCTCACTTCCAGCAGCATCTGCCAGGGAGCAGAGGCAATGAACTCTCCTCCTCGGGGACATTACTATTGATAACCGAGTTACGAATCATTTAATACCATTAGAGTCCTTCCAGCCCCTCTGCCTCACATGGAAATATCATTCCTACCCCAATCTCCCACGCTGTGAGAGATTATCAAGGGTGATGATGCAGTAGAACGGCGGAAGATTTGTCAAGTTAATAAAATGAGCTCTGGGGAGAGCTATTTCAAGGCATCATTGAAGTATGTTTAAAGTGAGCGAGAGTCGATGGCGGCCACGGTCGTCGTGCAAAGAATCCGCTGCAGAGGAGCTAAATCAAACAGCCACTCGCTTTTGTTGACTTATATTACTTACAGTCGATGCTTGAACTCGAGTAAATGGCTGTGTGACTACTTAGGGAAAATTGGAGGCAGAATTCACCTGACAAAAGCTTGTAGGATGCAGAGCCATCTCTATCATTGCCTATGTTGGAATATATTTTGCCATATCCAGATCCGTTGTGGTTATATTCCACAACAAAAGAATTTTACATACTACTAACCCATCCTTGATGATATATAGAATGTTAAACCAATATGGATCATACCTCCATTTTCAGTTTTTTTCACCCCCTCCATCTTTATTTCCATCTGTTATCTCATCAGAAACCTCTGACTCGCCTTGCGCTGCCACAAACTACCGAGAACAAAAGTATTCGCAGCGATGGAGCACTAACCCAGACATAAACCGGAGACTCCTGACTGCGCTTTAGATACACTTTTGAACTGTGTTGGCGTAAAAGCTGGCGGTGCTGTGAAGCTCAGAGGGTAGAGCTTTAACAAAGCCGGGGTTAAGGGTTTGATTCCCACCGGGGCCACACGTGGAAAATGTATGCGTGCTAGTAGGCACTTTGGATGAAAGCACCCATCAAATGGCATATGTTACGGGAAAAAATTACCCTAAAACACTAACACTGTTAAAAAAAACAGATCCACCTTGCATTTCTGGGTCCATCACGTTGTTTGGTGGTATATATTTATTCCTGCAGATAACTGGGCAAATCTCAATGTAATGTCACGTTGAGATATTTCCAGCACAGTTACAATGGAGTTTGATAGCAGTAATTTTCTGTGATCTAAAACATTCACAGTAAACATCAGGTTTTGGTGTCCCTCAATCAAAGAGCAAGACCTTCTTTCTAGACTCACTATTTTGCATTGACATTCAACAATCATAAAGGGAGAAATCCATCGTAGAAGATGCAGAGAGACCAATTTCTCCATGACAGTAGCCTCAATAGACCAGAATGCAATGCAGACACAGGACAGATACACCCACCGGCCACTTCATTAGGTACACCTTACTAATACTGGGTAGGTATCAGCTTTCAGCTCAGTGTCAACCGGCTACCAAAGTGACATCTGCCTCAAGGTTGGACGTGTTGCATTCTGAGATGCTTTTCTGCTCACCACAGTTGTAAAGAGGTTATCTGAGTTACTGTTGCCTTTCTATCAGCTCGAACCAGTCTGGCCATTCTCCTCTGACCTCTGCCATCAACAATGCATTTTCGCCCAGAGAACTGCCGCTCACTGGATATTTTCTCTTTTTCTGACCATTCTCTGTAAACCCTAGAGATGGTTGTGCGTGAAAATCCCAGTAGATCAGCAGTTTCTGAAATACTCAAACCAGCCCGTCTGGCACCAACAACCATGCCACGTTCAAAGTCACTTAAATCACCTTTCTTCCCCATTCTGATGCTTGGTTTGAACTTCAGCAGATCGTCTTGACCATGTCTACATGCCTAAATGCATTGAGTTGCTGCCACGTGATTGGCTGATTAGATATTTGTGTTAACAAGCAGTTGAACAGATGTACCTAATGAAGTGGGTGAAGTGTATATGCTCATACACCCACTTTTGATTGACAACAAGTTCACGCACCTTCTCTGGGGGTTGTCAAAAGGCATTCTGGGAAATGTAGGAAATCACTAATCTAAGTAGAAGTAGACGAGGAAGGTTGTGGGAAAGTGGGCTCACCAAAAAAGTAAATTACAACACTTAAAATAACAAAATAACTCGTGGAATGTATTGAACATCACAGATTGATGATATCTAACAGTGTATCTGAGGGTGGATTTTTTTTCCTTTTAAATATTGCATGCTCAGCACAAGTAAGGACACAAGAGACATAATGAGATGAAGAAAAACGTAATATATAATATTCATATATAATATATAATGTATGGTATCATATTGATTAACCCCTCCAAGTAGAGCAAAAATAATATCTGTTCTCTGCTTTTCTGAAAATGACTCTTGAATTGTAACCCGCTAACAGATGCAGTGAAGTGCGACTGTGTTGTGTCTGTTTATTGGCTCGTTAAAATGGTTTACTGAAGCAATTAGCGGTTAGGTCTGTGATGATACAGCCACTTCAACCTTAAGCATACTGCATTGGATAATGACAAACGTAGAAATGCATGCATATCTCCTCCGATTCCTCCTGCATCTCACTTTATTACTCTGCAGTGGGTTCCTCTCCTCTCCTTTCCTCACCATGCCAGTGTTCTACATCCAATCTATTTCCTCAGTCTGAGCATAGTACAACAGGATTAAAGATGCATGAGATTATCCCCATGTCCAGCAGGGTGGAATGAAGAGAGATCATGTTGAGCACATTGACCTTGTTCTCAGAGTTATTGGCCAGACCCTCACCTTTGCAGAGGGCCTCTGTATTTAACATTGTATGGGACTACTTAATTAGCTGGGTTGGTCCACTGCCAAACTATTGTTCCAGTGCTCCACGGATAGAGAGAAGTGTCTCACAGACCAGTGTCCCGTTCCTCTAGCTGGGCTAACATCTCAAGTAGTGTAACACGGTTTCCATTGCCCCGTTTACCATGTTAAACACAAAACAATGGATGCCACAGAACTCAAAATTCTCAAACTCATTCATTACAATCTCTAAGGAGAAACTCATTGTGCTTGCAGGATAATGAGTATATACTAGGTTAGACCGATATATCAGGCCGATAGTGGCCTTTTATTAAATGGACTAACTATCTCTGACCACGGTGGCAGAAACAGTCTGTAAAACCTGCAAAGAAATTTTCTGAATTTTCTTTGCACATTTTATTTTCATTTAATTAGAATAAATTAATAATAATTGTGTCCCAGAGTTTCTTCCACCATTGAATAGGTGTGTTGGGTCACCCTGCCTTAAGGAGCTGCTAACCCCAAAAGAAATTCATTAGTCTGAGTTTCAATGTTTGATGAGAGTTGATGAGAGTTTTAGTGTCCCATGGTCTAAATGCTGTTTCAGAGGCTTTTGCACCATGACAAGAATAACATTCTGGGAGAAACACTGAATCCTTGTAATTTTTGGCATGAAAATGGTCAAATTTAAAGATATTGCATATTAGCACAAAATATCGGCTATCGCTTACTTAAGTCTAAAACAAGTATACAGTAAACATGTCGTCCCCCACGAATGATGCAGACTTGTAGTGGGGCCATAAGTAGAAAATATGTTACCTCACCCTTGTATGTGGCAGGGAAAGAGGAAGAAAAGTGTCATTCATTGGCCAATCTCCAAGATTTTGTGCATGATGTAAATACAATTAAACAAATGCGGTGGCGCCCCCTTTAGGCCAATCAGTGCAATTTTTTAAATGTCGGAATGGTGCAATGAGACGCATCGTCCCCTCACATTTTGTGGAAATCCGATCAGCAGTGTTAGATATTAACACAGTGTTAGATATTGTGTGTGGCATACAGGCAATTAAACAAATGTTGTAGCGGGCCCCTTAGGACAATCAGTGTAAATTTTAAAATGCCGGAACGGAGCAATGACACGCATCATTTCCCAAAGTTTCATCAAAATCCAATCAGTGGCATCCGAGATATTATGTGTGACGGACGGACAGACTGGGGCCAATCCATAGTCCCTCAAATACCAGTATACAGTATTATAGTATAGTACAAAATATTGAAGCTATGCATGAATGGGTTTAGAATTACTATAGTGACAAAGACCCTATGTATACTGTTATCATGCATTCATTGTAATTTTTGTATGATTCTCTGCTAGTAGATGAAAGTGAGAATGTTAATGTTATTGTCTCAAACTATTTCTCTTTCTCTTCTTTTTCTTCAGACAGAAGTAATGGTGGAACAAGAGGGCAACGCCTCTTGTGATAGATAAAACCAGAAGCCGTATGAACAACAGCGCAGCTCTCTGTGGCAGTACGGTTCTCTGCAAATCTCATCCATCATTTATGCATGGTTCTCCATTACAGGTTCATTTGAATGAGAGGATGGTATAGCCCTCCCTTTTTGAGCTCTAAAGGTCAGTGATTGAATATAATCCTCATGCAGAAAGTAACCTGATTTCCCTCTCATAGTTGTGCGGTAATTCCAAGGCTCTTGTGGTTTAGTAAATAACAGACCAGACTTAGTATGCCGCAGAACTGTTGCATTAATCTTTCTCTGGAATTGGTGGGATTACTCTCTGTCAATTTACAGTTTAGAATTGGGTTTCCTATTCAAAGCATTGCGACATTCTCCTCTGCAGAGATCCAGTGTATGTTGGTGGTTATTTGATTCGGCCCAGCGTGTGCTGAACCACCTCTAGTGTCTGGGTAGCTATAGTATCAGTTGACCAGCTGTTGAGAGGAGGAAATGAGCCTCCGCATAATGATCGTCCTGTGGTTTTATGCACCTGGCCATTGGTTTGTACTGAGTCTTTCAAATTAACTTTGGACTAATGTCTCCGGGACGCCCTACTGCGTAGGTGTGGGAGGATACTGTGTCTCGTTCTACTGTATCCACCTCCAGATGGAGGAAATGCTACTGGTGTTTCAACATAGTGCCGGGCTCAATTAACAAAACGAGGCATTCACACCTTCCCTGCAAATGGCTCCGAGTGAAGGTGGAGACTGAGGCCTCGAGGCTTTGTTGGGGATTTCCTCTTTTAATGCACGTTGTTTGATGATACTTTAAGTGATTTAGGTTGCTTTGTTTCTGCAGATCGCTTCTCTGGAGTAAAGCTTTATCTCTCAGAAGTTCTCAGTGATCTGTACAACACCATAGGCAGCTCAGCCCTCGATACAGAACAATGATTTTTAGCACCATGGACAGCAACGGCAAAGGGAACAGTCAATAGACGCTGAGGTGTGAAGCAACTGATGTCCTTTGGTTTTACTGGTCAATACGTTCTAGGTCTCTATGTCCTTCTGTCTCTGATTTCTGTGCATTTTTCATGGACCCAACATAGGCTTAGACGAGGGGAATTTAACAACAGTACTGAACCCTGCAGCACATTGCTGCATTGTATGTCAAAATGTAAAGAAAAAGAAATAGAAATCAGGTTCACACTATAGATGAACACATGTGGCTGTTGTGTTGTATTTTCTGTAGGTTCTTGTTGAACTGCCATGTCTGTAATGTCTGTATTAGTAACCTTTATAGACCAGCTGATGGACCGCAAGTTACTGCTCCTGCTGACGCTAGTTTTCACTGCTGTTGCATTGGAAGATTGCTTTTTCCATTTCACATTTCTCTACAATTCAAATCGCTTGCGGAAGCGTTTGTTCTTGCAGTTTAGTACCAGTCCAGACTTAATATCCCGCAGAACTGTTACATCAGTCTTTCCCCGGAATTGGTAAATGCTTTCAATACATGAGTTTGTGTCACTGAAGCAGTTTTTAAAGCATTATCTATCACACTGGCCAGATGAATGAAAATAATTAGCATGCTAAGCACACATCTCATTTGAATGACGACTGAAGGGACGTATTCACAAAAGGACACGTAGGGTCTCTATAGTCCTGACTGCGCGAGACATCAGACGGCTTTGATAACAGCAGCCTGGTGGTCACCCCAGCTGGGGGGCTCAGATCAACCAAGGGAGACAGCTGGGGGCCCAGCAGAATAGACCCTCCACAGCACAGCGTGAACCCTATATCATCACCGCCTGTCTCTCTTTTCACCAGCCCTTTTCTGTTTTTGGGTCCCCAAGAGGAACTAACTGACGGGTGTTCAAATGGGTTTGGATCACAGTGAACTGGTCTTAACTTGCCAATGCTGACAGAATTTGGCATTTAGGTGTGTAATTATTTATTTAGCTTTTTTTTTCCTTGCATGAAAACAACTTTGTTCATGCCCTGATACGTGATTTGGGTTAATAGAATTTAAATACATTCTGACTACAATCCCCCGAAGAGCTTTTAAGCTAACAGAGACGGGAGGCAGTCTGTAGGAATGTGATGGAAGGGCTATAATTACTTGCCAAAGATGTGGTTTTTATATCAACAAATTACCAGGTGTACAAAGCGAGCGCTGTGGTCTCAGAGAAACGGGAAAGATAAAGCCTCTTCGGTTTTTCTTCCCCGTGTTTGTCTCTTGACTCTAATCCCATCAAAGACTCCCCTGCTTTTTGTTTTTCTTTTCGGAATACTAAGATCCTCCCCCGTCTTGGGCTTACCTCCCCTCAGGATTGGCATCTTGGAGTACGCTCATTGGTGATTACTCACTTCCAGACAAACATCTGGGAGCGTAAATACAGCTAATCCCCTTCATCGCCGCAGTCTCTCCACTACAGTTAGCTCTTCCTAAGAGTAAATACCAAAACAAGAGAGAGGACTGACTACAGGATAAAGTTGGCTCAAAAAGAGCCACCACTACACCTAGAGCATTTGAATGGAAACATGACTCATTGACATATTCCTCGATGCCTGTTGTATACAAGACATTGGTAGTAGAATTGGTGGTAGAATATAAAATGGAAGTCACAGCATTGGCAGCAGAATTTGACCTTGACAGAAGAGGTTACGTCTCATTTAGTCCCAATCAAAGTACCACATGCTTACACAATGCAGCCTTTTATACCAATGCCATTGCCTTGGCAAAAGAATGACATGTATCTACAATAAAATCTGTAATGAAAACATCTGCTATTGGTATTTCAGCAAGAATTCTAAGGAGGAAGATAGTATGCTCTAATGTTGCGAGTGGAAAATTTCTACTGTGATATTTTTATGCTTGCCAGAAGGGCCAGCATCTCCATGTGCTGCTGTGTCTAAGAGCCTGTAGGATTTTCATTAGGTCCTTGTTGAACTGCCCTGTCTGAAATGTCTGTGGAAGTAAAATTTATAGGCCAGCTGATGGACCGTAAGTTACTTCTGTCACTAGTTTTCCCTGCGGTTGAATTGAAAGATTTCCATTTCACATTTCTCTACAATTCAAATTGCTAGTGGCAGCGTTTGGCTAGCTAGTAGACGGTTCATTCCAAGTTCCCTGGTGCTGCATTTTACAGCATTAGGTTGTTTGTTTTAGGTTTTACATATTGTTTGTTGGACTTCTTTGTTATAAGCGGTCTTAATCCTTTGTTTTTAACTATTTAATTGTTAGTCTATTATTGGTGATTTGATTTTATTACATTATTTGCCAAGACGCTCACAGTGAGAAAGCAGGTAACTAGTTAGATTAAATAAAAATTTTGTTTATTGCATGCTGTATTGTGATTTGCATCAATGCATTTGACATTTGTATTTGTATGACACTGCAAAGAGACGTACACATATCCAGTATAGGGGCCAGGTTGAGTATGAATGATCAAAATAAAGAATCTCTTACCATGATGTGTTCATAATAATCTATATTCCAGTGTTTTGTGAAAGCTGGAGTCACTTTTTTCTCTTCTGGTAGACAGTGTTTTTCAGAGCTCTGCCACAGAGATCAAACATATTCCCTGCAGTCCTAGTGGGCTTGTGATTGTTATATATATATATATATATATATATATATATATATATATATATATATATATATATATATATGTATAGGCTACTGTACATATGCAGAAGTGTAGAGCTTCACTCCAAAATAAGATATGCGTCATTTGAAAAAAGTGACACCTACACAAAATGATTGATGGCACACAATTAAAACAAATGATAGTAATTTTCAAAGGAAAGTGTGTAACTTAAATCCTTGGTTGATAAAATGGTAGCACATCTACACACTGCATCCTCTATATCTTAGCACTACTGACGAATGAGGAACTTCAGGTAATGATTGTTTTCCCAAAGGGATATATATATAGCATTTTGTAATGGAACTCATACTTCTCCTCTTGAAGATCTAACTCTGATCAAAACAGTCTCTGTTTGTTTGTCACATTAAATGGTGTAAAGGCAGCTATTAGTGTTCGGGTGTCTGTATGATACCACTGTACCATTTTCTGCTTTCTACTCTCACAGCTTGGCCACAGAGACTAGCTGATTGGCTTTATCATCTCAGCAGTACACGCGCAGCAGTCTGGCTTCTCTTCAGTGAACATCTTTCTGAACAGAATCTAATTAATTGCTTAGTCTTGGCTTGATACGGCAAGTATTTTGTATTGGTAGTTTTGATCATAAATTCTTCAAAGACAGGTATACAAACAAACACGACACACATTTCTCCTCGGGCTGACTGCTGCAAAATGCCAGGTGATTTCAACATGAATATGAGATAGAGCACAAACCCTGATGCACCGCAATTTGAATGCACTGAAATCATCAGAAAGGGGAATTGCTTAGTAGTTATGGAGGCAGTTAGTCACAGAGAGCTTTTCATCAGGCCTTTTCATACTTGACACCTGTTCAATAGAAACCCTCAATCTAACCTGCATCGTCTAGACAATAAGTTTTCCACAGGAGCAGTGTGTGGTGCCTTTGAAGAGTTTGAAATTCTGCTGCACATGGTACTACAGAAGTGCTCATTGTATTTCAATAAGTAATCAATTTCTATCAAATGAGATTAATTCTTCGGTGCAGTAAGTATATGACACTAGATAAGGTCGGTAACACTTAATACTAAAGAACACATATTCACCATTAATTGTTTGCTTATTGGCATGCATATTAGTAGCATATTGGTCCCTTATTAGTCATTACAAACCACTTATTCTGCACTATCATATTCTACAAGTATAGCCCATTAACTACGGGTTTTCCTTCAATCGCTTCTAATTAGTGCTTACTAGCAGTCAGTAGGGAATTCGGTTCTTTCTTAGTATGCTTTGCTCAGTATGGGGCTTATAAGGTGCTAGTATCACAAGAACACTTATTCTCCCTCAGATGAATCAAAGGAGCAAGAGGCGAGTCTCTTTGTGACAGCTGATATAAAACACTAAAGGACTCAAGTGGTCGCCAAAGTCATGAAGTTTCAAATTCTACTGGTTGTAGCTTTAAGGGTACAAAGGGTACAGCTCAGAGAACAAATTCCTCCACTTTAGCTATAGCCTTAAAAATACTAGAAAAATCTTGGATGTCTTTTATTTCCAAACTTTGAAACATTTGATACAGACTGATACAGTCTCAGTTTGTTCTTTTAGTGTTTTAGCTTTTCAACTATGGATCAATAGATATCAACTGTTCTGAAGTAAATCGTTCCCTCTGTTTCTTCAAGGTGTAACACTTTAGAACAGGGACCCTTAATTCTAGTAACTGTGTGCTATAATGCATTTACTGAAGGTGAAGAGATAGCAACTTTAGAATAGGGGATCTGTGTATATTAATAAGTGTCTATGTTTACATTAGCTATGAGCAAGACTTCACTTGAGAATGAGGAACATAATCTGAGGTACAGAGACTTTATTTGGAGTTATTGGGGCTTTACTAACGCCTCTAGTTTTGTGTTTTGATTCATATGATTAAAAGTTATTTAGAAAGCCTAATTGAGAGAGAATAAGATAAGTGTTCTTGTGATTAGTGCTAGTAAGTAAATACTAATTACGAGGCTGTTGAGGGAAAACAGAAGGTTTGTGCTACAACCCAGGTTTTACGAATAGAAAACAACAGTTCTTACTTATGCTATAAGCCTGTCTCCAGATAGCACCACTGAATAATTTGCATGTAAAATTAAATACACCCAAGTCTTACCTTGGCCAAGCAAAAGGCAGACAGTGAATGGTCCTTTAGACCAGTGGTTCTCAACGTGGGGTCCGGGGACCACCAGGGGTCCTTGAGGGGGCTCCAGGGGGTCCCCAGCAAATTGATCAATTGTTAAACAAAATTGTATCCAACAATAAAAATATTGTCAGATTTGGGTTCGAGGGATAAAATCTCATAAAATGGGGGTCTGCGAGAACACAACCACCTTATTTCATTTGAGTCAACTTTATCATCCTTTTTTTCTACCTTAGAGAAGACAGTCATTGTGTGGTCATTGGTGACGGCTCTGAGCTAGCTAATTAGCCATTCGTCCTTCCACCCACCGCCACCTGCTAGCAGGGTTCCAATTGATTCCCATGTCTTGGGGGGTCCCACCCAGAAAGGGGGTGGGGTGGTAGGAGTGGTGGTTGCCTATCATGAAACAATCAATTTGATGACTTATGAAAGAGATGATCTGAGGCTACAGCCACAACAATAATGGTATTCATTTATGGTACTTATTTATGGGTATATTACTTGTTTATGCCAACTTGGAACTAACTTAAACTTAACCTGCCACAGCACACAGCATTGTACACTGATGATATGGCAGTTGATCCTGCTGCCTATGGTCATATAAAAGTTGAAAATCACAAATCCCAGAAACCACAAAACTTACAGTATTTATGTGCTGTTGCTGGGCTGGGAAGGTCTGGTCTCCTGCTGGTCTGTGCTGCCCTGATGCTGAAGTGTGTTGCACTGGGCTGATCTGAGGTGCTGCCGCTCCCGTTACGCTGAACTCTACAAGATGCAAATTATATGGTCTAAAGAGTGTGTCAGTTACACTATATTCATAGCCTAATTGAAGCATAAATATTATTTTATGACACATGTTGTCCAAATAAATTCCTGGACCACGTCCAGTTGAGTTCAAGTCAAGACTGGGCCCAAAGGGGGTCGAGACCAAGACAAGACCAAGACCAGAGCGAATCAAGTCATTTTCAAGACCAAGACCAACATAGGCAACAAACTGTGTAGACCTATATGTCTTTCCAAATATAAAACTAGTACTTAAAGAATTTCTTAAGGTTCAACAGAGATGCAGATCTATCTGCAGGAGCTCTGTATGATACCATTCCACATCCAACTAATCAATGCATGGAGTTGGCAAATCAATGCATATGCAGGCCAAATTCCCTTAAGTTGTGTGTAGTGCTGGGGAAAGATAAACCAAACATCAATAAAACTACCCACTTTTAAACATTTTAGATAGGTGGAAAAAAGTCAGCATTCAATAGTGGCCAACACCAAGACAAGTCTGAGTCAAAATAGGCACAAGACTGAGACCAAGATGTCAGAACAAGTGATCTGGAGACACTAGAGCAATTGAGGGTGAAATGCCTTGCTCAGAGGCACTTTAACAATGGTTGTTGAGGGAGGAGAAAGCATTACTCATTTGCTTTCCCCTCTTAGATTTTCAAGCCAGAGACTTTCTAGTCCTTCTCTTAAACGTCCCTCTACCCGCACTACAGCAGAGATGAAAACCACACGGCATCGCCACCTATTTCTTTATTCTGACTTGTGGATGAGCAGTTAAAGTGGCTGCTGTCATTGTTAATCCAGTAAAAGCACGTCTACCCCAGTCCATTTTGGCTTTCAACATCAGACACGCGAATTGGTTGTGTCAATCCTTGCTGACAGAGAACCAATAGCTACATGTTAGCAGTGGTTGTATCTATTTCTGAAATGCATTGCCCATTTATTCTTTCATCTGACACTTGGGTATCAGGCTGTCAAGGAGGGTTAAATTCCTACTAAAAGATTGTAGCACATGAGCCAAACACATGTAATGATTATTTCAGGGTTTTGGTATCCACGCAACATGTCATATCAAGTTAATTCAGATCAGTGTGTTGATGTAAGCTGGTATTTGATAATCAGCTTGCTGCTCATGTAGGATGGGTTCAGTGGAACAGTTTCAGTCAGCGGGTAAATTAGCTCCTCTGACAACTGAATCATGTAACTATCTTTTTTTAGTATATTTTTTTGGGAGCATTTTGCCTTTATTTGATAGTACACAGTGGAGAGAGGCAGGAAAGAGAAAGAGAGTGGGGGACAACGTGCATCCCAGACCGGATTTTAACTCAGGACTTCACAGTTACACGGCATGCACCGTAGCCAACTGAGCCACCAGGATGCTCTGAATCATGTGGCTGTTAATATTTGTCGTTATTTGTGTTTGCATTTGAATACCGGTATCTTTGAGTCAGTAATTTATCATGTGAATGCTGATGTAAACAGGTGTATTCAACTCACGCTGAACTTTGTATGTGTCTTGAAACACCAATTTTGCTCCAAAACAGAGTACAGGCAGGAAAGTGAGTTTTGAACGCCAGAAATCACAGCAGCTGAGTCATTGGTATTGATCCCATTGGTAAGAACTTATCAACCCTCACTGATATATTATGGTCATTTTGTGTTATGGGGCAGTAAAAATCTTACCTATTGCCCCTTTAACATTTCAGTAAGTCTCATTTACTCCAGCAGGTCAATACCATGAACAGCGCCAATATCCTCAACTACCACTGGTGACATCGCTGAAATTACATCAAAAATGACCTGAACAGTCAAAACACATTCCCCCCACCTTCAGCATACTACCTCTGAACATTGTGCACCACCTCCCTGCTGAAAAATGCCCTCCATATAACGCCTATGCCTCCACATGGTGGTAGTCAAAGCCGCAGTCGTGATCATGATAAATGGCGCTCTCTCTTCTTCTCATTTTTTTCCATCCAGAGCGGGTTGTCGTACCTTTAAGGAAGAATAATGTGCCGACGCATCCAGCAGACCTCGAGGATGAGCACCTGTAGTTCAAAGGCCGCAGAGAGCACATGACAAGGCCGAATTGTTTTAGAGACCGTGTTAGGCCAACCAGACAAGAATCTATGGGGCCTCAGCTTCAGTCCTTGGGTGTGTTCGACAACTCTCAGTGGAGCAGAACATCATTTTTCTCCGGCTCTGTCTAGTGATCGCTGTGTATATTGTTTGTCTTTGCTGTATTTCTCATAGGTGGAACACATGGACAGAACAGGAGCATTGCATCTCTTATAGAAGCCAAACTGAAACCCAACGACGGTGGAATTATATAGATTACTATAAGATTTTTGGTTGCAAGTCAGGTCAAATCTACTATTTGAAAAATTCAAACTCTTGCAAAATGATTGATAATGCTTTTACAGACTGGATCCTCTTAATTTTATAGATTTTTAATGATATATTTCACGGGATGATTTTTTTTTTCTTTTCAAAAATGGATATACAGCAATTTGCAATAGAAATCTTCAGTTTTACATGTGGAGCTGTTCTGTCCTACTATTCCACTCTTTCCAGCTGTAAATTGAGAGAACTACCTGATGGTTATAATGACTCAGTGAAGTGACACATTTTCCAGTTATGTACCGTAGCGCTCCTAAGCGCAGGATTTGCATAGTCTACCTCTCATTGAAAATCCGTGCGCATAGCACGTGTCACATCTGCATGCATGCGAGGGCCACCTCATCTGTTACAGAATCTCCTGGGGCTACCTACAGTAATCTTCCAATAGACAAAGCCTTCAGGCAGTCCAGCTATCAAACACACTCACTGCTGGTTTGTTTATGGATTTTCGGCATGTTCCCTTGAAGAAATTAAGGTTTATCCCCGCAGGATGTCTCCGCATTACGAGGGAGTCAATAGATTTGACACCAAAGTGACGAGGACAGTGACTCCTACGCAGGAGTTTCCAGGCTAGCTTGCACTCCGAGAGGAAAATATATAAATAAAGACGTCCAATCAATTCACGAATGCATCAAAGATGTGCACTGTGAACACCCTCTAGGAGAAAATGTGTTTGATAAAAACCCGGTCCTCATGTCTAGCATGATAAATGGCATCACTCCGTACCCCCTCCGCCAAAAAGGCAGCAAGTGGTAATAAGAATACAGTAAGTAGTGTCATTCATTCTGTGCTTGGAGGAGCACACTTCAAGCGGTGCACGCCCAGAGAAGAAGAAGCACTATTCTGCAAATAGAGTGCACCTTACAGAAATAATGGAAAGGTCCCCGCATACGGAGCAATAGAATTGTCTTCTTTTTAAAGTTTGCTGTGTTGGGCAAACGGAAAAAATCAAAAGACCAATCACGTTCCATTCTGTAGTTGTCTCGTGAATTTTGCTATGCATGGTTTACAGCATGCATTTTACATTAGCATGAGTGTAGTCCTGTTAGGAAGCACTATAACAGAGGTCACGGCACAAAGCACTAACGTTCAGACCGGTGTAATTCAAACATGAAAACAGCCTACTGCTGTATTACTGGATGGAGAGAGCTGATTTATACTAAACATTCTAATAACTGGTATAAAGCTGAGGAAAGTCACATGAAAATATGGTGTTTTTGAGAAATACTGACAGAAATACAACTGGAGTTCATACTGTAGCTAACCCACTTTTTTTTATTTATTTCATTTTATTGTATTTTTTTGCTTTACAGGAGACTCTGGAGTGGCACCTGGCTTACAAGTACATCAGCTTTATCATATTTAACACATTTTTCATCTGCTAAAATGAGCTTTGTCTCTTCAGACAGACTTGTTAATCATTTCCTGCATGTGGTTTAGTGGTGAGTTGATAGGCAGCTGTCATTTCTGTGCCAGTGTACGTGTCTCTTCGGAAATAATTGTTGTAGTAGTGCGAACAATATACAACATGACATCATTTCTCACAACGTCAACACACACCGTTTAGTGGATGCTGTTATTCCGAGTGCCTTACAGTACCACAGGCATATTTTTTATTATCAAAATAGCTATTTTTAGTACAGTATGTAGCACAATCAAAAT
The DNA here is from genome assembly GCF_048128805.1 of Centroberyx gerrardi. NCBI lineage: Eukaryota > Metazoa > Chordata > Actinopteri > Beryciformes > Berycidae > Centroberyx > Centroberyx gerrardi. The sequence continues at coordinate 5,736,205 of NC_136004.1, forward strand.
GTTGGAGAGTTTCTTGATTTTTTCCAAACTGTCTCTGCCCCATTTCTGCTCTAGCTCACTTACTTCCTACCCAGGGCGCCGTGCATGCCCAGTAGGACCATTAATGAATAGAAAAGATAGGATTTTTGTGGGGCTTCTCTCCCCAGTCCCCCAGGGTGTGTTGACATACTGGCCACTGGCCCAAATAAATAGCTGTATATGGTGCAACATTATGGTTCTGTACATTCCTTTAAGCACAATCTGCAAAATCAGCGGCTTGGTTCATTGGCAATGTCTTTTAACACTCTATTATAGTTTGATTTACCCATCCGTCCGTCACACACTGCAATACTGTTGGTGCTTCCACATTTGTATCCACTCTCCTCAAGTTCAATACATAGGCTACCTGTTAGGATTTGTATGTTTGGACAACAATGAAATGATCCTCTGTCACATCAGTATTTGGACTCAATGACAATTTCATAGCCTTTCATGCAAGAATGTCAAAATCAACAATTTGGCAATATTATTCTAATCATCATTTTGTTGACATGTTATACAGCTTTTAGAAAGATGCATTAGTGAATCACTCAAATTTCAAGTGTACTATCAATTTGGCAATAGCGAATGTTTGTCGATGTATCACTCTTATTTTGAAATCTGGTCTTGGCATGCTAGAGGCAAAGCAGGAGTGCCATTTTTTTTTTTTTTTTTTTTACATACATCTGTGTTGTGCACACTCAAGCAAGACGACATTGTATCAGAACCCGTTTCTGACGAGCAGCTTCTTGCTGCACAGTAGGTTGTCAGGATGTCAACCAAGGATTTCAATTTGTAAAGCAGGAAACATCTCACGTAAGATAAGATATTATGAAACTTTAATAATGCATGTGGGGAAACAGGACGCTGCAGCAGCACTGTGACCGGATACAACGTAAGAACACAGAATATAAATAAGAATACATGAAATTGAGGGGTACTTAACCATAACACATACACCATAACACTATTAAAACAACAACAAAGATATGAAATATATGGAGTATGAGACGTTATAAAAAATATCAAGATATATGCAACATGTTAGATGATATGAGAGTATGAGAAAATGTGAATCTACAGCAGCTATATGATGGGCAAAATATGCATCATATTCACATTAATAGGTCTATAGAAGGCCATATGTAACGTGTCTAGGTGTGCAAACTTTTCACCTGATCAAATATATTCAATTTAAAGATGAAGAGTCAGCCATATCCTCTCTGACCAGAATGGATTTAGCAGCTTTTTCTCCAGACCAGAACCAAGAGAACCAGTGTTCTTGATAAAGTATTGGCTTACCGAGTCCAAAGAGCAAGCGCAATAAGGTGTAATTTCCTCAGTAGTGTTATGACCGCCACTGTGTTTGAGCATAAGGACGACCTGCTCCAGTGTTTTGCAAACATCAGAGACTCATATGAGTCTGATCAAACTAGTGAGCGAGAAGCTATAGGGGATTCCAGAGACTCTTGCAGGGTGATGATTTCAGCCTCTTCCTGGATTTGTTCCATAACATCACGCCACATGTCCACATCCTCTACAGCCAGCTCCGGAAACACACCATTGACTCAGTCTGCGCCCGGGGAATCATCCAGCACTTTACCAACAGTGTATCAATTATCAGCTAAATTAAATTTAGCCTTATTGTTTCTGTTCCATATTGTAGATTATGTGAACGTTTTTAATAACTCCAGCACCAGTTCACCAGGTGGAATTCCTGATCATTATTGCTTGTATAATAATATTCTGTAATAATATTGTAATATGTTTTCCTAGTTTAGGGATTCCCTCCCCAGCCTCTGTAGGCAACACAGTAGCAAGGGATGACAGAATAGCTACAGAAATGAATTATAGGCCTAAATTTGTGTAGTGGTAACCTATTGTTTTTGATGGTGGTGATGTACTGTGGATACAGGATTGGACAGATGTATTGGGCACTTGCAATAGGACTGGAATAGATGTGAAAGGTGCCCTTCAGGACAATACTTTAAATGATTCATCTCCTGTAGCTTTTTATCTAAAATGATTGGAAGAGCAATCGATGTAACTATCTCCAGTCATGCAGATGAAAAGAAGTGTACAGTCCTTTGTTTTCATGAATGGTGAGAGCTGAAAGTACAGCACAGAACTAGTTCAACTACATGATTGGAGTGCAGCAGTGGTTCTACTATTCAGACTGATGTTTTAGTGGCAGTTTACTTTTAGAGGCAGAGCTGCTCAGGAGGCAGAAATAATCTCTTTGGTTGAGTTAAACCTCATGGGGCGGAGCCAAAGAGCCACAGTTCTTCTGGCTAAAAGTAACATTAGACTCAAGCCCAGTGGAAAAGGTAAGAGGTAAGAGAGAAGGAACCTAATATTATGTAGTTAGTACTACTGAACTACTACTACTGCTACTAACTGAAAAAACTAAGCTGTCTACCTTAGCTAGTTAGCCTAGCTGACCTTTCAAGTTCAGACTAGCTGTACTAGCCTATGGCTGTCTAGGTAAACTAGTTCGACCTTCTAAGTTCATGAATGTGATGGTCATGAATGAATGAAAAATTAAGCCATTGTCATTTATATTTTTTATTTTTATTTTGACCCAAAGGAACTTCTCTGCCATTCAATTTTGCCAGTTAGCTAACCTGCACTCCGAAAAACTGTGGTTCGTCTTTAGCTCAGCCCATTGAGGTTTAAAGGGTAATTTATGCTTCTGCGTCAAACAGAGGCTGGTATGGTAGCTTACGTGCATCTATCCAAAAATGTAACTACGCTATTTCCTCCTACCTGTATCCAGTTGATGTCCACCGTTAGTGAAGACAACATGGAGCAGATTGAAGAGAGACGAGCTGAGGAGGGCTGCAAATATATTGATTTGTACGACACATCATGTCCGAATTATAAAGACAAGTCACTGAATTCACGGTGAAAAATATCCAGAACATGACTTTCAGAGAGTGTAAACACTAGCCTACTACTTCTTCTGTTATTACTTCTGTGTTAGTGTTTCGGTGGTGTACTGCACAATCACTGACGCAGAACCATAAATGCTCGGCAATTCGACGCAGAAGTATAATTTACCCTTAACTCAACCAATGAGATTATTTCCGCCTCCACCGCAGCTCTGCCTCCAAAAGTAAACTCCCACTAAAACACCAATCTGCACAGCAGCACCACCGCCGCACTCCAGTCATGTCGTTGAACTGAGTTGAACCAGTTCTGTGCTGTACTTTCAGCTCTCGCCATTCACGAACACAAAGGACTGTACACTTCTTTTCATCTGCATGACTGGAGATAGTTACATTGATTGCTCTTCCAATCATTTCAGATAAAAAGCTACAAGAGGTGAATCATCTAAAGTATTGTCCTGAAGGGCACCTTTCACATCTATTCCAGCCCTATTGCAAGCGCCCATCCACCGGATTTTATGAAAGCAATCAGGGGAGAGTCAGTTATTTGAGGTTCTCATTTCTTTTACTTTTGAAAATGTATTATACTCTAAAACTTACAGAGGCTAAATGGATATATCTTGTTATCCACTTTTACAGTTATATTGGTTATTTCAACCTATACTATATCATATCATATAAGTCCCCACCAGCAATTTCGATAACAGACTGGTATCTCAGCTTACTTAGATAGTTACCTAGAACGATCTGATTTGTCTCACAGAGCTGAACACGACCCGGTGCTCAGCAAGAGCCAGATGAAAACTCTTGTTGATGTCAACGATGAGTTCAGGTATTACAGTGGTGCGGTGGCACTGTAGCAGCTCTTCAGGCAGAACAATGTTCAGGACACCTCAGAGACAGTGGCTCTTCTGAAGATTTTCATTCGACGGTCCCTCGACAACGGCCGCTTCTGAGGCTGAGTTCACACCGCAGGACTTCACGCTCAGTGGCGAACTGCTGCTCACCTCTGGTTTCTATTTGGCTGATTGTTCATTCTAGGATGCAACCCATATCCAAGACCAATATGAACTGACAGTGATGTTGTGCGCAGAGTAACAGAACAAAAAGACACCACGTCCAATTTGTACCTACAGTATGTTTCGAACATATTTCGGTTACAGCAGTTTTGAATGAACTGAGGCGTTTCCCCAAATACCAATCAAGTCACTATTTGGCTTTCTTTCCATTGTTGTGTTTCATTGTCTTCCATGCTAACGCTGGCTCAGCCGAGCTGCAAATTAAATTATGACAATCGTCTCAGTTGAACGATGTAAGATTTACTTATTGTCATGGCAACGCTGACAAATTCGGATTGTCAGTTGGAAGTTGGATTGGAAGTGTTCCAGTACAACTCGCATGACGATCGCGTGCCTCAGGATCCGATTTTGTACCACATACCCATACACTGAAAAAATGCTACTCCATGCAGCTTTTTGCTGGTCATGCTGATTAGAAAACATTAGCTCTGTCACATGTGAGGGGAAAAACATAATTGGGACACTTTCACCTGCAGTGTGAACACAGCATGAGTTGCTTCCCCACCACTGAAACAGGTCAAGAACTTCCTGCAGGAACACCAGTGATGCTCTTGATGAAAAGGAAGGTTGCCAAAGACACTCCAGACTTCAACAACAGAGTTATTGGAAACTTTTTGGCAGAAGAGCAAAATGTATGCAGAGAAAATAAACTGAGTGGCTCTTTGATACTGTTTAGTTGCTCCTACTGTTAATGAATGCCTGACTGGAATAAATAAAGGAAGGGCATACAAAATGCTCAGCAATTTTTTTTATTACTTGGTTGGTATAATGCCTGTATTTTTTTTATTAGTGGGATATGGGGTGATGAAAGTGTGTGAGTGTGTGTGTGTGTGTGTGTGTGTGTGTGTGTGTGTGTGTGTGTGGAGGGGGGTTGGGAGGCAACCTGTGCCCTCCACTTTTGGAGCATTCTTTATTTAACCTTTATTTTACCAGGATTCTCCACCCTGCTGCCCTCAAAAAGTGTGAGAACAGTGCCCAGCCTCCTCTCTACTACTATGTGATTTCTTAGCAGAATTTCTCACAAGCCTAATAGGAATGGGCATCAATTGGGTATGGCAAGGTTTTTTTTTTCCGTCCATATATTTGATTTGATTTGATTTTTTATCTTATTTGGATCTTTTAGCCCTAACTTGTAACCCTAACCCTAATCTTCCAAGAGTCCATCATTTTAAAAACAAGACATTAAAAACATGTATACATATAAAAATCAATCAACAAGAGAAAAAAAAAAAAAAGAGAGAGAGAGATCAACATCACAACTGAAAATGTAGCAATATATATTCATGATCTTTGAATGTTATCTTACATGTGGTGTTATTTTATTTTTTAAAGAAGCTTTTGGGGTTACCAAAAAATGGGGTTTTGGGGTTTTAAAAATGTAAAATACAAAGGTCTATCAGAGCCGGATGTCAAATCTTTGACTCTCTAATATCTCACACGTGAACCTTACAAGTACAAGCTGATGATACTTTAATTTAGTGAGTCTAAATTTGATTTTTGGTCGTTTTTAATAATTACTGTAGCGAAAATGCCAAGCGACAATGGTCAGAAATGTATTTAGCAGTCATATCTGAATAAAAAAAAATCAAAGACCAAAGTGCCCTCTAGGCTGTGTGCGTCTGCGCAAGATCTAATCATTTATCACGCTGACCACATATCTTGACGGTCAGTCATGGCTCCACTTTGTCTCCATGAATTGAGTGGACATAAGCGGGTTTGGAAGTTTTGGTGACAAATGACATCAGATGCTGCTCCACATGTTCTGGTTTAGTGAAATCCAGCCTCTGCTCCCCTCTATTTCCCCCCCACAAACCTAACTGGACCAGCAACAATCTTTCCATTAATCGACTTTTTGGCAGCTGCAGTGGTTTGGTGTTACATGCAGGCGGACAACCTGTTCTGGACTGAATGTAGGCCTGCATGTAGCCTACCGCTCGGTCTCCTCCCCTCCGCCTCTCTCAGTATGCTATTGGTTAACGGGAGGCAGGCACCGGGATGATGATGCCTGAGAAGGGGGGTAAACTCGGAGCGCACGTCTCCCCCGCTGCGCACACACGCACCGTAAAAGTGAAGTGAAGATGCTTCTTCCCTTTCGCCCGGCGCCCCGTTCATACCTGTCTGCGCGCCGCACGGTCCTTTTTCCAGGTGTAGGCTACGGGAGGAACTTGTGCGGCGGCCGGGGCTCGTCCGGCGGCCCGGAGGGGGCGCGAGGAGGCAACACAGACCCGGACCACCGTCTCCCCTATAGCGCATCCGTGGAGAGCGACGCGTCGGTATGGGTGCGCTGACAAAAGGACGTTACCTTTCCATGACGGGCCTCCTGCTCCTTGTTTATTGCACGGCGTTCGCGATCTCCAAAGGTAAGATCCGCGTCCGCGCCCGTGCATGTCTGCGTTGCCTGTCATTTGGTTTAAACGGTGTTGCTCGGCTTGTTAAATGAGGCTTCTTCTTGTGCCATCTTTCTTGGTTACGCACCGGTTGTCACGTTTTTTTGGGGTTTTTTTTTTTTTTACCGTGTCTGTAATTTAATTGCTATATTTCTGAGGGGCTGTAAAGATAAAACCGATTTTACATTTTAATGAGGCTTTTTGGTTCATCCTTGGACTTGTTTGTGGCTGAGATTTGAAGCTCCTGAAATTGATTCATCAAGCCAAAGCTAATATTGTCATATTCTAAACACTATTTGTCTTTTTTTCCCCGCACACACACACACACTCATTCCTGGGTTATATCCCACAAATCAATGTTCATTTCCCCATCCTCACTCAACTCTTGCAGTGTTTAATGAATCCGTCATGACCGCGCCGTCTCATTCCAGGAGTAGCCTATAATACAGGCACGCCTGTGCAACAGGCATGGCAACGCGGGTTTTTTTTTTTTTTTTCCTTGGGAGTTAACTGTGCTGAATCTGTGACTGTGAATGTATGGCTTCATTCAAAACGGGTATCATGAAGTGGATACAGTTTCACGGGGAAGGGGTAGGGCATGCGTGCGTTTGAGAGACACAGCAGGGCACAGGCGCAGGCGTTATGGGGGATTCAGGCACAAAATAGAGAAGGCACTCCGCCACTGACGCACCTAAAACGATTTTGGAAAGGGGGTATGAGGCACCGATTTGCAGTGGGGTGACACTTTTTTTCGGGGGTATTTTGATATACTGTTTAATAATGCTTGTGTTTGTTTTAGGGAAAATTATGATAAATAACACATTTTATAGGAAAAACACTTGAATGTGGGGTGGGGGGGGGGGGCTATATCTCATGGGCGTCAAATGGGTATGGCAAGGTGCGCAGCTCGCCATATCGTAGCCTGAGTGAGTCCCAGTTGGATCTTGTAGTTTTTGGCATTACAATGGAGAGGACAGATCAAGCAAAAATTGAATCTACTTGGAAGCAAAATGTAAAAATGATGGGGATTCAGGACCAATCTATCTATCTAAGCTGATAGTTTGGTGACCTACCACTAATAAGTATTTAAGTATTATTTAATTAATTACATTGACCACATTGTCAGTCATTAGTCATTGCACCTTATTGCCCACAGACATTTAGTATATTTTTATAAGCAGTATATTTATATAAGCAAATTTCTTATAAGTTTTGGTGGCAAATGATAGCCTATTAGATGCAGGGATGCTGCCATATAGCTTAGGGTTTAGTCAATTGAAGCCCCTGCACTATCTGTCCACACTGCCTGAGACTCACAGTGTGAGCTGAGATGTTAAACCACATTGCATGTTTTAAGCAAGCAACTCCACAGGAAAATGTGTGCCTTTTACATGTAATCATCTGATTGTGTCTGTGCTGAAGCTGTGTTTAAGTACAGGAGTGTAATCTTGTCACTGGAAAAAATCCATCACCATTCTCTCAGTTCATACTCCATACAGCATAGGCTACAAAGGCTGCGGCATAGACCAGATCCCTTGTTAATGTATAGGTGTGTGTGTACAGTGGATGGTGTTTGAATCTGATGTGATATTACCATTTCCCCCCCACTGGACTCACCCCTCTAAACTCACTGTATGGCGGCCCAAGGTGCAGAGCGGAGTGCAGTAATAGATTGAGGTCACAGCATCGCGGCTCCATTGCCCACTGCAGTCACTCAACTTGGGCGTGCGAACTCGCCTTTTTTTCGCAGGGCAACCTTCAATGACTTTCCGCTTTATTGGTGAATCTGTTGAAAATTGAATTGTGAGCTTGTCATTACAATGGCTCGGATTTCATCTTTAATATGCAGTTTGATGCTGCCTGTGAAATGCGGATGCGTGTTATTATGGGTGAATACTATTTCATGAGAGAGGGGGAAAGAGGTGTTATGCAATAAAAATACAGGAATCTGTCAAAATTGTACAACTCTTCCAAAATAGATGCGGGAAAGATGAAAGCACAAACAACAACAAAACACTGTGGGACAAGTCAAAATTGCTTATGTAACTGACTGTATAACTGCAAAGTATGCAAGGTATGCAGTTAGACTGTAGATAGCGCCTTATTACAAAAGCAGATGAACAATGTTGCTTATTAATTCAGATGTGTGTTATTATTTTATGGTTACATGTGCCACTAGCATAATTGATAAGGAAGTTAAAGCTGCACTAGATGATTTTGCATGTTGGTGGCTTCAAATAACAGTAAGAGGTAACTGTTTGAACTTCAATACCCAGAAATCCTGTGCAGTGACGTCAGTAAACGTCACACAGCATGCTCATGTTTACCATACCGGCCGCTCTGTGATGCTTTATACCAAAGATACCAAAGAGATGAGAGAGGAAAAGATCTAATGTTGGTGACCATACCCAACACCAGAATTGAATTTGGGCAAATCAGCAGGTTCTCAGTTAGTGGGGATGGGACGCTCTTCTCAGTTGCAGCCCCATTTTGTGATTTAGGCTGATTAGACAGGTGTATTTTTACATCAAAAATCTCACCTACCGCAGCTTTAATGGCTTCACAGCGTCTAAAAGGCCTCAAAGTGACATTTGCTGCTGTCTCCCAGTCCTTCACATACTGTAGAACACTCTCCTCGCTGCCATTTGTGTGTGGCACGTCCGTCTCCAAGGCCATAAATGTAACGACAGGTGTCGCACGGACGTTTCCCCACAAGGTTGACTCTATGACTCTAAACCGCGAAAAAAACAACGCAGTCTCTCGGGCCGCGGCGGGACCCCGTGCTGCCGGCTAGCACTCAACAAGATTTAAGCTCTTAAGGATCAATGGCGATGTTCACAGGCCCCCGGTTCGCCAGCAACGAGAATCACGCGAGGGGTCACGAACTGAGGTTTCTCCCGCGCAACACGGGCCGCGAGTAAGCGCGGCGCCGGCCCTGGGGGAAACGCTAAAAGGCTTTTTTCAACGGTATCCACTTCGCACGCCGGCCCTGAAACATCGCCATGCGTAAAGTAAAGGCAGTTCAAGAAGAGGAGACGTCCCAAGCAGCGCAGGTGGGGGTGGTTTTTTCACGTATCAGGTATCAACTATTGCTATTTCGTTCTGGATGAAGAGCTACTCAGAGATGCAAAAAGAAGCAGATGCACTGTAAGAGCGCGCGCATTGATATTTAATAGCTCTTATAACCTGGGGTTTGATGAGGCTCTTGTTGATTTCGTTTGACGTGAGGACATGATGATTTATTTGTGACTTGGTGATTAATTTGTGTGATGTGTGGTGGGTGAGAGAGAGAGACAGAGAGAGAGACAGAGAGAGAGAGAGAGAGAGAGGTGTGGATAGAGTAAGACAAGTAATGAGGAAGGGGGATTAGCTGATATTTGATTGAGGATTGTTGGAGTCACCCAGTGCATTTACTAATTTAACACGCTCTGTTATGAGTGTTAATGCTATATATGATTACTAGAACATAGGGATGGGACGATCTGCATATCTCACGATACGATTCAATACAGGATATGGGGTTCAGGATTCAATACAACCACGATACAATGCAATAAATAGAAGTTCAGTGAGTATGACTGTGCAGAATTATGTTTATTTCTGAGCTGCACATCTTTCTAGCGATGGCATTGGCTTGCTAGAATGTAAACAACAATTTAAAAATGTCATTTCAAAGTGCAAATAATATGATTTGGATGGAGAGCTTGTGAAACTGTGATGTGCAAGTTGTGATTACTACAGCAGAATAAAATGGAGCTAATATCACAATTCATTTTTCTCCCCCATGATACGTATTGTCACATTTTTGCATCGCGATATATTGAATTTCGATATATCGTCCCATCCCTATACTAGAATATATTATGATATTAGGTTATAGAGCTGCTAATGTCTCTGCTGGAAAGAGTGATTCTCCATTTCCGTACACACACACACACACACACACACGCTCATGCTGCTTGTGGTCATCACATTGTGATAAACATAAGCGGCGAACAGCACCTTCCAAACTTCACAGATGCACCATTGTGTCGACTTGAGCTCCGGCAACCCGCCGCCACATGGCGTGTGATGCGGTGTGTCTCTGTTTTCTGTCGCGGCGACCTCATTTGACATGTGGACTCATCAAATCTCTCCAGGCTCCGGCTCACCCTTGACCCCGCTGCTGCAGATTGTGCCTCTCTATTCTCGGGGCTTCCGGCTTGACAAAAAAAAAAAAAAAAAAAAACGTACAGCAGCGGAGCACAAAAGATGCACAAAACTGTGCCTACTTTTGTTTTCTTGACACAAAAAAAAAAAAGGAAAGAGAAACATTCTCAAGGTTTTTATTTTGCTGTGTGGAGGGCTTTCATGAAAACAGACAAAGGTCAAATCTGTTATTTTCCCTCAGAGAAAGTAAGGGGCTCTTATATTTTCCCTGCCGTCCCGGAATGAATCATCATAGTCAGGCTGCCGTGGGTGACAACGTGCGCAGTTCAGTGCCCAGATTTACATTTAAATGAAACCAAATGGCTGTACATTCAAAAGTGATATACAGTAATGATGATGGTAATAAAAGCAAAGTCCTCTTTCATATTGGACCGGCTCCTACTTGGGATTGCTGTCATTTGGGGACTTTGCAGGTGTATTTTATGAGTTATGTCTTTGGCTATGTCAAGACTATTACCTACACATTTCAATGAGCGAATTCATCAGCGCGCCGCCCGGGGTGCTTAGTGTAGTCAGCAATCGGCCCTGCGACTCATTGGTTTCTCCCTGCCCACTGTGTGGCTGTGTGATACTCGGATTGCCATTCAGCTTATTACCAACTACTGTGTCTCTTCAGGTTTAACACCAGAAAGACTGATGGACTTTGTGAGTCTAAGAGACGGCCAACAAGCCATGAATTGAAGGGGATAAATATAATTATGAACAGCATTTCCTTGCATGATTTTGAAAATCTTACAACACTGGTTTGTATAGAAATTGGGTCCAGGAAACTCATGGAGAGCGAGATATTTTCTAATGGACATCACACAGTAGCAAATACTGATATTTCAGCGAACTCCCTTTCTTTCCGTTCCTCTCAACTTTGCCATTTTCTGAGACTCAATTTGCAAAGAAGGAGCAACTCAAGGTTTGTTATTTTGAATCCCTCCGAAAATGCTAGAGCCATGATGGGCTAATCTGTCCTCGATGAATGCCGGAGCTCCCATCCACTTAATCTGAGGGGACGGCAATCAGGACAGGGTGAGAAGGCCCACTCCGTCACAGTGCTAAATCATGTACAAAGCTGCAGATACCATTCATCCATCTCAGTCAGGAGATTCAATCAGTTGTGGTCTTGGAGCCACACATCTTCATTCCACCGCCCTGTCTAGACGGCGGCCCAGTAGGGGCTTGTTTTGAATATTGCAATTGTGGTATGAGCCGCGATACATGCGGACGCCGCTTTTTGTAGAAATGTTTGCTTTTCAGGCGCTTGGAAAAAGTTCTCCTTGAGGGTGAGAAACACTCCGGATTTAAATATTTTCTCTGATGTGCAGCTTGATTTGTAGGCAAAGGATTCTTCGCCGTATAATAGTGCCGAAAAAAGGGTAGATTGCTCATTCTGCTTTAAAAAAAAAGAGGTGGAGACATCTGTATTCGCATTAACATTGAATTTTAGGCATTTAGCTGATGCTTTTGTGCAGCCAATAATAAGGAGTGCAAGGGTCAAAACAACAACAGCCCAGACAGTAGAAGTAAAAGATGTCATATTGTAAATATCCTTAGAATATTCATGCATCATCAATAATGGAGAAGCACTACGTATAGCAATAACAGGCGAGTAGAAAAAAGTTTTTTTTCAGTTTCTGCATGGGCGAGAAGTTGTTTGCTCATACGCATCCGTCTGGCCCTGTAAACACGCATTCATAACAATAATAAAGTGAGATAAACAACTACTTAGATAATACCGAAGGTGCGTTTTAATATTCATAGCTACAAATTGAACAGCCCCAACACCGTCTTCGCGGATCCTTGCATGTGCTCTTAATAAACACACATGTATTTACTGCTCTAAAGCGCAATTAATCACACTTTACTGAAGAGCAATTACTCTCGAGCATCAGCATAAGTAAAACATGATCTTTATTAAAAAAGCGCTGTTAATGCTTGTTTTTCACATTAATTTTAGCTCTGCTGCGGAGCAAATTCTGGCACTCCACCGGTGTGATAATATACTCCAAATTTAGAGGTGTCAGGTTGTGCGGGGCTCCATGAACTTTTTCATATCAGTGTTTACAGATGGTGTGCACCAGATGAGCTTTTTACAAGCCTGCTTTATGATAGCATCCTATTTAGCAAACCTCCAAGCAGCCATAAGACCTACTGGGAGCACACACACACACACACACACACACACAGACGCGCACTGTAATTAGAAAACCGATGCAGTCCCATGTATAAACATAGCTGGGCATATTTGATGGTATCTGGGTGTAAGCCTCTATATAGGCGCGGCGATGTCAGATGAAAGGCGCGGCCTCGTCTCTCATCAAGTCAGAGCGGATTCAATATTGTTATTGAAAAACATGTCCGGCTGATGTATGGGTCATGGCTGGAATCCGTGTTGGACGATCTCAAGCAAATGGCCTTTTGATTGACTGGAGTTTCTCAAGTAAATCTCCCCTAGCCCACCCAATGAAACTCCAGCACAGGAGTGACATTATTTGATATATTGAGCTGGAAAACCTGCAAGGAGAATCCATCTTTTGTTTTGCTTTGTACAATTTCTATATTCCTGCTATGCTACATATAAAATCGTTTTTTTTCGCCAGTTTGTATTCACTAGATGAGGTACAGATGGGTTGATGTGAGCGTACGCTCATCTCTGCCTGTTGGTAACCGTTGAAATGTTAAATTAGGCCGATATGGAGTGTAGTAAATCAGAAAGGATGGAGACAAAGGGCGGAGAGCAAAGACTTCATTTAGGTAACAAAGCACAAGGACGGTAACCATGGAGAAGATCCAGTGACGTGGGCCGGCTTGTATGAAACCCTCTTCAGCGGATCACAGATATTTTTCTTCCACGCCTGATGTATGGCCTTTGATACGCCAAGCCCGATGGTTCTCCGCTGTTTCTTTACCCACTTTCATGGCCTTGGGTCAGCTGTTCAAACATGTCCTCTGTTGATCCATGGCGCAGCAGCAGGCCTACTGGGACAGAACACCGCTGAAGGACAAGTTGTGATGAATGGACTGCCGAGTGCCAGTCTCAGCTCGCTGTGTCCTGTCCTGCCTGGAGGACCTTATGGTCTCGCTGGTGGGCGAGTGTTAGTCATTGGACCACAGTGTTTTTGACCGCGGGTATGACCGTTGAGAGGCACAGGCCACCAGAGAAAAGGGAAGGGAAAGGGTTTAATAGTAGGCTATGATTTGAACACATGTTGGTAGTAGGTCGATAGTGGGCTTTTATTAAATATTGGATATTGGGCAATCAGTGCTGTCTACCTTCAATATGATGGAGGTTCCTACAAAAAACACAGTCTGTAAAACCTGCAGTGAAAGTTTATTTCTTTGCACATTCTGTTTATTCATTTAATTGTTCAATAACGTAATAATATGTACATTCATTCTTCATTTAAAGGCCTAATGTATCCCAAACCCACCTTAAAGAATTTCATTAGTTTGGGTTTCAATGGAGAATTTTAGTGTCCCATGATGGTCTAAAAGCTGTTTCAGAGGCTTTTCACCCTGACAAGAATAAAATTATGTGGGAAACACTGAACACTTGTAATTGTTCAATTGTTGCTGAATTCAAAGATATTGAATATCAGAACAAAATATCTGCTATCGGGTACTTCAGTCTAAAAATATCAGCATCAGCAATCAATGAATCAGCAATATCATTTGTCTTTGAAAGCCCATGTAAGTTGAACTCTAATTGGTAGTGCAGCTCATGACAAATCCTTCTGAACTCATCTACATATCGGATTTCATGGAAGTTCTGCTTTTGTTGGTAAGAGAGAGGAGATGACATGCGACCAGCATCATGAACTGTATTCAAACCCATGATGCTGTGGGTCTGAACTATGCAATGCAATGGTACGCCTCTGTATATGATAAATTTGATACTATATTTTACATTGTAATCATCCTTTACTAATCCACACTGTCCATTATTGCTGAAGTCGGTCTTATTTTAAATGTGCTGCACGTAGAATTTTATCTTCAATAAATCATCACCACATTAATTTTGAGACATTAGTATAATTACCGTAAAAAATCGACCATCGCCGACAAGATTGGCAGCCTCTAAGGGCCTCTACACTGCATTTTACATTGTGTGGCATCAGGTCGGATTTGGAGGGAAATCTGCTGGATTGCTTTACGGCACAAAGCAGGAAGAGGGCGCTGTTCTTCCAGCGCAAACGGAGCTAAAGCTTTCAGAGTTTCTGGCAATGACAGATGGTGAAAGGAGTGAAAGGCTGATGGAAAAATCACTTCCAACATGTTTATCCTCTTCAGTAAAGACAAAGACACCAGGGAGGGGGAGGAAGGGCAGGAATCTATGGGGTTTATTGGAAATGTGGCCTTAATTTTGAGAAACACCTGCTAGTGTTTCTCAAAATTAAGACCACAACAATACCACTGGCATGGAATAGAGGCTACCAGCCATGGCCTCATTGGTTCATGGTAATTATACTAAGGTATTACAATTAATCTGACAATGATATATTCAAACATGTTGAAACATGCACCCTATAGCACCTTTAATATGATCTTAGCTAGTTTGTTTTTCGCCTGAAAAGCATCTTCTTGACCGTTCCCCTATTTTATGGTCAATCTGTTTTTGGCAGCCGGCTCCCTCTCTAGCCACACAAGCCACCTTTCTCATCTGAAATCACTCACCGTAAGCATCAACCCGGACTGACAAATGATCAGAACCGGGCCTCAGCGGTCCCGGCTACAGTGGAACGGAGGGTAATATGAAAATACATTTAAAGCCTGTCACCGGGGCCGAGGCATCAGGCATCAGTTTACAGTGAGCGGTGATGGGTTTCAGCATATTTCAAGGTGGGGTTCTGGACAAGAAAATGAGGGAGGCAGTGTCTTGATGACAGCTGCTGCCATCTCCTCCGAGTTTGCTAGCTGGGAGATGATGCAACACCTGCGTTGCCTCTCCTACCACCCGTTTCACTGGCTGTTTGCTGCAAATTTCTCTGTCTTATTCATCGGTGACTAATGCACTAGTCTGTGAGTGGTACCGTATTATGACTGCCTTTTCTCTATGGGTTTTAATGAGCGCCGAGCTAGATGGGGGAAACAGTGGACAGCGGACCATTTCACTGGTTCTGCGCTGACTCGAGAGGTCCCGACAGACCGGCTCGTGACCTGGTGCAGCATTTAGAGTATGAATATTGCATTGTGCTCCTCTATGCTTTGTCTTGACGGGTAGTGGCTGAGTAACTGTTCAGTTCTTTGTGTGCCTAAGGCAACCTCCTACTGCCTCCCTTTCATGCTCGAAATTTTTGCCTTTGAAAGTCATTTTGGCTTTTGATACAATCTCGGAGTTCTTCAGGGTCAGCGCCGCTGCGGATTACTCAACCCTCCCATGTAAACTAACATGCATTCATCTCAACCTTGTGGGCCATGTTGCATCTTTGCTGATTTGCTCTGCCTTGTGCCCACACAACGTCCTAGAAAATGATGGGTTTTTCTTTTTTTTTTAAGCCGCATTAACGCTAGTCTGAACTGACAGCGGTTATAAAACAATGTGACTTGGCTTGATTAGTGCGCTGTATCATTGACCTGAAGCTGCTGCTTGTTTGAGAACATCTCATGTCAGTGGCTGGTGTCCTGGTGATTCAGCATGTCACATCCCATAGCTCCTGACGTAAAAATACCACACAGACGAATGCTGTCTAAAAATACTCTGTCGCTAATTGGGCAATCAACAGTAACCGGCGCTAGTTAATGATGACAGTCACTTTCCCCCTGACTTTCTGTGAGTACCTCGAAGCATTTTATAGAAACACTCCTTCTGGCCATTGCCTTTGGCATGTATGTTAGCTTGGAAGAGAACATGCTGTTTCAAAGCGCAGATTCTGTGCAATCCCACGGTGCATTTGTGGCAGTGAAATATAGAGCTAATTAATGATCAGTTTAGTTGAATGCGATCTCAGTGCCAAAGTATGTGTTGTCTTATCATAAAAAGATTTAGCTGCATATGTCACCATGCATCACTGTATGGCAGCGGCCCGCGTAAACTAATAGACGAAGAACCTAAAAATATGTTTTTCATCGTGTGACATCATTGAAACTCATCTGCATACAAAGAGGATTTGCGGAGATTTAAATTGCAGCTAAAATGTGAATGTTTACAGTTGAAGTTAAATTCATCATAATACTGCATGGATCACTTTAGATGCTGCTAAAAATAGCAGTTGATTTGTGCACAATGACTTTAACACACAATGACAGAGTTGCATAGCATGCAGGTATAGGGGGGTAAAGTGTCTCCCTGTGGTACATATCCAGGCAGTGGGGTGAAGAGTGATTGCATGGCTGCTTTAAGTAACAAGGGCTTCTCCTGGTCTTTGAGAAGCATCCAAACTCCCAGCGATTTAATGTCATGTTCTCAGCAGAGGGACACACACTGAGATAAGAGCCATCTTTCTCTGTGAACCCCTCTACGCCCTCTTACTTCCCAGGGCATATGAAACCCACATCCTCTCTGCAAGCCAAAGATCCCTTGTGAAGGAGCAGAAATCACCTCCTAACACTAAAAAGCTTTTAACGTCTCCCTCTAGCAAGTCGAGAATATACTCTGCCTTGTGTCTGAGTATGCAGATGGAGGAGTGGTAGAAGTTTGGGAGAGGAGTGAGACAGGGAGAGGAAGGTCTATTCATGTAATGAACCCTTCAGCGTGATTAATAGGCAGTGGTGCTTGTTTATTAGCTGTATCAATAATGTTTCGCAGCCGTGTGAATTTTGAATAAAGCCTAATTAATGCAGGATCATTGATTGTAGCTGTCAAATTCATCAAATGAATAGAGCTGTTTGAATTATTCAGTTTGAATAAACACATTATGGAGATTTGCATTCTCTTTGAATTTGTGACATTAGGTAGCAGTTCAATAGTTAAAAAGAACCAGGATTGGGGAAGGAGAAATAACAATAAACACAAATGTCACTACTGATTTTCTTTAGAAACGTCTCTTGGGTTGACTGGATGCCACATAAGTTTAGCATAAAAAGCACTTGGCGGAAAAAGGCGGAATATGCCTTTATCAACATATTTTGAAGTAAGTCGATGGATACATGCTGTATATGCAAACTGTCTGGAAAAAATTGAAGTAGTCCATCACTACCTTAAGTCCTTGAGTAATGAGCGGCCCTCTGGGCTGTATGGAAAGCAGAATGGTAATTGCAGACAAAAAGGTTCGAGAAAGAACAGTGACCAGTCTAGACATTTGCTGCACTTCAGTGGCATCCCGAATAATTCTGCATTTAGCTCTGACTGCTGGGCTGCCACAGGGGAGGACAGGAATAGAGACACATATGTCTTGCTCCTTCAAAAAGTGAAAAGCAGTAAATAAGAAATAATATAGAAGACAAATATTTGTTGTACAATAGATCTTTTCACTGTATGCATTCATGATTTGTTTTTCATAGCTGAATTAAGAGGCATGAAGCCGTTAAAAAAAAGTAATATAAATTATAAAAGACTTAAATCCATGTCATTTCTTATTATCCCCATGAGCTGCTTCTGCTTTTTTTTTTTAAAAAGTGCTACATAATGCATTGTCTGCACTGACTGTGGAAGCATCAGAGTGATTTTGAGAGCTTCTTTGGTTGGTAGTCAAGTGACAGTGATTTTGTATTTATCCAAACTTGTGTTGTGAGACAGGCTGAGAGGCATTTGTTTTAGCTCTTCTTTAGAAGACGAGTTTAGATATCGGTATCGCCTGCCAACCCTGCCAAGGATAGATTAGAGGAACAAGAAAGTTGCTTCCTTCGATCCGTTAATGCCGGCTGCTAAAAACCTCTATACATTGTCTTGACCATGGCCGCTCATGCTCATATGTAATCCTTGTTCGCTGCCATCTGGATTAAAAGCAACAGCGCAGGAGTACTGTATATACACCGCTTATTGTGCTTATGGACCCTGACGATTGAGCAACTGGTCGAAAACTAATTGCTTCACTCGGCCTTTAGCATGCTGCACTAACCTGGGGTAATTTAACAAAGAGTGCACAGCGAAGGAGGTCTGGCTATCTTGCTCATCCACCGCTGCATCTGTCCCCCAAGCAGCCGACTATTGATAGTTCTATGTTGTTTGCTCTGCGCTCACTTGGAAGAACAGCGTAATTGAATCTCCATTTGCAAACCAACAAAATCAATCGGGAACAGGGTTGCTTAAGAGTTTGCCTTTAATGATGTGGACAAGCATGCATCGCATCAAGGAAAATATCAGCGTTTTTCACTTTTTGATGGCTGTCCTTCATAGCACCGTACACATGCTATTTTAAATAGCTTTGTTGCTTTGTTTGAATTGAAATGTAACTTAATGATAATGTGATCGTTCAGAATGCCAATTACTGTGCTACATTTTCCTTTAATTACTTTTGCAGTACCTGACGATTAACATCTGCAGCACTACAGCAATGCACCATGTGCCAGGGGAAATTTAGCATCTAGGTTAGCACAGGTCTATACTTTCACTAGAATTTACCGTTCTGACTTTCTCATTACTGATATTAACATCTCACTCTAATAAAATGATATTATGTTATATTTCAGGAGGTTGATGAAGGTTCCCGTCTAGACGGTCAGGGAGATTTCAAATTATGTTCTAATTTGATAAATGGCATATCCTTCTGTTCTTTGGCTTTGAGCAGCTCTGGTATTAAACTTTGATAAATGTTACTTTGTTGAGATTGTCCCCGGTCAAAGGCCTCTTTTAAAGGCCATGTTTGTCATAATCAGTTCCGTGCTTCTAAATGTACTGAACCATGCTTACAGGAGAAGACAGGAGCTTAAATGTCAGCCGCAGACCGGGGTAGGAATCCTCCGCTGCTCGGCAAGGACATCTTGTGTGGCTCTCTTTGGCAGACGGCAACTTGAAGTAGTAATTGCTTTTTAGCATCACCGGGGTTTGAAGCTAGAGCGAATGTAAATATGATCAAATGAGATTCTGATGGTGGCCTGAGAGGCGGTGGGGGTGAAAAGTAATAAGAAGAAATGATATCACTGGGGAGAACAAAGTGCAGTGATTACATTTATTTCCACTGGCCTATTACTGGAGCACTGGGGGAAAACGAGCGCTGAGCTTTCTGTTTTTGCAGTGGGCCACAGGCCGTTAAGAGTCCACAGGCTTTTTTTTTATTCATGGCATGTCAAAAAAACAGCTTGCTTTACCATTGTCCTTTGAGAGTTCGCGGATGATTTGCACTGAATTCATTAGTGGGGGGAAGAATTTTCATCCTCATAAATTCAAATTCTGGTCTTAAATATCTAAATGTATGCCCGCGGATATTTAAACTGTTATGTCAAATTACCCCTTTTTCCCTGTTCTTCAATCTGCTGGTGGGATGGGTACTTGTCAGCTTTTAGCTTGCTATTCAATCCCTGAAATAGTTCAAAATGGGTGTGCATGTCTTTAAACTCACTTGGAGGGCTAAATATACAGTAAGAGCTC
This sequence comes from Centroberyx gerrardi, assembly GCF_048128805.1. NCBI lineage: Eukaryota > Metazoa > Chordata > Actinopteri > Beryciformes > Berycidae > Centroberyx > Centroberyx gerrardi. The sequence goes on from NC_136004.1 coordinate 5,756,243, forward strand.
TGAGACTCTCTGCTCTCTATCATCTCTGTATTTTTTTTTACTTTGCACATCATTAAAATTAGGATTTAAGGGAATTTAACTGCAATACAGGTTTGGCATAGCAATGCAAATTTATGTAGGGTTTGAGGACAAAACATAAGCAAAGTAAGCAAAGTCTGTAAAGCCACTTTAAGATTTATCATCAGATTATGTTCCAGGTGTTCACAGTGTCAACCTTATTAGCCGCCGTTGCTTTTCTTGTGCGTCCCACTGGGCTCCATGAGTATGGGTGGCAGTGGCAGTTGCAGTGTCCTGACTGGCAGATATGATGGATACCCCTCCATTATCAGGGCGTGCTTCCCTGCCCCTCGTCCTGCGGGACCCCGTCGGCACGACATGTATTAATCGACTGCAGATAATTCCTAATAAAACAGCAGAAGTGCCAAGGCTGCACTGCCGAGATCTGGAATGGCACACGTTGCGTGAGACATGATGCATTACCATGCCAATGCTTCCCCCTGACAAGAAACTGTTATTAACGTTAAGACTTGCAAGCCCGGTGGTTTTAGTACTGAAGTTGCACATCTCAGCTGGAAGATCGGTGTGATGTGACTTTTCATACATGGTCAGGTTAAAGCTTAGGAGTCACTTATCTCACAGCCATTTCAGTTATTAAGATACTTCAGATATAGAGGACATGTCAGTGCTATTTTTTTTGCCATAGTTTTGCCTGTAAATGTACCTTTCTTGAGATCACCTTTCTAAGCTAGTGATACTTAAAGGCATGGCATTGTTTAGCCCCTAGCTACAGTCATGACCTTTCAGTATGAGTGAGACGGCACTCAGAGTTCTGTATACTGTGGAACAACCTGCCAGAGGAGCTAAAGGCCAGCTAGATCAGTTCAGTCTTTTAAACTCATAAAACCCATGTTTAGAAACTTGCTTACTGTAACAATTCTTAGATTATTAAGTCTTTGTCTTTATTTATCACTGACTAAATTATTATTGACTAATTTTAATGTAATCTTTCATTTTTATGAAATTGCTTTGTAAACCTAGTTTTTGAAGCTGCCATAGAGGACTTGGTGTCACACCCACTTGCGGCCATTTTGGAGGTCCACAGCTCTTGGGCATCAATAGCTGTGAACAGCTGGCATTTCTTACTGAAAACTGATCCTTAAACTACTGAAACAGATTGATTTTGTGTTAGCTTGTTAGCTAGCTCCATAGTATCACTGTCCTGTTGTTAACATATCTAATTTGCACACCAGCTAACATATCTAGTAGAAACTAGCATTAGTAGTGGCTTTAAGTTGCTTTGGTTGCTTTGCTAAATTATCCTGCTGGCTAGTTAGCTAACTAACAATTCCATGAACCAGCTGTTTGTTCAGATTAACTGAGCAGATGGTTTTCAAGCTACAGCTCGAAGTGCATTTGAGTCGTGACTAGGACCAAAGGGGCAAGGGCTAATGACAAGACAGTTTTCTGTGTCACATTAACCTAAATCTGGAAACAAACCTACCTTATCATTATTAGCTGAACATACAGCCACACCACAACACCCTTTTTCAGGCATCTCTGACTAGACCGCTTGTTATATATTGAGACATTAGGCTATTTATGCACAGTCAGTTCTCCAGTGGCACCAGCCAGGGTTGCTAGGAGATTTGTGATGCAACTGCAAAGTCTCTATACAATTAAAATGTATTATTGTTATCATTATCATTGTTATTACCATTCCAAACAGTAGGTCACAGAAAGCTGCAAGGACCAAGTTAATTCATTAGTCAGCTTTGACTCATGATCAGTGGCTGTCGGCTGTCACTTTTGCTCATTGTTACCAAACAGGCGAGCCTACCAGTTCCCACCTCTCCCATCACCAACAATGTCATGTTGTTCACATCTGCTCAAGACCTGGTGCCCATGCCCATTGCCCTTTATGTCACTGTAAAAAGCCAAGATGCTGCCGGAGCAACCTGCCAGTACATTAAGCCTCCGCTCCTTTGTCAGGCAAGCAGAATATTGCACTGTGCCACTCAGAAATGAGCTACTTATGACTGAGTGATTCCATATGCACAGGCAATATTACAATTTGCACTTGCCTTGCAAAAAAAGAAAAAAAAGATATGTGAGTCATCATTGTTTGCCACTGCTTTTTTTGTAGAGCTAGAGAGCGTGACGCACAATCATGGGGGGTTGCTTTATTGTTTTGCCAACGGAGTTCCATTTCACAGCTCCATGCTGTGAGATGGTAGAGGCAAGGCAGTACACAAGATGGGCCAGCAGCCAAGGCAGGAAAGAGCTTTTCATTAGTCTAATATTCCTCCTGTGCATTGGCCGCTTTATTATACTCCCATTTCCCCTACCAGAGAGACAGGGAGAGGTGGAGATGGGGGGGGGGGGGGGGGGGGGGGGGGGGGTAGGAAAACCTCTTGACCTCAGCAGTGTATCTCTGCCATTTGTTTGGCAGGGAGAACTTGACGGAATACTTCTTTTTTTGGCACATTTTTGGCTATTTTCAGAAGTTTCTAATAACCTTCTCTCTACTCGAGTACCATTTTAATATGATTTGTCGAAGATCAAGGAAGCGGTGCAGTTGCTGGGCAGTTGACTGTAATCCCACTGGTGGTGTGCTAGTCACTCTGGTAGAATGCCTGCCTTCACTCAGACCATGTGGTGGGCTCTAAATGATGAGAGCAATGTTTTTCTAATGGTTTGTGGTGAGGAAAGTGGGCTGTGGTTGCTCACGGCTCACACTGCCCTTCACAGATGGTTCGCTGACAGTGAAGAAAAATGAAGCCGAATTTAGATCCCAATTATTGTCATTAGTTTACATATGCTATTTAGTTGCGACTTCCCATTCGCTTTGTACCATTAGTGCTTGCATTTTTAGCATGTGTGGCCCCAGTGGGAATCAAACCCCTGGGTTGAGTTCTGTCAGTGTTAGTGCCATGCTCTACCCACTCAGTTATGCAGAACCAGGTATCGGCTGATTAAGTGGCAGATTGGAGTTTTAGTTACATTTCTCGGAGGCAGAGCTGCTGTGGAGTCAGAAATAATCTCATTGGTTGATTTAAACCCAATGGGCGGAGCCAAAGAGCAACAGTTTTTCTAACTAGACTGAAGCCCGGTGAAAAAGGCAAGAGGTAAGAGAGGAGCATAGACTGTAAAAAAAAAAATAATACTAAATAATATGTAGTTAGTTAATATGGAGCCTAGCGCTCTTGCTGCTAAAAGAAAAGAAATACAGTCTGCCCATGCTAAGTTATCTGGGTTAGCTAGTTAGCTAGCTGACCTTCCAAGTTCAAATTAGCCATACTAGCCTATAGCTATCTAGCTAGTTATAGCCTATAGGCTGACCTTCCAAAATGATGAATATCATGGTCATGAAAAAATAAGTCATTGCCATTTCTATTTATATTTTGACCAGTGTTCCTTCTTTGTTATTCAGTTAGCTAACTTGCGCTCTGGAAAACTGTGGCTCTTTGACTCTGCCCATTAAGGTTAAAATCAACATTATTTTCGCCTCCACAGCAGCTCTGCCCTGAGAAATGTTTGCTGAACTAAAACTCCAATCTGCGGTTAAGTGCTGTGTGTGTACAAAAGTTATGATTCAAGGCTATGTGGCATTATTGATTATGAGAAAGTATACTCAGACATATAAAATATATATAGGCCTACTGTATTTTTTTTCCACAATGGAAATTGACTAACACATCATGTCATGAAAAGACCGGATGATATACAGCGAGCAGACAACTTATTGTGATATAGCTGCTCAGGGATTACAATTCTAAAGACAATGGAAGTCAATGGTTTAATTGTCAAGATATACTGTACATAACGTGAGGAAGTAGTCCTCTATTAATGGATTGTGCTCTGCATATTGGCTCATGCATTTCGCCTAAATGCTTCCCTAGCTTTTATCACTAATCCACCAACAGTTACTCCTAATTAACTCTATCAGCTGTCTCTCTATGGTACAGTGTTCCTGGCTCTGCATTTAAAGAATCAGAAAAAAACAATTTGGGGGATAGGGATCTCTGTACCTAAAAAGCACAAAGACTAGGGTCCATTCCCTACGGCTGGGGTTGGCTGGTATTAATGCAGCATCTTTATGTGCTGTTCGATTGAATTCCCATCGCCTGTAGGTCTGGAAATGAGCATTATCTACTGGAATGGTGATGACTAGATAGCTGTTCCTCTTGGCTGCTAATGGAATGCAGCGATCTGAGCCTGTCTGTCGCGAGTGAATTGATATTATTGTAGCACATCAAAGGTGCAGCATTCGCAGCGCTGCTCTTTCATTCTGTTGCAATCGCGTGTCAATAAAGACTTGAACTTCTATATTCTCTGCCAGACTTTACAGTGTAAAGTACTCCTGAGCGCCGCAGAGAGAGGAGTTGGAACTTCCAGCGGCGTGATGCTGCCTTCTCTCCCCGACTGCGACTGCATCCCACTGTAGAAATTGACAGGAGGAGACAGGTGCAAATTATGTCCACTTAACCATATTATAGTGGTAGGCAGTGGTGGTGGGAAAAAAAGGGGGTGTTAGGTTCTCTCAGTCATCATTTTTAATGGATGAAAGCGCACTCCATCTCCATATTTAGAAATGGGAGAGGTGTGTTTGGTCGGCTGTACGTTCTCATTGCTCTGTTAGGTTTAGTGATGATTGGTTTGGCAGAGAAGTGCAGTCTTTTTTTTTTGCTTTCTTTTCATATCCACCACTTATATAGACTTTAACATACAGCCATTCTGCTCTAAGATGAACAAATCTCTCTCTCTCTCTCTTTCTACCTTCTGTTTCCACATGTGCCGTAGCGCTGCTGTGTGAATCATTTTGATCCAATAAAATGAGGAATTTTGTTTTCATTGGCCCAGTGAAATAATTTGGTATTATAACGCCATTGACCTTCTCTTTTTATTGCTGCGCAAATCTATCCATTGAATTCCCCTGTTATTCTTTATATCCCCCTGAGTCCTTGGAGTATGAAATGATATTAGCGAAATCAGCGTTATTAGCTGTGCACATGTGTGTGTTTGTGTGTGTAATAGATTTGGACTGGAAGGTTGTGGTATTCTATGGGCTTTGTAGCATGCAGGAGTATTCTCCAATACAGTTTAGTTCAGTGATTAGCAGTACAGATACAGCAGCACAGTGCATTGCATTGTAAAAGCAGGTCTGGAATTCAAATATAATGTTATTCCGAATAATCGTTTTGCCTTTTAATTCTTTTAATTCTTCTGCTTGTAGTTGTTGAACACAGCTTAAAAACAAGACCTTGGGAATTAACGTGAGCACAACCTTGAAATAGTCAACCCCCCCCCCTCCCTTTCCCTCGCCCCTATTTAATTTTACCTTTAGACCAACCTTGAGATGAATTTTTTCCGTCTCACTCCACAATTCAAGCCTTTGCGGGCAACGCTGCACATAAGCTACCGCCTGCCGCACTGCAGAATCCATCACTCCCCCCGTAACGCCTATCATTTCAATGTGTCACATATGGGAAGAAGGGCGATACATAACCGTTACCTGCCATGTCAAGACATTGTTCATCACTCAGTGCGAGCGGTGAGAGCCGCTCATTCTTTCGGCGTTTCAAAAAGGGCCCCCGGCCGCTTTTGGCGTTTTCCGTCCCGCGGGCGGGGGGAATTAACGCTAATGAAATGGCGGGGAGGGAGACAGTGGCTTTGTGGTGAATGTGCAGGTGAATGAGCGAGCCTGTAGGGGACCATATGTTTTTCTCCGAGAGCCCTCATTGGTTTTCTTCAAATGAGCTCTCGGGCCGTTCGCCCCCGAAGCGCGCGCTGTATTCCATATCCGCCGATTCGCACGTTGTTTTATAAGCACACATTTGTTTGCCATTGACCTTGGGTTGAGATTTTCAACAAGTTTCTTTCATTATTGCCTCTCGCTATGGAGAAAATTTGCGAGAGAGGAATAGCACTCTCGGTATTAAAGCAATTATCATCCATTTATGCATTGTTTGCCACATCTCGGCGGAGAATGAAATGAATGAAGGGATAAATTAAGTTGCTCATAGTTCAATCTATTTTGGTTCCATCATAAAAAAAATAGATAAAGATTTATTGTTTGTAGAGATAATAGAATTTACTTAATGCTTTGTACAGGAGAGAAAGCACTGTACAGTAAATACAGGAACACAGTCTGTGTTATGTTGTCTAATTCATTTTGCTCCTTTCAGTAAAAATGAAACAAAGATGATGTCATGCTGTTATTCTGCCTATGTACAGACTCTGCCTTGGTGAGTGATGTCTTTGGCAGCGGGATTGTACCAATTACATTTCAAAGTGGGAGGATTAAGCAAAGTTTTAGTTAAAAGGAAGGGAAAGTAGTGTTTCCAAATGCGCAACACTGATTATTTCTAAGCATTTCTAAGTCCACCATTTTAACCGAGAGACAGATTAAAGTATAGAGTTGATAAAGTAGGAGAAATTAACCCTTTGGGCTTAATTAACATTTTCTAGATTAGCATAATATTCTCCGCTGGGGTGTCACTTCCTCTTTGGCTCTTTAAAAAAAAAAAAGAAACATCAAAGCGGAATTGGCTCTGAAATATCCCAAGTCTCCCAATTTAGCGAGAAGGATGCGGACCCCACGGACCACCACCAGAGAAAATCAGTGAGAGGGGATAATGAGGAAGAGGAGGTGTCAGAAGGCTCCAGAAGGTCCTGCGTTGGGAGATTATTACACTAATGGCACTGCTTCAGCAGCTCGCGCCGGCCAATGAAGATTCATCCTTCAGTCATTTTCTCGTACCAGAGAGACTGAAGGAGCGAGCGAGTCTCACAGACCTCATCGCTTCTTCTTTTTAGGGAGAGCAGGCAGTCCGCGCTCCTTCAGGAATCTATTGAATTTTGACAGTACAGTGGATTCTCGCTGCACTCCGACACTGCTGCTATCAAATTACACTGCTAACCGCTGAATTTATATTGACGCTGAAGGCATGTAGATGGAGCGGTGTAGGCATAATTGTAAATCTTGCACTGTAAATCTACTGAGGTTAGACTGATATATCTGTTTGCTGATGTATCAGGCCGATATCTGCCAGTCAGTGTTGTCCACCTCTGACATGATGGACATGATGCAATTTGATTTATTACATATTTATTGTATAATAGATCAATAAAACTGGCTGTCTATGGGAAGCCTTTAACCTGGATTGATTCTAATTCGATATTTTGATCAGAGTTCACACATTAATATGTTTTATTGTTGTTATTTTATGCTGGATTTCAACAGATAGTGTCTCATAGTCTATATGCTGTTTCAGTGGTGTTTCTACCCTGACAAGAATACAATTCTGGGGGAAACACTGAATACTTTTTGCCATGAAAGCGGTCAAATTGAAAGATATGGAACATCTGCACAAAATCGGATATTCAAAATTACTACCGGCAGCTTCATCCAAGTAGTGGTATCGGCCTTAAAAAACCCACATCAGTTGAGTCCTAGTAACTAATTTGGGAAAAGTGAGGTCCTGTATCTGTAAGTGGTTGTTAGGATGTGTTGCTTCTGCTATCGGTGTATTTGGTAGAGATGTGACAGCACAGCATAAGCCTGGATTCAAACAGACTCAGGTACCAGTGCTACTGAACCAGCATCTGTGTACAAAGAGGTTTCAGTTTGTAGCTTAAAAAAAAAAAAACTATCCCCAAATCATTCCAGGCTGTCCATGTTGATTTCAACGATAACTGACTAGAGTGTGTGTGGATTTCATCTGTCCTATTTAGCCATTCATCCATAGATGTGTTGACATGAAACATAACTTTTGACGCTGATTTGAACTCATTCACATGGGACCGAGGAGTTGCATGTTCTAATTTAGTTAAAATCCCAGATGTGAAGGCTAGGCTGCCTGCCAAGAAGGTTATTACAAGCGAAAAAAAAACAAAACATAACACCTCTTTTATTTCTTTTTGGACAAGAAGCCACCCCTGCAACACACACACACACCACCACCACCACCATTCAAGGCTCCGGTTATTTCCGGCATGGTCTTAAAAGTGTCCATTGATTAATACAAGAGCGCAATAAAACCTAGATGGGGGGTTGGAGGTTTATTTGCCGTCTAAGTATAAACCGCAGTGTGGAGTGCGGTGGAAAAGTGTCTTGCAGCAGTGGGCATCTCATATTAATGTAAGACAACTTTGACTCATCCTCCAGCAGATAGTTGACTTAAGCAGTTTTTCAAATAAAGTCTCAGGCATTAAGTGGAAACTTTGTTAACTACCCAGATACTCAGCAGGAGCTCCTGTCTGCGCTGCGCCCATACAGAGCGGAGGCAGAGCAGATGAGTAGATCTAATTGTCGCTCCGTTGCGCTGTATGTCACTAAGCCGGCCTATACTCGTGACTCCTGGCGATATTAATATCCCAGCCACCTCCATTTATTTATTTAGTTCATCTCTTATTATACTCCTCAGGCCAAGACCTTATTGCTCACCTTTTATTTTTTTTCCCAACCAAACATTCTCTACTCCGGGTGAGAAATGTGTCTGGTGGTTGGCAGTTGCAACACCGTGGCCTTGACACTTTGACGGCCGGTCTGTTGATAAGGCAGGTCTCGTCCGGGTGCTGAGGACACGGCCGTCTACAGATTTGAGGATGCCATCCATCTCAAGGTTGAGAGACGTACCCCTGTGCTGCCGAGTCAAGGTCAACCTGATTGGATGATGGAGGAGGATGAGTCCTGCTCCTTGTCTTACGCTGCCAGCGAGCTTTGCGGTCCAGCTGGACCGGGCGGCGCTGTCTGCTGGGTCTTTGTCTGCGGTAATCAACCGCGTTGGGAATCCAAGGTACCATCTCCTCCAGGTCCATGATGGATGCAATTAGCCACAGAAAAAAAAAAAAAAAAAACTCTAGTGTAATTACCAACGCTATGGTGTGAAACTGGAGAAATCCCCCCATGCACTGTGATTCCGTTTCTTGAATTTGGCTGTGATTTCATAGCCTGAAGCAAATTACTCCTCAAAGACATTGCAAGTTGTAACCCCATGTGTCACGGCTGCAAATAGTGGAAATGTCAGTATTGCACTGAAGTGTTCTTCAATGTAATGAGAGGAGTAAGAGCTCTCAAGCATCACCAGCGTCTAGAAAAATATTGATTAGTTCAAAGTTAGTTACAAAAAATAGATCAGCCAAGGCCAGCATATCCATTAATATTCTTTCCATAGTTAAATGTAATGTGTGGTACATTATGTGCTCCAGTGTGGTCGCATGAAACATAATTTGCCGTTTGGATTTTTTTGAGGGGAAAAAAAACGAGCGCGCCAGAGCCAAGCGCATGATGGATGTGTCACTTGGCTTATTTGACGAGTTAATTGAAAGCTGTGCTCTGTCCTCGGCTAGATTAAGTGCTGCAAATGACTGGTTACTGTCAATGAACAGGACAAATGCACCAGCCGTTCACTTAACTGGAAAATCAGTCATCAGAGTTGCGAGGGAAATTGTTCCATCTCAAGAACACTGTCCATATAATTCTGTCATGTGCTCCATTTGCTTAATTTGATCCACATGTAACTGATTCATTACGATGCAAAACAGCCCACAGTCATCTGCTGTTGACTCACTGAACATTTTGTATTAAATTGGAAGTAAATTATTGAATGTGGTCATTTTCACTGGTTACCATACCCAATTCGGAGAATGCTGAATATCTAATGCAAATAGGGTCGGGTATTGGTGAATGAGTAAAAAATCTACATGACTGCATCTGTGCAAGGTAGACATAAATTATAAAAAGATGTCAAGATGTAGTATTTTCCTGCCGACAAGAGTTGCTGATGTTTCTTTCTCTTGTTTCCTTGAGTGCTTCTGAAGTCAATTTAGTATATGGTCCCCCAAGAGCAGGTATAAGGAGCCTCCGGCAAATGTATGGAGCGCTCCGCGGAGAGCCGGTGGAACTGACAGACTTCCGATAGGCGGGCGGCGTAGAAACCCATTACAGCCGTCAGTCCAGCAGTGGCGAAATCCATTATATGATCACCAAGATCAATCCATAAGGTAGCTTTTTTTGATGTCTGCATTTGAAGCAGCCCAGGGTGATGGATGATTTTAGCCTCCGGTTTTCAGGAACCTGTTTGAAATTCTCCCTTTTCTCAGATTGGCCAGTCAATACGCTCTCAGAAGCCACAGCTCCACATCAGTGGGTCTAGGTGGAGGCGCGGGCGCTGCAGCAGCGGGATAAGGGAAATGAGGGCTCCTCTGGAAACCAGCCTGCAAACCAGCCTGGAGACACGGGAGCAAGACTGCCATTGCCGCCTACGATGGCCGACTCATTATGGACCATATTGTTTGGCTGTCCCTATGTTTAGCTACTCCATTATAGGTACCACTTTAAAGATAAACAAGATTGTTTTTTTCTCCACAATTTATTGACATGACATGATAGATTGCTAATGAAAAGTTGTCATCCATCAACCCCATACGAGCCTGCATTGCTGTGGGGAACAAGCACATTGATGATATTTCTCAGGGTTTAAATGAGCATGCTCTTTGGAGGCAACACGGTTCATTAGTTTTCCCAAATATCCCCCACAGTTACCAAGTCTCACGCTCTATTTTTAGCGTCATGCATTTCACTGCAGCACACCATAACTCACATACATCTCGAGTAATGTAATTGAGCGGTGATGTACAGCGCGTCGACTACTCTGATTTAATGAGCGGTGACACTCATGTACTGGAAAACATGCACTGGAAATCCTCCTTGGCTCTCGTCGTGAAAGCCTCAGACGAGACATTAGTTCAATCTCTGACATTATCCAATGACTTCACATTGTTCAACAACCTAGCAAGAAACCTTTCAAAAATCATCGTCTGGAGTATCCGCAGTAAATTGCTCATTGGAGATTAATAAGTTTCAGCAAGAATCGCCCGGCTGTTCTAATGGCTTTTCGCAAGAATTGCTGCGTGCCATCATCATTAACATTGAAATATCCCCATCGTTGAGTGTGGAGTGCCTATCCGCCGACCCGGTCCTCCCGTGTCGTGCGTTGCCGTGCAGCAAACAACTTCGCGGGTCCCGTCGCACTCTGTCTAATGACCCTATGCAAATGAGCTAATGGGGATACAGCACGATACCTCTGTCCTACCTCCTGGCTTCATCGTCCATAGCTAATTATCACCAGCTTAATGACCGCCTAAATGAGGAAAATAGAATCCGGACACTTGTATATGCTCAGGCAGAGTGGGGTAATGGGGATGGTATGGTTTTTGACACAAGAAGACATGGACCATAGGCAAATGGATGCCTTGTGTTGCTGGAAATTGGTCTGTGCTGTCAAGCGTCCCGCCGACACAGTGTGAATCCCAATTTGGTCAATTCTACACCGATGCAATGACAAGGCCAATCTCGGTGTTGCATTTCTCACAGGAAGGCAGCTTCACCGCATGTTCCAGCAGAACCGTTGCCTTTGTATTACGCACTGAACCGTAACCTGTTGCTGTATTCAGTTTGCGTAGCTGGTCAGCCCCAATCCCTAAAGCAATAGCAACTATTTGTATTTGTTTGTGGTCCCTGTCCCATTTTCTGGCACATTGAACCAGAACTGAACCAATATGGGCCATCGCCAGCTGCCACCTAATGTTTTCTTTTACTTGAGCGTAATTCGATATGGTGCTATTCACCGGGGTTCATTCTTTCTTAGATCAGTGGGATCTATTGGAGATTTCTTCTTCACCTTATTTCATACTTCGGGAGCTCTGAGGGTGGCAAATGAGGATAATGTGCAATATTGCAAGAGGCATTTGTTACACCTGGCTTGTCAAGACCACCGCCGCCAGACCGAGACGCTATGATCGAAATAATAATCACACATCGGTTTGAATGGATTGCGAGGAGGGAAAACAGTCAAACTTATTGCGCTCCCTCGAGTCCTCCCACAAGGTTATTATTATTTGGCTGTTAACATTTTGTACTTTTTCCAAATTACACACTCACATGCAGCTCGATGCTTATTGTCCACGGTCAGTATAGTGGTAATCATATTAAAGAAACATTTGAATTGTACCGTCTTCTAGCCCTAATTATGCTCATTAAGCACTTTTGAAACAATGCACGCACATAGAGAAATAAAGAAATGAGAGGTGCAGACAAACAAGATCAGTCCTCTTCCTGCACTTTGGTGTGCCGATTAGCATATGATAATTAGTTATGGACAATTGGCCTCCTGGATTGTTTCATTAAAAAGTATCACACTGGGACCTCATTAGCACGCTAATATAGGGGGAACTGTTAGACCTGCTTTACCCTGGTGGATGGATTTCATTTAAACTGGAGCAGTGTGATCAAGGCCCTTACACCTTTGAAGTCTTGAATAGTAAGGTGTGGCAAAGAGCATATTTGATTTCTAACTATTATTTTGACAAAATGGAGAAATGTTAATGTCTTAACGTTTCTTTGAAGTTCTGTGAAAAAAGGAAGCGTTATGTAAAGTGTTTACAGAATGCTTGTCATCTGCCCAGTATCCCCAGGGGTGTAATTATGCAACACCGCAAACTGATTGATCGCGGCAACCTTGATAAACACATAGGCAGAGCCAGGAGAAGACAACAAAAAAAATGGTGCTAATTTGAAAGAAGTCAAACATAATGCCTCCAAATCCCCCCGCTGCTTTTAGCTACTGTCATTGACGGGAAAAGGTTACTGTCACTCGCCGCCAGCTAGGGGATGTGGAGGAGGGGGAGGAGGAGGAAGAGGAGGGGGAGGAGTCTCTGTGGATCTTATCAGAACAGCCCATCCGGTATGGCGTTCCACTTCCCTGCCCTCTATCCCTGGGCCCCCGCTGAGCCTCTGACAGCTCCAGGTTGTTTCACAATGAACCAAGGGAAGCCTGTATAGGAGCCACACTGCGAGGATAAAGAGCAGGGACCACACTCTATCTGCTTCTCGCGAACTCATCTATTCCGGTCCCTAGAAGAAGTGAGCCATTCTGTGGAGACTCCATTCTTCAGATCACGCGCGAGATTGAAGCTTCCCTCCCCGTCCTTGGCCGCCGAACAAATGCGTCATGTAGATGAACTCAGGTAATCTTTCCAAACCCCCGGCTCTGAGCAGGGAGAGTTACAAATAAAGTCGGGTGAGACGGAGACAGTGCTGGCAGGACTTCCTAACAAGATTTGTTTCATAACAGGGAAGGGAGTTGATGAATTATTGATATGAACTCGATGGTGACCCGCCACAGATCAGGGCGCAAAGTTCAGCGCTGCAAATCCCTGACAGCACTCATTATAAGACCAAGCCAGCTGCAGCAATATGTCCCTCAATACCTTTTTTTTGCCGTCCTCAAGGAATAGCTTTTTCGGATGTTATTGGGTACCAGATGGTAGAACCGCGGTGTGACAACAGGTGTCAGAAGCTAAATCTGCTAGGAAACAGTGAACACTGTAGTGCAAATCGCTCTACAAACTCCTGAACCTGAATGTATAATGTAGTTTGGAGGATTGTGATTTCCTTTGAGATTTTAAGCTACTTGAAGAAGCCCCACAATGTTCCTAAAAAAAATCTATCTCGAAAATACAAATGCTTTATGTAAAACTGTACATTAGAAGTAAACGGCTTGTTTTTATACTTCTGCTTTGCCATATCATTTCAACTGCACCCTCCAAGTCATGGAGGAAATTTGCTACACAGCAGTGTGGAACCTGGTTGCAGCTTATTTATGCACTTTCTTTACCGAGCACATAGCACCTGCTGTTTCTGAGCCTCGCAGTGATGCCATCAACCTTGGCCCCGCTGGTGCATGCTGAGTGTGTTTAGCTGGGAACATAGCACCCCTAACTAATAATCACATTCTCCGTGATGAAACGGCAACAGCCGCATAGAGAGTGTCATTACTCAAACTAATACAGTGGATGCATACTCGGTAATAATGACCTGAAGCCTTGCCAAGATCTGACTGAGCGGAGCAGCATAAGACAATGGCATCTATCATATTAATTTCAGATAATTGTCTATACTTATTAAGTCGCCAGGACCTCGGCTGACTGAATCTAATTGTCTGACCTTAATTACCATTGGATATGCTTTGTGCAGCCGGGCTGGACATGATAAAGCAGGGGGAATAGAGAGGAGGGTATCTGGGAACTCGAGCTGAAGGCAACGGTGACGGAAGGCGCGATGTGGCCATTCATAACGGGAAGGGCTGCACATGGAGTAGAAGTGGTTTCCAGAGCTGCGCGTAATGAAAGTCATGAATAAAATCCATACTCGCTGTGTGGGATGTTGGATTGGAAATACAAAAGAGTATACATACATATATATAAGTGTGGTTCTTTAATAACAAGATCTCCAGGGTGTCGATCTTTGATAGCCCAAAGCAGTGAATTTAAACAGCGTTTCCATTGTTTACACCCCTTCTAACAATGTTAGATTGAGGCCTTGAATGGCAGTTGGCATTAGGAGGCAAAATTCTTAGTTGTTTTTAAGATCCAATGCAATTTGTATGGACCTCTGCTGGCTAGAAGTGCTGACATCAGGCTGTGTTTCTCTGCAGACCCTAATATGGCCTCACATTAAGTCATCTGTTATCATTACCCATTTTATTTTTTTCCTTTAAATGCATAGTACCAATAGCAGTCGGCTGTAAATCATGGTTTAACCTAGGAATCGTGCCAAATGGGGTTTGTGTTTATTTGTAGCGTTCCTAAACTCATTCTGGCCTCATTCCTTTTTCCTGAACACTATTTTCTAACAAGGATTTCGATTTTCCTAGACCACAAAAGCGTACCTGAGTTACTTGGCAGTCAAACATGCACCCCTATTAACCTACCTTCCCGGGGTTCCCAGTGGAAGGGGGGAGCCCTGCCTGCTGGTCAGACTGAGGGATGTGAGGGAAGCATCAACATAATTAAAGTTTCATTCCCGGCCAACATGCAACCTGCTCATGAGCAGACTTCTGAAAGCTCTTCCGAGGAAAGCGCTGCTCTGTGATAGTCCAAATGGGCTTTTATTGTTTTCTAAAATCCTCCTTCTCCCAGGTTCTTTGGCTTCGGAGAGATTTGTGAAGATGCGCTGGGAATTACACCCCCTTGCATCTTTTGCACTTTCTTCCGTGACTTTTTCTTTTGCTTCAAAGCATTTCAGAATTTGGATCCTATCGACTTGGCACTTTTCTTGCCAGTCGGTATAACATACGACTGGCTTTGTGTCTTTACTCAGGATTCTTTGAAATAGTATCATCGCTCACCTCAGATGTTCATGCATTAAACCGTAGAACTTCTAAGCTTCGTCACCTCCCGACTCCCTCCCACTTCTAAGATAGAGTTCCGGTGTATGGTTCCTGTGTTTTCTGTTCATTTTTTAAGAAACAGATTGCTGGGATTATTTCATCCAAAGTATTATTTATTCAATGGAGTGCTCTGCTCCGAAAGTTGCTGTTCCATATGTGCATTGCTGTGGAGATTAAATCAGCAACCAATCTGACCGTTCCTCACCGCTGATCTGGACCGTTACACCGAATCCCAAGTGAGAGTATTCAAATTATCATACTGATTGAACTGATTTCCGGTGTGTGATTCCTCTGATTTCCAGTGCTTACGCTGGAGGCAGGGGGTCTGGCTACCTTGAATGGCTGCTGATCAGCTGAAGGATGCAGGGTTGCAGGCTGAGAAACCCCGCAGGCTGCTGGACTCATGCCTCAGTGACCCATTTTTGGCAGTCGGGTGAGAGAGGCGACACCAGTTATCTAAAGATCATTGGTAGATCATTGGTAGACCAGATGTTTGGACGTTACAGGCTATGAATAACTAATGAGGCCAGGAATCAGCTCATCCTTAATATCGGAGGAGAGAATTTTTTCTTTGTGATTGTTATTGAAATTCCAAGTCTCTGTGAATGCTAATATATTTCTAGCTGGTTGCCCTTTGGCTTTTGGATATTGACAGCTCAGTCTATTATGGTAATTTTTTTGTTGTATAGCAAAGGGATAGATGTCGACACATTGGTGCAATGTTGTCTATAGAGTACATTTACCTTTTTTTGAGATCAAAAAAAGAAGTGATGAGAAACTGCCGTCTTTTGTCCAACATGTCTTGCACTGTATGTGAGGTCTTGTTGTCTTTGCAGCAGCTTGTCCAGAACTCTTATCTAGATCCCCAAAAACGGGGACCATATTACTCCTGTTCTGGTGGCTTTACACTCTATTTGAATTCAAAATCCCCCCGGTAGTCTTTAAAGCTTTGCATGGTGTTGCTTCTGGGTATATTTCGGAACTTCTGTCCTCACACAACACTGCTGGGTCCCTCAGGCGTCTCAGGCTAATCAGGCGTTTCTGGTGGTCCCGAGGTCCCGGTTTAAGACTTAAGATGGGTGATAGGGCTTAATCTGTGGAATAGCCTCCCCCAAAGCATCAGATCAGCCTAATCCAAAATGTTTAAAAGTAATCTTAAAAACGATTTTTTATTCATTGGCCTTTCAATGTGTCAGACATGTTCTTTATGCTCTATTGCTCTTATTTGGTGCTTTTGACCATGTTCTTATTTTCCTTACATCTTAATGTTGATTTTGGTTGGTTTGTAGCCCCCCTATTTTGTTACAAACTGGTTTTGTGTTTTAAAGTACTATATTAGTTAATAAAGTTGACTTGACTTATATACCATAAGTCAAGTCAACTTTATTAACTAATATAGTGTCAGTATGTAGGGGAGGACGGGGTAAGAGGAGCCACTTTTCATATTTTGTGCTACTACGGCAAAATAAATGTGTATTTATTTCAAATAGCAATTGCTATGTATACTTGCTGGGCATCCATGGAAATTATAACATTTTCCTTAGCTAACACAGATTTAGATGTACAGTATGACACATTAAAAAAAACATTGGTGTTTTGAATCAACTTCCCCCGTTCTCCCCTACTGTCATTATGTCTCTGCATTAATGTCAAGACAAATCAAAATGAGAAACACAAAGTACAATAAATGTTAGGTATTTGTCTCGGTGACACTGGCGCAGGGACATATCGACAACTAATGCACGTACATATAATTAACAACATTAACATTTAATAACAAGTACTATAATTACATTATAATGATGACGGGCATGCCAGTTGCAAGGACTACAAGCCTTCACATTGAGTGCAGCATATGTGCACATTTCTTGTACTTGCTGTATTTATTATACCTCTGATTCTGTTTTTGAATTGCTGCTGCAGATGTCACATAAGGGTTTTTGTTTTTACAATAAGCGGCCTATTGACAGAGCGCCGTTGACATTTCTTCCTGATAATTGATAGCAACCATTCCCATTGTCTCTCCATAAATGACCCGGTATTATGTTCTCGTATTGAGCATGGCCTCTGAATTGTAGCTCTCTTGAGGGATCCGGGCTTTTTGTTCACCATCTCAAGGCCTTCGGCTTGTAAACAGAAAGTAGCACAGCGGCGGTTACAAAAGCAGTTCTACAAAAAAGTAGCACAAGGAAAAAAAATGCATTGTACGCCGACATGACATAGCTTCTGCAAATACTCAATCTCAGCGGCACAGTGGGATTTGAATAGAGCAGTAACATAACATATATGACGTCTGCCATTCAGTAGAAGCTTTTATCCAAAGTGCCTTATACAGCAGCATGAGTGCATACATTTTTAGTACTGGTGGCCCCGGTGGAAATCAAACCTTTAACCCCGGCGATGTTAGGACCACGCTCTATCCATTCAGCTACAGGGCCGCTCCTTTGTGCGAACATGTTCCAGTTAATTGAATCTGATACCAAGTCTATCATCGTGTACAGTAAAGTCACTTTAGCTAACCTTGACATGAAAACCGTTACTTGGGACTTTCCCAATGGAATTAATCTGCTGGCCGTCCTTTTGTCCCTGCAGTGATAATATAATGAAGGATGAGACAGTGACAATATTTTGACATTCATCCGTGTGGCTGTAATCAGCGCTGAATCAATATCTCATCTGTTATCGTTTCATTCAACGCCCTCTCCACAGAGGGTCGGTCCCCGTCGCCGCATCAGTCCTTCATCAAAGGGAGGGGGGAGCACGAGGCTCTCCAGATCTCTATCCACTCAAGCCTGAGCGGACAGAGATGCCCTCGGTGACACATAAAGGCGAAATCACGGCTATGAATCACACATGAACTGGAGTCGGGGAGCCAGCCCGGCCAGGTTAAATCCTGAGCCTCTCAGTCTGCCTGGCCACATCCCCTCTCTCTCTCTCTCTCTCTCTCTCTCGCTCTCTCTCCCTCTGATGGCCATCCAGCTCTGCGGCAGCTCAGCTCCCCGAAGACCAGGGAGAGGCCAAGTCAGAGGCAGCAATTAAACGGCCATGCTTGGTTTATTTATTTTCTACGGAGATTACTGCAGCCGTCCTTCAGATTTTTCCTGTCCTCCGTGCCGACTCCCCTGACAGTCATTTAGATGATGCGTGTAAAATACCCCCCCCTAATCCCCAACCCTGTCCCCGCCCCATCCCCCTCTTAAAAAACCGCGACCAGCCAAGCAGGAGTAACACGTCGACTTATTCCGCACAAGTCGGTGCAAGCGACAGAGGGGTATTTTCCGAGACACGGGAGCAATTGGACGCGATTTACGTAACTTCTTGCCAAGAAGCTGATGACAAAAGCCCCGGGCTTCATTCAGAAAACTTTGGAGATTAAGTGCTCTCCATTTCTGTGCCATCTCCATTCCGACTAGTCGTGTATTGTAGAACGGAGGGAGGGCTCTCGTGCCCTCAATGTGCTATAGCTCTTGGCTCACTATGTGGCATTCTAGGCTGTTCCACTGTGGAGTTATTTACTTGCAGTTAATTCCTACTTCTATGAAAATGTCTCCGTGCCAGCATTTTCTGTATGAATACTCCCAGGGCATAAAGGGAATAGACTGATGAAACAAAAATAAAGTCGATACAAAGACGTTTCCCCTCTTTTCCCTGCTTTTTAAAATCGAGTCTGATGGAGGCGGAGTGACTGCACATCACACGGCGATGAAGACATTACACTAAATATAAATGCCCAAGGACTGGCGGGGGCGGAACATGCTTCTGTCAGCCAATTCATGTAGCACCTCTTGGCTAGATTTTCTTTCTTTAAAAAATATGCCTTGACTCTTTTACATATGCACATAATTAATCCTTTTTTCCCCGACGCTGGGACCTCTCGCCCGGGGTAACTCAACATTTTTTAATCCGCGCAAACCCAGACATTTCACTCCTGACACCCGACGCAGCTTTTTCTTCTCCGTATTCTTCTTCTCCAACAGGAAACAGACAACTGTCTCCTCTCGACTATTTTAGGGGCTACTGCTAATGCCGTTAATCTCCCTCTTAGATGGAATGTGAGCATATTTGTCTTTCCTCAGAGCCGGAGAGCTGATCTGGGATCAACTCTGTCTTTCAAGTTATTATGAATGAAATACTCGGGGGACTTAGTGAGTCAGCGCTTTGAGTTTTAGACGCTTAATGCCCGATTTAGTGAGCAGCCTCAGTTGTGAAGTGACTGTGATGACCGCCGCTCCCGTTTGTCAGCCAAAACATATAAGCTAGCCACCTGCCGAGCCTGGCTCTCCTTTTTAATGTGCTTTCCGAGGTGTTTACTTAGGAAATCGCATTAAATGGCCCATTGCCTTGCTTTTATTTTAATGGTGAGAGTGATCATAATAATAGCTTCAATATTTGAAACGGTGGTTGCCGGGTGGGACCGGCACAAGTGGCTAGCTAATGAGACAAGCTTCTTTTTAGCACCTCATTTTGTACCTTTGACAAAGTTAGATAGGAGCCATGTCAAGTGGAAATGAAATGGAGAATTGCTCATTAAAAGTGAACTCAGTCAAAGGGAACGTAACTACAACATAACTAATTCACTTGAGGACTTAATGGAGGACTTAATCATGCGGCCCTTAACATGCATGTTCATTCGGGCACCTTTTCTCAGGTGTGTTTTAACTGTGAAGTGAATAAAGCACCGATGCCTGCAGAGAAGGTTCTCAGCAAACAACACTGACATTAACACTTCTTTAAAGCTATCCGTGCAGATGTAAGGCACCGAGAGAAGAGGGGGAAGGAACATGAAGGGGGAACAGAGCACATTTAATTACTCTGGGCATCCATGTGGTGTAATAGCCGCCTGCTGTTTCCGACCACTATCGGAGCCCCTCAGCCTCGCCACAATGCGAGCTGCTGACGCTGCAGCTTTACCTCCCATCTCATAGTCTCTGCCCTCAATCTCTCTTGATCGGGAACTTCAGAGGAAACTTGCAAAGTTATGCATTTTTGAGGAGCCTACAGCAGGAGAGTATAGCCCAGGATACGCCGAGTAAATCTGACAGTAAACGGCCAGGAGAGAAAGAGCCAGTAAGCACCTACGAAGTCTTAGATTCATCTGGATAGCGGGCCTTTGCTTTATCTGTTTACAAGGTGATTGCATCAAACGGTAGAACCTGCAGAAGACAGACTCAATATGGACATTTCATTTTTCAAAATAACTTTTTGAGCGATATGGTGATGGGCTATAATATATGAGCTGATAAATTATAGGAGAAAATAAATTGGGCCAAATGTATTCTTACCTTTTTGTTCCACTATTGTGCTTTTTTAAAAATTATTTATAAGTTGTGATACAATTTTGGGCAGTAGCCAACAAGCTGACCATGATAATTCATTATTCAATAGTGCTGGAACATCTTTCTGAAAGTATTTATTTTAGTACATTATGTTTGTGCACTTTGTACTTTCGTTGTATTGTTATGTCCATGGAAGTAAGTTCTTCCGTTCTAGATACCCAACGGTAAGATAAGCCTCCTCCGTCCTCCTCAGCGGAGAATTCAAAAGCCATATTTAAGACGTTCGACCTTGGGAAGACTTTGGCTCGTTTGCCATGGTCAAGAACATTCCAGGAGCCTTTCAAAGTCAATTGAGTTTCCACCGAAGAGTTAGGCAAGTCCCGCTCCCGGCTCAATCTCCAAGGCTATTTTTATCCATCCGACTGACAGATCAAGTGGCACTGATCAGCACACCTGCTTCTCAGTGCTGAGGGGGAGCGGGAGCAAAAAACTGGAGCTCATACATCAATGTGTCACTGGCCGGGATTGTCCAACAGGCCCTCGGGAGCACGCTCCCACCGTTAGGTCGTGACCAGAGACCCACCTGAAATCCCACATCTAGCCCGGGGTTGGCCTCAAGCCAAACAAGCCGCCTAGAAAATAAACTCCTTATGTCTATGATTTAGAAGGTGGGGGAACTACTGCTAGTTTTCTCCCTGACCTTAGTGGAAGTGTCCGCATGCAGTTTGTCCACTTTTGCTTCTGTGCGTCACTTTTACTAGGCCATTGCTTGCAGAGATGGTTCCCAGGCTTTGCTTTAACAGTTCAAAAAAAAAAAAAGAAAACTCTGGGTACCCCAGGCTGCGGATTTAGCAGTGTAATGCAATGCAATATATTAGGCCTTCTCCAAACTATTTCCACAAGCGCGTCCCATAAACCCGTCTGAAGTATTTTCCATCAAAGACGGCCTATTCTCTGCTGAGACATTTCCATCTTAGCCCTCAGTTGTCACCCCCCACCCCTCCCACCCCCTCTCTCACCCCCCACCAAGCCCCAGTTCACTGGTACCAGAGCATCTCGAGACAGGCCTGACAGTCACTGCATAACAGATGTACAGTATTTGGGGGGGGAATGCATCTTCCTCGGCAGCAGCAGCAGCACCCTGTCAAGAGTAGAGTAGAACATTTCAAGCGAGCCATTGAAATGCGAGGCTTTTTAGGCAGTGTGGCCGCTGGCCTCTCTCCGGCCGTCTCTGAAGAGTGATATGACAGTGGCCTGACAGATGGGAGACTTCTGAGTCTATCCCCTACTGGGCAGGTGAAGCCGTCTAATTGGGGCTGCTGCAGAGAGGCAGCGGACGCGGACCTCCGGAGGCCCTGTCACACTGCGGCTGACTGCTGATGGTACAAGTGTTGTATGGCCGTGGCGAGTCGGAGCAACAAGGGCTTTGAAAGGATTGCTTGTTACATTTCATCTGAAGTACACCGCCGCTGAGACCGGGATGCAGCGTTTTAGCGCCCGAGGCTCAGAACCGCACCAAGATCATATGACACAGTTATAAATGGAGAAAAACCCGTCCGTCTCGAGGCTATTGATGTGCATGCCATCATAACAGAGGTGATTTAACTGTGGCTAATGGTGTTTTTTCCTCTCTCTCTCTCTCTCTCTCTCTCTCTCTCTCTCTCTCTCTCTCTTACACATGCACTTGCTACTGTGTCGTCATCCTTTGGCAATCAGGTGAGTAGCCTTCCTAGACATTACGGTTCACGTTAAAGGGGAATTCCACTGAAGCTGACATTTGGGGTTTTCATTTGTTTTTCTAAGAGTTTTGAGGAAAATGCAATGACATCATCCAATTGCGCTACTTGACATACTATTGAAAGTCGGGAGGGAAAAAAGAGCAAAAAAGAAAAATGAATTGAAAAATCTCTCAACCATCTCAGTCAATTCGAACAGATGGCATAATAGGATTTTCCCTTAATCTTGAGAGCTCACAACCCAAAACAACAGAATAGAAAATGTTGCGAAATTCTTGTAGAACATCTAATTTGCAGTGATAACAACTGAAAAATGAAATTTGTTGGAATTGCCCTTTATAGCGAAACCAGATTTGATCTCATCTTTATCCTGTCATTCAAACGTGTGGTGCTGTGAGCGTTATTCCACACAATAGAAATCTCTTCACCACCATCTCCCCTTTCACTGGCCCCTTCAGCCCCACCCACCCACCCTCCATTCCTTTGTTGACAGCAGGTTATTTGATCAGCGGCGTGTAAAAACGGAAGCAACGCATAGATCACTCCATTACATTAGTTACCGTCTCTTTCCAGTCCTTACTCCCTCGTGGCCGGAGAGGTCAAATCATCTGGCCACCTCCCAGCTGACCTGTTATCCCTTCTCTAATAAAGCTCACTAAGGACAGATATAAAGACTCCCCATAGTCGCGCCTGCTGCTGCTGTTGCTCGCCGTGATGTATTGGCCTAATATTCGGTGCCGCCAAGCCAACCAAGAATATATTGTGAGACAGTTGTCTGTGCCTTGGGAGAATCCACTTTATAGTGGCGAGTACATTACATGTTATTGAAAGAGTAGACAACATGCTCCTTGAGGCTTGTTGGTTTGCGGAGGGACTTGGGAGGAATTATAAATCTGGCGGTGCAATATACTTCAGCTTTAAGAGGATCCTCGCTCTGTTGACAAGGGTATATTGAATCCCGATCTTAAATTAGAATGTGCAATCTATGTCCAGCCTGTCCCCGATATAGCCTATTCCCTGTGAAAACTCCTGTATGAAATCTACAGTTTATGAAAGCTGCACATGTTGTTTTTCTTTACAGAAAATGCTGGCGCTTGTGTTTTTTTGTGTGTGTGTGTTTTTTTTGTTTTTTTTCGCGAGTGGTTGAGAGTATATTGTGCCAAATAGCTAAACTGTCACCACTAACACTGGCACAGATTTCCGATTACTCTGAGAGAACAGAGCGGCATATTGGCTTTTTACTGCATTGAGGATTTGGCTCATAGAGACGGTTTGATGAATGTCTTGACACATCTGTGACCATTATTTTAGAACACTTCAGAAAAATCAATAGTGTTTGCTCCGGCTGCCCGAGGCAATGATATCCATGAATGCTTTATTTACCTCTTTATGCGTGAAGATTTGAAGCACTATTCAGTGTTGACTAATGAATGAACTGCCCTGCCAAACACTCCAGCTATGGTGCACAAGAGTATCTAATCACCTCCAAATGTCACTCCGGCTGTCTCCCATTCGTATTCCGTTCACCCTCCACCTCATCAATAATAGGTAAAGACTGAGCTCGGTGGAGGAGCGGCGGGGAGAATGTGTGTCCCTGTGCCCCCACGAGGGCCCACGGAGGCCTGGAGGCGAGGATGGTCGCTAGCCTTCTCCTCCTGCCTCTCCGAGTTAATGAGGCAGATGTCAGGTAGGCCAAAGGAGCTCCTCCTCAGTGCATTGAGTGTAGGACCAAATCAGGGCCCGCCTCTATAATTGGCACCTGATGTGTCGGATGAACTCGCTACGCTGACATTCATTACACTTAATAATGCACTCTAGGCTCGGCGCGCCCTCCTCTAACCAGCTGTCTGCTCACCGCCCTAATGCCATTATGCTTCAAAACCAGGGTGTCGCGCCCCGCTTTTGACACCGATCGTCCGCGGCACGCGAGTGCGAGCTATTTGTTCGCCGCCGTGTCCCGTCCGCTCGGCTGTCCGTCACTCCGCCGAGCCAGAGAGAGCCGTGTTCGCGCTGAAGAGCGATTTCTCGCAGCCGCATGTAGATATATGCCCGGGACACAGGCGGCGCATTCAGGAGAATGTTTGATTATGACCGGCTGTCATGCGGGCGGCGTCAAGACAGCCTTATCTGGCCGCACCGTCCCGTCGTCAGGTGTGCCGCTAGTGAGCCGTGCCGCTCCCGCTGCCAATCAGAGCCCGGCGGACCGGTGTCCCTGCCAGGATGCCATCGCGCGCCGAGTCCTGAGCGCTCCGCTGGCATAGTCGACCGGCCTGTCCTCTCCAATCAGGCTTGAGTTCCCCGGTACTGCTGCGTGTGCAGGAAGCGTGTCTGGGGAGAGCAAAGCTCCTTCAGCTCAAGGATCACAGGCCCTGCTCTGCTGGAAAAAAAGAGCCGTCTCCGATTCTGCCCCTTCCACACTTTCCTGGCAGGGCATGCAGAGGGGATAGTCTGGTAATAGCATTGCCTCCTACATGATTCTCTATTTCCTCACCTGCTCTATGCATGAAGCATACGTTGCCGCATAGTATAATCTTTAACAAGACTGCTTTGTTCTGTATTAACAACGTATTGCACTAGTAACTTGTTGAACACGAAGGTAATGCACTATGGAATGGCTTATAAATTGCCTTGGTGCCACATTGTTAATTCATCTGCATATTAAGGCCTTGCCTTCCTTTTCCCATGGCATCAAGCTGAGTGAAATAAGGATGGGTCTAATGATATTCATTTAACGTTTCCATAATGAAGCTTCATGTGTTTAAGGAATCCGAATTCTCTCTCTTCATCAAAAAGCCTATAAGGGAGCTAAATGAAAGTAAGGGTATAATCATTTTTTCCTTGCTGTTTGTTCCACAGTGGTGTGCATCAGATAGTAGCATTTTTTTGTTTTTTTTTATCATCTTAAGTAGCATTCAAGTTTATTGCATAGACAAAACCTGACAGAAAAAAAGGATTTTATCCGTTTTATCGCAGCCAATTTATTTCAATCTGTGCTATTCAGAAGGCAAATGCCTCACATTAGGATGATACATTATGTATTTATTCATTAGTGAGTGAGAGAGTTAAATGATAGTTGAGCATCTTGTGGCAGCGGGATCGTTGAGAGAAAGAAATTGGATGCATTTTTGTCTCTGATATTGAACTGCACAATAAAGGCTGTCAGCAAATTCGGAGCAAAGTGGAGCAGCTGAGACAAAGGAGAGATGAGAGGCGTAGATAATGACGGGTGTTGTTTTATTCATTTGCGAGAATGAATGCTGACCAGTGTTTGTTTGTGTTGAACTCATTGTGTTTGCAGTCAGAACTGTGAATCTGTGAGTGTGTAATTAATTCCCTACTGACTGCCAGCCAGCATTGGCTTCTGCCATACAGGGGGTAAAACCAGGCCTGGTTTACATCGTCAACACAGCAATGAGCATAACACCGGCTTAGGCCTTTGGAAAAAGCCTATGAAATTGGAAATATACTTTCCGGACTTAAAGCAATAATCAGTGTTATTTCATAGAAATAAATCTGTTTTGCCACTCTCTATCACCGACTGATCTAACACAATAGTGATTCGTGAAAGCTTCTCCATTTTCTGCTCTAAACATCTGGTGTCTGGTAGATCTTTCCTGGGGGAAAAAAAGTAATGCTTTTTTTTTTACGTTTCTGGTTTGTTTGGAATAAACAGAAGAAGAGGTGGGTAGTTATCATGAGCAGTGGTAGCCACCATGACTGAACAGACAAAGAAAAGAGAAACTCAAACTGCATCAACAGAAAATCCAAGGAGCAAGACGTCACAGTACTGGACACACTGTTTGATTGACAAGTGATCTCTGGGAAGAGCAGTGCAGCACCCAAGAAAAAAAAAAAGCATGCGGATCTTAGAGATTACCACTTCAGCAAAGATTTTTTTTCCCCAAGTTGATTAATTAAAGGTGCGCATTCAGAACTGTAGGCAGAATAGGTGGAGAGTAAGTCTAATATTGATCAAACCAATGCATTATTCTGGGTGACTATTGACTTTGGCACAAACCTGACAACTTGTATGTATATTCCGAATATAAAAAAGTACCATGCTGCAGTGTCCAGTGGAAGCCATTACCATAGGTAGACGTCACAAAAATATAATGGAACTCGCAGATTGGTATAGTCGAAAAGATTATTGTTGGTCTTAGCTTACAGCAATAGCAATAAACAATATTTTGGTATTATGTATTTTTAGACACGCGCGCAGCATAGGACTAGGAGCCTAGATGAAACGGCCGTGCCCTCTGTGTACTTTTGCCCTCTGTTAAACTTGGCAATGAGCAGCGCTTTCAAGTCTGCCGAATGTGGGTCACACAGCTCTCCGCTTGTGGTCTCTGTGGTCTTGCTCTGCATAAATAACAGCACATCAGTAGCTACTTCAAACAAGCTCCACAGGGCTGAGACAAGACTCACTGTGCCAAACATTGGTGTAGACTTTCTTGTTTCCTCCACCCGGTCCACCAAAGGCTCGTCTCTGGACATTTGCGGAATTGATAAATTGTTGATATTGTGATATTGGCCAAAACTGCGTGTGGGTGAGTTGCGGAAGTCTTAAATTCGTTCTCGAACTGTCGGTTTACCGGGGAGACTGCTACTCCGATTGCACATGCACAACAACTTGCACCTGTATATACAGTATAGTAACATACATATACTGTACCGTTTTTCAAGGAGCGCTCCGTCAAAGAGTAACACGGCATTAACTGTGTCAAAGCGGAAACATGTCTTCCTCTCGCATATCTGTCTCCATACCCTTTCGGCAGCTTCTCTATGGGCGATAATGAGGCCGCTGGCGGAGAGGTAATGTTGAATAAGTAGGATCCTCTCCTGGCTCTTGTTAAGCGTCAGAGAAAGGGAGTAAAAACTTTGGCAGAGCTGTCCAGACCAACATGAGGCGGGCATATTTTTTACTAAGGCCTTTAAAGCCCTGTCTCGAGAACATCTTTGTCTGTCATGGTAGAAAAATCCCATTCTCCGAGTTTCTGGCCTAAAAACTGCTTTAAAAGGCAGTTTCAGACACAGATTGTTCATCATAGCATGGCTGCCACTCTCCATGACATGAAGTGGTAAGCTGAACCGGCGTGAAGGTCAAAGATGACAAGTCCAAGCTGGAATTTTGACAGAGGGAGTTCAATGTTTTCTGGTGGATAGTGTATACAATCTATGGGACGAGACCGAGGAACATTGAGTGGATAATAGACTGAAACCGGAAACAATCAATTTCAGAATATAATACAGGATTTGTCCAGGCCAGTGACTTCTGTGTTTCTTGGTTGTTTCCTAAAGGGCAAATCCCTACAATCTTAATTCTGACTGTTTTTACAGGCATGCGCCACAATTAAAGATATTTTTTTAATCAGTTTTGCCAAACCTCTCGGACTCATAAGATAAGATAAGATAAGATAAGATAAGATAAGATAAGATAGCACTTATTGATCCCCTTGGGGAAATTCAGGTGCCACAGCAGCAATTGAAGGACAATACCAAAGAGGTAAAGTATGTCAAGTACAAGTAATAAAGAAATAAAGGAAATAGCTACTAACATAGAATAAAGGTAGTGAACATAATATACAACAATAGAGATAATACAGATAATAATGCAAATAAATGCAAATAATAAATGCAATTCGGATAGTTCCATGGATATATTCCTGAGGTGCATAGTATCCCTGTGCAATAGTCAAGAGTCAAAGGTCAAGAGTTCAAGTTATTAGTGCCGGTTAGGGATCCTGGGTCCAAGTGATTGATTCATTCATTCATTGACTCATTCACTCCCATTCAATTCCAAACGGCATAAAACACAATTCCGACATTTAAATCGGTCAGTAAAGGTAATCCATCACCGTGAATGAGACACCAACGACATCAGAAAGCTAATGTCAAGCTATAAACTTTTACATTTTGAAAGAAGTTCCGTTCACCGTTTCATATTAATACGCGCATTTGGGAATCCAGTCTCTGCTTGTAAACAGGAAAAGCCAAGATACCGCTTCCGGATGTCCGATTTCCACGTTTTCCCCTCCAAAATAAATCTTTCAACCAATAGCTAATGTTCTCTGCAGTTACATTAGGACCCGCCTCCTGTCAATCACAACCCAGTCAAGCCAACGTGCAAACCAAAGCAAGACGCTTCCACCAGCTATAGTCCGTAAAATGAAACAGAAATTAAAGCTTGATTTAACGCAATTGCAGCTTAGAGTATCTCATAACATTTAGACAGCATTTATTTAAAAAAATTACTTTGAAAAACAATAACGTGATAAATGCATAATGTGATAAAAGCACTGGGAAATGATCTACGGTGATGTAAAACAGTGAGGGAATGCAGGAAACGAGACTGGAATTGTCCTAAAGCATGCCCAGAAATCTATTTCTACATCAGCTACAGTTGGATTGGCATACTTGATCACAATAATGTTTAATGCAGATGCGTAGCACAGTGAAAACATTTGGTATTCCCCGCAGCAGCAGTGATAAGACAAAGGCAGAGAATTCGCTGTATTCACAACATATTGGTTGACTGTGATGAATGGCGGTGGCAGGAAGCAGAAACAAATTCACTGCAATGTTAATCTTCACCAGCGTTGTTTGAAATGTATTGGAGTGAATGAGTTGTCTGATTCATAACTTGTTGTGCATACTAAAGGAAATAACTGCACCAAAACATGTTTGGTTTAAAGTAATAATTTGTGGCGTTTTCATATAATAAAATAAGTGTATACATATAAACAATAAATGTCTCTCTATCACTGATTGATATAACACAGCAGTGATTCAAGCTGTATCCAGTTCATGAAAGCTTTTACATTTACTGTTCTTAACACCCTGTGTCTAGTAGCCCTGTCCTGCGGAAAAATCCTCTGCTGCACTGGAAATGATGTGTTTTATGTTTCTGGTTTGTTTGGAATAAATAGAACAATGGTTTTCGATCCTGGACCTCAGGACCCGGAGTACTGGGCTGATTATCAAATCCAAGAATGCCAAGTCGATACTTGTGTCCTTGTGGAGAAAGTTCTTCCCAAGTTGTCCTGGAGAGAACGATCTTCTCATGAAAGTGAACAGAGAAGCTTCCTCGCAGTGTGAGATGGACTGTGTGCTTGATGGCGCACAAGATCAATTAAGACAATCATTTTCCCAACCGTTTCAACCGGGTCTGTACTGTTAGACTACAGAGTCGCTTTGACGTGATTCGTTGTTCTCGCAATGAATCTCAATCGCAGTGGTCAAGTCATCATCCTATGCATCCTCGACTGGCAAGTAAACTTCCAGGATCTTTATCCATCTTCTGTCTTCTCGCTCTTTAGTTTTGGAATAGTGCTTCGGTGGTTAGATATTATGTCAAATGCGTACGAAGGACACAAAAACGCACAAGAATACATATTGGCAAAGAATATCCGTTCTGAGGACCAGGATTAAGAACCACTGAAGTAGAAGAAGAACTGGGTAGTTATCATGAGCAGTGATAGCCACCATGGCTGAACAGACAAAGAAAAGAGAAACTCAAACTGCATCAACAGAAAATCCAAGGAAAAAGACAATTGACAGGTGATATCTGGGAAGTGCAGTGGAGAAACACCACAGCAATGAGCGCTTAGCATCAAATATGTCAAAAAAAACACTTGAGAGATCTTGAGGATTACCACTTTAAGGAGACATATGATTATAGTGATGATTCCCACCTGTCATTTACTAAATTTGATCCTTGCACTGGCATTTTCAGATGTCCTGACATTCCAAACAGTTACAATCTTGACATCCTGGTTTTCCAAGTATGGCTCCCAGGTAACTAAAGCGTACCGGCTGGCCTTCACGCCTGCAGTTTGACAGCTGCCGCTAAAACATAAAAGCGCGTCTGTTTTCTGGCCTTTGAGACGTACTCCCAAACACTCTTAACCAGATTTCACTCTTGTCTGCGTGCCCGTCACTCATGTCCGCGCTGACTCGGCAGTCCTCCGCAGCGAGCCGAGACATCAACGGATCGGCGGGGGGTGGGTGGGGGGGGCGTCCGGAGACCGCTCCTCTTCTCTCTCTGTCAGCTTTTCTTCCTCATTTCATGCTCGGCG
Source organism: Centroberyx gerrardi (assembly GCF_048128805.1). NCBI lineage: Eukaryota > Metazoa > Chordata > Actinopteri > Beryciformes > Berycidae > Centroberyx > Centroberyx gerrardi. The sequence continues at coordinate 5,786,563 of NC_136004.1, forward strand.
CAGGAGCGGCGTTTAGCAGGGAGGCTGCGGCTTTTGAAACGGCATATTTGATTGCGTCAGGCTTGCCGGTATAGGGGTAAACTCTATATGTCACAAGGCGCGGGGGCTGGGCATGAGAAGCGGCAAGGTCAGACGCTCAAGCGGACACATGCACACATGAACACACACACCCACTTTCCATTCTTAATTAGCATTAATCACTGGCCCTTTTGTAAATGCTGCTGGCTGCCAATTATCAATGATTACGCACTATTTGCTGCTGGGAAGGTGACAGGGGTCAAGGCTGGCCCATTTTCCGCTGGACATTATTCAGTCCAAATCTGCATGGTAATAGCGATGAAAGAACTTCTCCCACACAGTTATGCTAATGACCATTTAGCTAGCAATCTGCCACCTGCGATAATCTCATTGAATTGTCGTCGCATTCGCGGCCCTATTACCACCTCTTAGGTAGTTTGGGTCGAATAACATGCGATAATCTCCTGTGGTCTCTGAGGTGGAGTGGTGCTCGACCAATGGAAGCGGTTCATTAAAGGTACAATCGACCCTTGGATACTCTACGCTTTTGATCAATCAGTCTGTAATGTTCAGCTTATTCCAAGAGTTATTTTGTGATGAAATGTTGTAATTTGCGTTTTTGGTAAACCCACTTTCCCTCAACCTGCCTCGTCTGTTTCTACTTCAGTTAGTGAATTCCTACGTTTCCCAGAATGCCATAGAGAAGCAGGTTCTCTGCAATGAAATGGACCCAGAAATGCAAGGCACATCGCCATTAGCTGTTTTTTTTTTATTTATAGTGTTAAAGTGTTTTAGGGCGGATTGCTCCGTTAAAGATCCCCTTTTCATATTGGCAGTAGTTGGATCTTTGACAGGCTTTATTGAATGACGTGAAAATAGGGCAGGAATCCAATCGTAATGGCACACATTTTTACTAATGAGCTTAAAAACATTTGCTTATCTCCGTAACTGCTGAATAAGATAGAGCCGTGCCCCCAGTTAAGAATGCAACAGAGGGACTGTGGAAAATAGATAAATAAATAATGGAAGCAGAAGACAAAGGGGGGGGATTTGAAACTCATTTGCATTGCACAATTGATTTCTTGCAACTACCCTGTCCGCAATGTCAGTCATTCCCTCTTTTGAGTTTTAATTAAATCCCCGACTGAGTTCTGTTCGAATTTCTGATTTGAAGCCCGCAATCAATAGCGGCAAAGTGTCCAAAGATTGGGCCCCCGTTCACTAAATCAATTCCAACAATGCTTCCAGGCCTGTGCCTCTGCGGAGGGAGTCGGCTGCACAATGGGTGTCAGAGGAGATAATATCTACCCGGTTGTAACCGTCCCATCCCTGCTGGGGGGAATCCTTCACCAGCAGCCTATCAGCTTCCCTTCTCTTCCGCCGCCTCCTTACGATATGATCTCATTTTGCAAAATTAGAATGTGATGCCGCTCATAATGGATGGTAATGAAGATTGAATTATCCACATTTTCATGGATATGGATGGCAGCACGTGGGCCTATATATTACATTATAATTCCCCCTGCATATTACGTTATGTATCATTTACACATGCATATTGCATGAACATACTACATATTACATATTCATACATATTACATACTACATATTACAGACATTCTACACACTACATACAGTACTACATGCACATACATAATTCACTCATATACATTACATACCCTTGGTGTAACCCATTAACATTTTATGGTCATACAAAGGCCAATTAAAATGTGAAATTATCAGTATGCAAAACCTATTGCCAATTGGATGTTAATTATAAAGGTGTATGCTAACCCCTAGTGATAAAACAGTGAGAATATGAGGTTTCCCAGACAAAATCATGTAGTAGCCTATATGCATTGGACATGGAGGACCCAGGTGGCTGCTTCCGCTCATTACGCCTCACCTCAGGCAGGTTCTGTGTTGCATTTTTAATGAAATCGAGAGGGAGCAACAGCTTTCATTTCACATCTTGCATTCCTTCACGGACTGAAGTCATCTGTCAGAGATGATAAACTCCAATTTGGTGAGAGGTCAAGTGAAATATTAACAAGGGCCTCCAGCACACCACCCAATCAATTACTAAATGATATATTCATAAATCAATGGAATGGAGCTGACAGCTGAAAGACGAAATGCTTCACTGCGGTGAGATTGGCGTATTCGTTTTTGGAGCCGGTCAAGGTTTTTGTTTTATCCCGGCCGGTTCTCTGTGTTCGTGGCAAAGTTTCCCGTTTGCCGTGACTCACGTTCAGATGCGACGCTGGAATGTATCAAATGGCACATCGTTGTTGCTGTTGCTGGATTTGAGTGAGACTAATTAATTTATGGTTGATGAATCTACATAACCATACTGTTCTGGATCCCACACAAGCCCTATAGGAATGATGTCTTGGCCTACACTCATAGAAATTAAATGCAGATTAAGTGCAGATTACCGGAGATTAGCGCAGATTTAATTCTGTCTGTGTGGAGTTTGCATGTAATCGGCATGTTCGCCTGGGTTTCCCCCCACAGTCCAAACACATGCATGTCAGGTGGATTGGAGACTCTAAATCCTCCAGAGGTGTGAATATGTGTGTGCTTGTCTATCTGTGTTACCACAGGTATGAATGTGAGTGTCTGTGATGGGGTGTTAGCCCTGTGATAGACTTGTGACCTGTCCCTGCCTTCCCCCCCAATGCCATTCACTTTCATTGATTTATGTATTTTTAAAAAAGGGACAGTGCACATTAATCGACCTGAGGGTAAATGTGCCAGTGTTAGCCAACTGTCCCTGTGCCCACATGTTATTAGCCAGAAACTGTAGTTAAAAAAATACATAAAAACATAACCTGCAAAGGAAAAAAAAGAAAATGAGGAGGAAAAATAAGACAACAAATTAGTGTTGGGCCTCAAAAAGGGTCAGAATTCATGTTGACAAACTTGATTAGAAATGAGCCATACTTGCTGGGATGCATGCTGGGATAGGCTGTAGCCTCTGTGACCCTGAATAGGAATAAGCAGGTAATGAGAATGAATGAATGTATGAATGAATGTCATGTAAAATGCAAATAAAAACCCAACAGAGCCAGTCCGGTATATGTTGCATGGATGCATAGAATCATTCCGGTAAATCCAGTCTGAACGATCGCAACTGCAAAGCACCTTGAGTTTTTCCTCCCCGCACTGTAAAGCGGAGCATTAAATAAGATTTATCACAGTCGCCTCAACTCGGGTTTAGAGGCCATTTCCCCCCGAATCCCACTGTGGGCCCTCCGTGGCCCCTATCAGCCGGCTTGTAAATAAATCAGCCCCGACCGTGCGCCTCTCGTCTTCCGAGATTCAATTTACCTCCGCGACCGCCGGGGCCGCGGTGCACTTTTCCTCACGCCGGGACGCTGGACAGTGAGAGTTTTAAGATGAGAGAGAGAGAGGAGGGGGGAGGGGTTGGTGTGCAGGTTTATGCAGAGAGAGGCTTGAGTCTGACAAGTTCCAGCACCATCCACCCTCCCTCCCCTCCCCCCACCCTCTCTCTCTCTTTCTCTCTCTCTGTTTGACAGGGAAAATGAGTTGGAAATAGCGCTTTGTCGGGCCAGTCACAGTCGGTAATTAGTTTCTGGCCTTTCAATTGAAATGTGTCTGGAGACGACACAGGTAACGCTTAAGGCTGAATGAGTGATCAAAACCATTCAGTCAGCCAGACGCGCTCCATTCAGGAGGGGGGGCTGCGGACCTTTTTTCAAACCGGATCCGACTGTCTCAGTTCAGGGAGACGCCGTCTCACGCGTCGACGGGGATATTTTATTGATATCTGTGTTATTCAAATGGCATGCACAGGCTTAAAAGGCACTACATCCATACAACATAATCATAAACAAACTTGAGTACGGTCTCAGGCTTTACAGATAACGTGCGTCACATTGAACGCACCGTCTCTGAAACGTATCTCGAGCCTTTTTCATAATCATCTCTCTATAAGAAACGACTAGAGGGGAATTTATCTCGCCACAAAGCGCACTTCAGACTCATCACATACAGGACGATAGAGCGTAAAATGGATTTCATTTGCGTTTTTTTTTTTACCAAGCTAACAAACAAGACCTCATAAGCCGTAAGCCTACCGTCGGTGTCCGCGAATCAAACGATCTGACAACCCGTCTCTATTATGTCTGTTTCCTTCCCATGCCGTGAGATTAACTTTTTATCTGATGAGCCTGTGATACACAAAAGCCAGGTTCGCTTCCGCTACAAGACAATCCATGGGAGTGATAGATTTTGTAGTAATATGCAAATCGGTGTCATCAGTATTTCCGGCAACAAAATTTCTACAGTGGCTAGGAGTCTAATAAAGGGCAGATTGATTCGGCGGTATTGTGAGGATTAGGACAGTAGACAGCTCATGTTTATACATGAGGCAGAAATGTGATGCTGATGAACCTGCGGCGCGCTGGTAGAACCATCGGTCTCCATTATGACTGCTAACAATGCTAACAAGCCATTTCTCAGTGAACTGTAATGCTAATATAGAAAAAAAAAATGTCCCCCTCTTTTTTTCTGGCAAGTACCTGTTGGAGTGAAGTGACAGGACAAAAAGTGGTGTTATACCTGTAATTACCTTTGAGGCTACAGTTCTGTTTCTTTTAGTTTCATATTTCTATACAGCAGCTTCTTTGGCAAAGTAAGTGTTATTCAGTCTTATGGGGTTGCCGTTATTGCTGCTACTCAGTCACAGCGGTTTTCTTTTTTTTTTTGTGCTAATCAACACCTAACCGAGCTGCCAATGCCAACTGTCAGAGAGCAATGAAACCTATTCATGGGGAATGACTGACATGGCTGGTGTGCTGAAGACAACACCTGAACGCACGTGGATAGGAGATTTCTCCCCTTGTCTCTGGGAAAAGATACAGTACTGGAGGAAGAAGTGAGGCGTAGTGTGCGATCAACTGGGAGTTTCGCAGCTTCTCACCTATCGATGTGTCGAGACGGCAGATACGCCGAGCTTTATTAGGACCGGGGATGGGGCGTTGATGGGTTAAATATGTGCCGATTAGCCGGGGCTATTAATAGAAAGCATGTAATGTACCTGCGATGTTGTGGGTTTGAATGCGGCTCATGTTGATGTTGTATTGAATATCTTTCAATGTGATCCTTTTCATTCCAAGACATTTACAAAAAAATCACTGCTTCCCCCAGATTTCTATTCTTGTCAGGGTGGAAAAGCCTCTGAAACAGCATTTAAACCACCATGGGACACTGAATCTCTCCATTAAAACCCATGATAATGAAACTATTTTAAGTGGGTTCCTTAAGTCAGGTGACCCCCACCCAACCACCACCTTATTCAATGGTTGGGAAACTCGTGGATAAAAATAAATACATACAATTTCATTGCATGTTTTATGCAGCTGTGGTCAGGGAAGTACCTCCATCATATCAGAAGTGGATGATACGATATCTGATATTTAACAAACGTCCCATATCGACCGGATCGGTCTAATCCTTGTAAGAAACACCTTCAAAACCAGCCTCCACTTCCCACTTAGAGACTTAAGCGCTATGCAGAAACAGGATGTGAAAACGACCGTCGCAATGGGAGCTTTGCTTCCCATTCGCTCTCTTTCTATCTCTCTCTCTCTGTTGCCCTTTCTGGGAAGTGCAGCGGCCTGTCAATAACTGTCAGAGGCTGTCTCAGTCAATCAGGCCTGTAAGGCTGCGAGGGCCTCTGGTGTAACAGGAGGATCTAACAGAAACAACCTATAACTGACACGGCTCCAGATCTATGCTCTGTAATCACTGGGGAGCCCACCTCTCAAGCTGCAGCCTCGCCAGCTGCCTGACAGTGGACACATGTGCCGTGTAATTGCTTTTCATACCATTCAACCTTTTAGAATTGATTACAGGCCATGTAAGAGGCTTTACTGAGAACCGTACGTGGCGGGGGAGGGAGGGTGGGGGTGGGGAGGGACGAATATTGCTTGACAATGTCATGCTACAAATGGGTATCTGTAAACAATGCGGGCCGGCTTCTCCTCTTTCAGGCGGCGATGGGCTGCACGCATTGAGTCATCACCCACGCTGGGTCTGATCCCCCGGGGCACACGTGTCTGACAGACCACCTAGTAAATGAAAAAAATGGAAAATCTCACGCCGCTATCAGAGTTATTTTACTCTGTGGCTTCTACGTTAGCAGAAGCCACAGAGTGTGTTTGCTTGTGTGTGTAGGGGGGTGAATATGTCGGTTCATGTGTGCTTGTATGTATGCTGACATACTGTATATGCCTGTGTGTTTGGGTTGGGTTGTTCTTGTATTGCTGTACTTATGAGGACCAAAATGCCCTCACAAGGATAGGAAAATTAAGGGAAATCCTGCAAAGTGAGGACTTTTGCCAGTCTTCACTTGTATAAGAGGTTAGTTTAGTGTTAGGGCTTGGGTTTAGGGTTAAGATTAGCATTAGAATGAGGTTTAGGTTAGGGTAAGGGTTAAAATTAAGGTTAGTTTAGAATTAGGCCTTGGGTTTATAGGGTTAGGATTAGCATTAGTATTAGAATGAGGTTTAGGCTAAAGTAGCGGTTAAAATTAAGGTTAGTTTAGAGTTAGGTCTTGGATTTAGGGTTAAGATTAACATTAGAATGAGTTTTAAATTAGGGGAAAGGTTAAAATTTAGGTTAGTTTAGTGTAAGGATTTGGGTTTAGGATTAAGATTAAGATTAGCATTAGAATGATCTTTAGGCTAAAGTAGCGGTTAAAAATTAAGGTTAGTTTAGTGTCAGGGTTTTGGTTTAGGGTTAAGATTAGCATTAGAATGAGGTTTAAATTAGGGTAAGGGTTAAAATTTAGGTTAGTTTAGTGTTAGGGCTTGGGTTTAGGGTTAAGATTAGCATTAGAATTAGGTTTAGGCTAAAGTAGCAGTTAAAATTAAGGTTAGTTTAGTGTTAGGGTTTGGATTTAGGGTTAAGATAAGCATTAGAAAGACATTTAAGCTAAAATAAGGGTTAAAATTAAGATTAGTTTAATGCTAGGGCTTAGATTTAAGGTTAAGATTAGCATAAGAAAGAGGTTTAAACTAAAGTAGCGGTTAAAATTAAGGTTAGTTTAGTGTTATGGCTTGGATTTAGGGGGAAGATTAGCATTAGGTTTAGGTTAAGGTAAGGGCAAAGGTTAAGCACATTGTGGAAAGGGTTAGTTAGGGAATTAATGTAGTCAATGAAGGTCTTCATTAGTATGGTAATACAAATGTGTGTGTGTGTGTGTGCATATTAGCCAGAGTTTCTGTCTCCTCAGTGTGTTCAGCACCTATATTCCGGGGTTCACACAGCGGTCTCCCAGTCCAACCAGCCTTCCGCTACATTTTTGTTCAGCCCCTCTTCCTCCTTCAGTGTCAAGGATTAGGCTGACATCTCCTGACTCTCTGCCTTTCAAATGAGGAGGACTCCCGCTGCAGAGCTGAGTGGGGCTGCTCACCATGTAAAGCCGATACTCACAGTGCTGACGCTCCTCATCCTTGCCCTCCACCCATCTCCGCTCCTGTAAAAAATCCATGAGAAGTCCCCGGTGATCTGGCGGATGTGAGAAGAAGAATGTGTGGTTTTAAAGGACTTTGGCTGCCGAGCTGCTGTGTGAAATAGTAATGCCGGAGTCAGTCGGGGAGCCCGGGTGAGGGGGAAAGCGCGGTACTGTCAGTTTGATCTTTCAGCTAACCCTTCTCTTCCACTGTCCATTTCGGCAGGTTTTTGGAAGGGATTGACGCCGAGGCGAGCTGTCAATCTAGTGGCAAGCGTGGGATTGCAGTGTTGAGACACACCGGCTCCGGTTTATTCGTCAAGCAGCTCTTTTGACACCGTTTGTCTGTTAAAGGGTGTGTTTTTCAAATCATATCCCGTTGACCCCCTTGCCAAGCCAAGTGTTTGTATTTTGGAGAGAGTGGCAGCAGGTTTCTGTAAGCTACTTTCGGTCCCTGTTGATTTGCTCTAGCACCGCTAACACATGCTAACAGAATTCCGTTTTTTCAAAAATAAAAACTGACGTGAATTATTTTTGCATGTCCTCAGGAAGGGTTTAGCAATCAAATCTCCCTCTTTTAAACATGACTGTACACTCTGTCATTAAACTCTGTGCAATCTCTATCCTTCCCTGCACATCCAAACAGGCCATGAACCGCTTTTTTGCCCCGGCATGTCTCTAAGAGGCTGTTGATTTGAATCTGTTTGTGTTCGACAAGGTCCCCCGGCTCGCAGGCATTGTCATCCAGCCTGATCCGACAGTGGCGCTGCCGCCGCTGTGTCGTCTACAGTACGTCCCCGTATGCAGATTGATACCCAGGGCGTTTATCAGCTGCGGGGTCCGCCCGGGCTGTGCCGCGCCGAGCCTCATGTGAAGTCAGGTGGAAACCCGTGACTGGCAGCGGATAGGGCGAGGGAGGCATTTAAGAGGCGGTGTTAAAATTAACCGGCGTAATGAGGAAATAAGTGACTTATTGGCGGCGTAGTCATTTCCTTCATTAAGGCTGATATTTATGAGCATCCATCACGAGGGGAGCAGCCGACAGCGCGGCTCCAGGTTTATGGAGCGTGGATTGTCACCTTGTTCCAATTATCTGCTACCTTTTGACTGTGCCGAATGTTGAAGCGTTAAGAAAAAAAGGACACGGCGCATCATTAGCTGTTGTGCGGCGGAGGAACGGATCGGCCAACTCGCGAAATAGAGGCTCGGGAGCGTCGGGCTGTATTTTTATTCATCTTAGCACCAATTAGCTGATTAGAGTGAGAATGCTCATTGGCGAGGAAGGTGCTGGTTGGGGCAGGATTACATGCCCCGACCATTAAATTGTTAGCGCTTTAAATTATGTTGAAGCAGTGTTTCTCTCTGGTTGAACAGGCTCATTTTTATTAGCATGCCTCCATATGAATTTGTGAAAGCAATAACTGCGGTTTACTTGAACCATACTCAGTGCTGGCTTCTTTTTTTCTGACATTCATTACTGGTATTTGTTAACAGGCAAAACTCTTAGAAAAATATAATAATAATGTTGAGCATGTTTTGGAGCTTTAGGCCAAACCTAAGAAAAACTCAGATAATGTCAAGATAATGAGTTCCCAAAGCTTGAGTTTTTTTTACCAATTTCAAGCTTTTCAGTAATAGTTGAGTGGGGCATACAGTGCAGTATAGCAGTACACAGGGTGTACAGTATATCCAATCTTCTGCACATATACAGTACATATACTGTATGAGTCAATATAGGCTATATGTGTTTTTAAGCACACACACTTCTATCTTAGGTAGCTGTTATTCTGTTGATTACAGGCTAATTTCACCATATTGCTGTTGTTTGGTTACAACCTTGCATATCCAAATTGTTTTCAGGAACTGAGAAAAACAGCCTCGTTTTTTGGATGGATGACAATGCATTTTTGAGTTTATCTAATTGGTTTTGTAAGGGTTTCAGAAACCCATAGAGGAGTATGGAATCCTTCAGTTGACGTTATATCATAAAAATCAGCTAAATTCGACTTATGAGGTTTTCACCCAACAGTTATGATGTATTAGTTGATAAATTGCTCATTTGTAGTGGCTACGTTTTTGGCCCCTACTGTAATTAACCCCCCCTACTAGTTCACAGGATCGTCTAAAATTAGTTTTGATGCTCATTGTATTGTATAAACTGCATTACATTGATAGTAACCATTATTTTTCCAAGCCCTTTCTTTTGAGGAAAACAGAAGTACAACCGAATGCATGTTTTTTTACCTCGCCTTTCAAGTGTAATAACATATTCTTTCTGTTGGTGAAACTCTCAGATCTTAATGTCTCCCCGATTGCTAAAAGATGATGCATGCATCGCCTCTCCTATAAGTTCTGCCTCATTTTCTGATTAATGTGTGCACAGCAGGAAAGACTTTGCTCTTTTGGAAGATAACGCCTCGACGTTTGCCATAGACAAGGCACAATGTGCAGACAGGGACCAGGTACATTCTTTTGAAAATAACTCTGCAAGAGATGTGTATAGACAAGGCACAGGTTGCACCAGGCTATACAAAATACTTACATTCTTTTGAAAATCCACCGGTTTGCCTCAAGATGAGAATGATAATTACTTGTGCGGTGCTATGAAACCAAAAAGACGAGCTATTATTTGATGCAGAGAATGTATAATTTATAAAGAGCTGAGATGAAGAAGACCTCAGTGTGTGAAGAAAACAGCTTGTGGTATCCCATGTAATAGCTTGCCTCCACATGTGGTGACACATACATATATATATACACTCACAGTATATATGGACAAAGGAAGAATGCATTCCTTTCTGAGAGCAAAACCTCAAATTGCAGTGCTCCTTGCTATTTTCAAACATTACGACATCATCCTCGTAATGATTTCTGCACAACATATTCTTCTGCCGTTATTCTGAAAATGTCACGTATGACATGAAAACACAAAGGGCTGCAAAGGCATTAAACAGAGGATGGGTGAAGGCAGCAGTTGGAAAGACATTACAAAAAAATCGTGACAGGAGTCAATTTTACATAGATCTACTTCTGCCAAGATGGGAATAATGAATTAATTTCATATCACACACACACCCCCACCCCCCTCACCCCCCTCACCCCTAAACCGACCTGAACCCATCTTCCAGTCCCGGCCCTCTCATCCGCCACCCTACAACAGCGGGAAATAATTGAATCTCCGTCTACTTGTAAGACCATTTTCAACCTGTCATTCAGTGATCATGGCAGAATTGCTGGGTGTGAGCATTCTTTTATGTTCCTCGTCTCAAAGTTACCTTTATGTGTTTTTTCTTTTTTTCTCTTTCATATCCCGTCCACTTCTCACCCGTTTTCATAACATTCTGCATAATTACTTTTCTTTTTCTAACAAAAGACAAATCTCAGACCTTTATACATGGCGTGAACCTTTATACATTAACATTAACTTAAGCCATCTGATGGATGATTTTACCTGAGTACGTTTTTAGCATGGGCGGCCTCTGGCATTGTTAGCTGCTCTAGCCATTATACAGTAAGTGATGCACAAACAATGAAGGGACCAGGACACATAATGATGGAAGGAAGCGTGTGCAGCCACAACATGATAAAGCCATCTACTTGTCCCAGGTCATATCAGCATATTATTCTTATTTACCCTCCTCTCTGCCTGTTTGTTTTGTGCGGCGCCTCTCTTTACACGTGCATCCATTCATTTGCCCATTTAACAAGGACAACATTGATTGAGAGAGGTGGAGGAGAGGGCCGATTCGATTTCAGGGGACAGAATTGGATTTGATGGTGGGACATAATAGCTTTCATGGGCTTTTACGGCGCTGAATGGCTTAGCCGGAGCTGGCCCCCGATGGGACCGAGGTGTAATTCTCAGAAGGATCCTGAGCACAAATGTTCCCGTTTCTTATTGTCCCGCAAACCCCTCCGTGCTTTCCGCGCTGCCCCGGGAGAGGGGAGTGGAGTACGCCGTGTGCGGCCCTGGAGCGATCCTCCAACTAAAATCCCATATAGGAACTCATCCTCTCCGAATCTCAGATCAGTGTTTGCCAAAGTGCGCTTAGATCGATGAGCTGCCACGATGAACAATGGCTGTGAACCCGGCCAGGTGCTCGCCAAACTGAATTGAAGGGGTAACCTGCTGTGAATTGTGTGCTCTCGTTAAGACGGCGGCACGTTGGCACCAAGCACAAAGACTGTTTTTTCCTCTTTTTTTTTTGTGCGCGCCCAAAAAATCTGGGCCTTGTGGCTTAGATAAGATGCATTCAGACGCCGCAGCCACAATTCGAATAATCAGTCCCTTCCTAATTCCTCTCCACTTGGTCTGCTCTGATTTCATTCATCCGCAAATTGCTCTGAGGAGAACAGTTTTGACTAGAATGGGGAAAGAATTGCTTAAATTGTTCTCTGTGTATACTTTGCCTTTCTACAATATGTTAGCTTATGATGAATGGGGAATTCAAAACATTGTCCACTGAGCAATCATTTCAAATTCGCAAGCAATTGCTGGTATACTGTTAAAAAAAAATGTTCTTGAAAGTGTTTTGCCATAAATCGTGTATCCAACTGAAAGTGATTTTGCTCGCCATTGTTTCTGTCGGTGTAGTTATTGTCTCCGTGTGTCATTACAACATCGCTCCCCTGAAACACAGGTGTGGGATAGCGAACTAACCGAGGTGTTGGCTTTGCAGGAGCGACGGGGGACGCCCAGCCCGACTCCCTGCCCTCGGTGCCGGGCACCCTGCCGCACTTCGTCCAGGAGCCCGAGGACGCCTACATCGTCAAGAGCAACCCCATCAAGCTGCGCTGCCGCGCCGCGCCGGCCCTGCAGATCTTCTTCAAGTGCAACGGGGAGTGGGTGCACCAGAATGAGCACTCGTCCCAGGAGTATAAGGATCTGAACACGGGTAAGATAAAGCTTCGTGACCTTCTTCCAGCCAGTGGTAACAGAAACACACGGAAACAACATCTGAAAGTGTCTCTTCTAGAATGCTGTGTATCCAAAAAGAATTCCCTTGAGTTCATCAATTGAAATTTCCAATATAAAGAGTCTATAAAAAAATGTATTTTCTCAGCCAAGAACTTAAGATACCAACTATGCTTTAAAAAGTACCGTCATTTTGGAATGAAACTTCTCAATTGGAGACACTTGTCACAGAAGGAGACATCCTCAATTTCTATTAGCGATGGTGAAAATAATAAATTTTCTTATTATTCCAGTGCAGTCAGAGAAATTGTTTTCCCTGTTACCTGTGCCTTTCACCAACAAGGTGAGAAATGAGACTTTAATTTGACAGTTAGTTTAATGGATTGACACATGCGGCAAGTCTCTAGTGATGATGCAGCGTCCAAAATGTGTTTTGAAATGTGCGTGTTGCATATCGGCTTTCATTGTGTGTCGGTTACAAAGGTTCCGCCGTGTCACTGATGATACAGTAGAGATCTTCCATCACTTTAATGCATTGATTTAGCGTTTGGCTCCTCTCGTTGACGTTTTTCCTCCTGACCGCAGCCATTTAGAGCGACCTTCGTTAGGAATATCGGCGCGCTCTTAGATGGTTTGAGCCTAAAAGCCAACAAAGGCACAGAACGCTCCCACAGCGCCGATAGGAAACCGGAGCTGGGTCAGAAAGTATGTGCAAATATAGCTCAGTGTTTATTTTAATCTCCTCGCAGCACCAGATGGATGGATTTACCACATCGGCGCGATTTCAGGTAGTTTCGGATGAGTCATCAGTCGCAGACATGCAGGGAACTGACTTTCAAATGCTTAACTGTGATTGTCAGATGCTCTAAACTACACCATTATTGGCTGTTTATTAAATATTGGATATCAGCCACTCATGTCGTCCTCCTCCTCTGATATGATGGAGGTTCCTCCCTGACCACAGCCACAGAAGAACACTCTAGAAAATGTAGAAAATTATTAATTTAATTGCTCAATAATGAGTTTTGTAAATTAAGTTAAGTAAGTTTAAAAGTTTCCCTACCATTGAATAGGTGTGGTGGGTCTCCCTGCTAACACTAAAAGAATTTCATTAGTCTGTGTCAGTGGAGAGTCTTAAGTGTCCCATGGTGGTCTAGATCAGTGTTTGTCAATTCTGGTTTTCTATCCTACCAGCTAGTTAATTACAGTTAGTTGCATTCATCTGTGGTCCCAGGTGTGAATCAGTCCCTGATTAGATGGCTAGAATGAAAACCAGCAGGACTCTGGGTCCTGAGGAGCAGGATTGAAGACCACTGAGTCTAGATGCTGTTACAGAGGCTTTTCCAGTAAAAATTCTGGGGGGGAAACACTGAATACTTTTACTGAATTTTTTGGCATGAAAATGGAAAACTTGGAACTGGAAAACTGAATATAGGCGCAAAAATAGCAGCCTACTCTAAACTTAGTGGGACGACGGACTGTTTGGCAACCTGCACCCATCTGATACTCTAAGAATAAGAACACAAATGCTAAGAATATGTGCAAAGACTATTTTGAAAAAGACAAATACAGGCTCACCCGATGCCAATGTAGATTTTCAGGTGGAGGGTGTGATTGGAAGTGTGCAGAAAGCAATGGCGCGCTCCCGCCAATTAAACTCCATCAGTTTTTGTCAGGTGGAAGCGTGTTGATTAGAGGACCTGACTGGGGCCTCCTGAAGGGATTTCCGCCGAACAACAAAGCCAATGTGACACCTCGGCTGGAATGCTCTGTGATTAGAGGCTGCAAGAAAGCGCTCTTTCTTGTATTCATGAAGGTCCCTCCACAGGAAAGAGTGTTTAATTGCTTCTGGAAGTTCATTATAGTGTGATTGCTGTGCTGTGAAATTGTTGTGAGCTTGATAATGGCAAAATGAAAGTCGGAACTTCAATTGTTTGCCACTGTGCGAGAGGAGGGAGGGAAAGTACGAGGGACTTGTTGGTATTAGCCAGTTCACTTCATATGCCGCGTCAACATCCGCCATCCGGGAAGGAATAGGCTAATTAATGGATTTTCACAGATAGGGCTGGGACGCTGGGATATAAGGTATAGCCTCTTGTTTGGGTGCTGTGCTGCAGCATTTGAATCACAGTGGGAGACCATGTAAACCATGGGATAGCACACTCCAAAAATCGTATTTCAACAATAAGCAAGACTTTTTACTTGGCTACATTAGGCAAATGCCTTTCCGCTGTATGCCTTCATTAGAGCCTCAGTTCTTTACATACGCAGTTTAAGTGATTGAGCAGCTCAGATGGGTGATACTGGTAGAACAGCAAGAAGTCTCCATGGTTCCCTGTGCGCTTAACACCGCCTCAACATCCACCGCTGTCACCACTGTGTCATAAAAGCGATGATAGTCCACCATACTGTATGTTCTGACAGAATAGGGAGAGAAGGCTGGGAAACTGTAATAAGTGCCCGGTCCGCCTTAAAGCTGCAATATGTCACTTTTTAAAAATGACATAAACATTAACATAACAATAAATAAACATGATATATTATACATTATCAGTCTGTGTGGGTCGTATTCATGCCTAAATCCTCCCCGTTTGTCTGAAATTTGGTGTGCAGTGAGCTGGAAAAGCAGTAAGAAAACGGAAAAGCAGTAAGAAAACAAAAGTGCAGCGAAGCTAAACATGCAGCAGGTGAAACCTGTTTTTTTATTGCAGATAAAGCGTTCGGCGTCTGCTTCTTCAACACCTTTTGTGGCTTTAGGATGCTGTTACCTCCGCCTCAGGCTGGATGGGAACTTGACTCAACTGAGGAGGAGGAGGGCGGGACTAACAATACACTTCCTGCCTCAGGGTGATAATTTGCATATTGTAGCTTTAAAAGGCTGGAACGGGAGACAGTCATCTGCTGTAAGTGATAGGTGGAAGACAAATGCTGAATTTACTGAGGGCTTAATTACCTTGAATCAAACAAAATAAATTCAGTGATTTTGATTTAAATTGTAATGATGACAATCAATTGCTCCATTTATATTGCACATGTATCATTGGTATTAAAAAAACAGATACGCTATAATAATCATGAATCTGTTTCTATGCGTTCTCGCTGCCGGCATTCTGTCTGCATTGTGATCAGATGTTGATCAGCAGGAGAGTAGGTGGGGAGGTGGCAATTTCAACAAAAACAAACATGGTGGGTGTCGGGCCATTAGCCGGGATACTGTACAGTCTGTATTTACTGGTTATTTGAGATGGGAAGGGTCGTCTTTTACGACTCTCTCGTAGGAGGCGACAGAAACACTGACAGGCCGCTCTCGCCGCAGTAGTGCTTTGCAGCTGCTGTGAAGCCGTCAGGGAGGGAAAGGAGCGATCACATTCCCATCGCAATGAGTTTTCCCTATCCAGATACAGATCGCATTTTAATACCAGTTAATAAGGTCAGTATGCTGGTAAACATATTGTATAGGACATAGAGGAGTTTTAAAGTCCCCATGAAATGAACTCCTGTTACTTTTACTTACTGGAAAACAGAGTATCTTTAATGGTGAGCTCAATAGTCCCGCCCCTCCGCCCCTCCCATCCAATCAAACTGCCTTTCCCTCCCTGATTGATATTCCATTGGTTTCAACTTTTGAATGATTCCTCACTGTGTTATGTCCCGCCCCAACATCCTGTTTCAACAGGAAATACATCAAATCAAGGAAGGAAAGATGCTGTTTCATGGGGTTTTTAATAATTTCAAGGCCACCTGTTGGTGTGATGAGTATGACAACAACATGGCAAACCAGGCTCTAATAGCTATTCCACTGATGCCATGGATAAATGTACTGATGATGCAACTACTGAGAGACAGCCATAGTAGAGGGGTTCCCAAAGGGGGTCCAGGGACCCCCAGGGGTCCTTGAGGGACCAGGGGGTCACCAACAAAATGACAAATCCTTTCATGTCACTCTAGTTTAATTAAAATTAAAATTGGAGAATGTGGAGAATGACTATTGTAATCACAGGTCTCACTCTCACAACTGTTATCCCCCCACATACAGTGTAGACAGTTCTACAATTCAATGCTAAATCAACAACAACAGAAGACGTATCCAATGGGGGTCGGTGGTCTAACGTGTGTCTGTTGGGGCGTCTGTGACATGAAAGTCGGAGCACCCCCCGCCGTAGCACAATCAGGCTCTAGCAGCTTAACACTGGCTCTACCTAATGCCGATTTCCATCAGCTATGCTCACCGCGAACCATTCTGAAAGTGAGATTCAATGCATATTTCATATTCATTAAGTCAGATTAGACGCGGCTTGTTCATCAGCGTTCTCAAGTCAATAATTGGCTGCCGCCGCCGTCGCGCTTTCTCCTGACTGACACCCCGCCACCCCCCACCCCCTGCCTCCTACCTCCTTTTCTTAACCCGCTTCATTATCCACGCTCTCCGCCCCGTCTCACCCGTGCCGCATTCAAGGCGGTCGGGAAAAATGTCTCCTCCTCGCTATCGGGGCCCGTCCCAAGTAGTGGATTAGCAATTAGAAGGGCCCGAGGATGTCCTCGCCGCTGCATGGGCCCGCCTTCCATCAGCGGTAAACTCATAACCGCAGATAAGGGGCGGTCTTAGCGGCGAGGCTTTGTCCCCGGCGCCCGGTAATAGACAGCAAAATT
This sequence comes from Centroberyx gerrardi, assembly GCF_048128805.1. Taxonomy (NCBI): domain Eukaryota; kingdom Metazoa; phylum Chordata; class Actinopteri; order Beryciformes; family Berycidae; genus Centroberyx; species Centroberyx gerrardi. Next base: position 5,803,629 of record NC_136004.1, read on the forward strand.
GCGTATTGGATTAGGCGGGCTAATCAGAGCAGCAGATCAGTGAAGAATTGGAATGTTATTGATTAGGACATGGGCCCTCAATGCCACCAGGAGCACCCGATAGCATCTCTTATTTACCAACTAGCCTGATGAATCACTAGGCGCTGATAAAGCTGACAATGCCCTTGAGTTCCCCGGCAGCGGCGGAGGCAAAGGGAGGACTCTGTGTATCTGCACTGTGTACCGTAGAACAACGGTGGACAGACAATTGAGTGGAGGAGTGTGTGCTTTGCTATTGATTGCAGCTTTTTTTTCAAGATTTTCCACCCCCTCCGTCTTAGGAAAACACAGTCAGCAGCTGTTTGACTATTAAATATTAGCGAGTTCATTCGAGCATCGATATTTACAGGCAAAATCCACCCTAAGACACTTTAACACTGTGAAAAAAAGCAGTTATTGGTGATGTACCTTGCATTTCTGGGCCTGTTTTGTTGTTTGGTGGTGTATATTTCTTATTCCTGTGCATAAATGGACAAACATAGACAAGTTTGATAGCAGAAAATGTTCCAGCGATCTAAAACTTTTGATTGAAACGAAGGAATGAAGGAAATCACTAGCTGGAGTAGAAGTAGACGAGGCAGGTTGAGGGAAAGTGAATGCACCACAAAAGTAAATTACAGCACTTCATCACAAAATAACTAACTGCATTAAACACTGCAGATTGCTGATATATAACATAGATTTTTCCTTGCAGACAGAGGATTGATCTGTTCTCGCCAGTCTTGGCACATTACGCTGAATTTCAACACTTCACTGTAGATGCCAGAATATAGAGCTGGGTTGAAGCAGACAGATGTGAAGAGGGTTTCTGACCAGGTTAGTTTGTTAATGCATAATTAAACAGCGAGGAATATACAATGTTGCAGCAGCTTACAGTATACGGGGGGTGCAGCATTGCAAAGAGCAGTGAGGACAGAAAGAATAATCTAGATGATCTGGTTTTATTCTCAAGAGCCACATTTGCATCATCAATTACACATCAGTACAATAATGAGAATGCTTCATTCACATTGCACAAGTAAATGCCTTCCCATGTGTAAGTCTTCATCGTGGCTGTATAGTTAATTTAAGTTAATTTCTTTGCGTTTGTCTTCAAACAGCATGAAATATCGCCAACGTTAGCGCATACTAAAAAAACTGCAACAACTTACCCAATACTGATCAGCTCTTGAAAGACTATTTTTCTGATGTGTTTTTGACATTCAATTAGTCTATTTATTCTCCTCAACCCAGCTGTTGGAAACCTAATTTGCATTTTATGTTTTTTTGCGACATTTCAACAGTTTGCAACGCATTAGCTTGACAGTTGAATGAAACATAGCTACTGTTGCTTTGATTAAGGTCATATTCAGAGTATGAATATTGCAATTAAGACATATGTATATGATGTGCAAGATATTAGTCACATCACTGGGGGTGTGTTTGGACATGTGAACACCAGAGAATCTAAATCTGTCCATTGGAGTTTGGACAAGTTGGGACAGCTGCGTACAATGCTTTGAGGTGTTAATTTTTACAGCTACTATCTTTGTTTACATGCTGGTTTCATGCCTTCTAGTTTCAGTAGCAATGTGAATGTGAAGTATGAAGGGAGGAATATGACTGCAGGAGGGAAATGATCAGCATTGCCAGTGATCAGTCAATAATCAGAATATGTAAGATTGGATGAAAAGACGAATATTAACTCGTTAGACCGATATAGGATTAGGATTTTACCCAACAGCTTTAGGGTGTCAGTCTGTAAAACCTGCAGTGAAACCTGCCTCACTCTGCCTTTAGGAGCTGCTAAACCACCTGAAAGAATTTCATTAGTCTGGGTTTCAATGGAGAGTTTTAGTGTCCCATGATGGTCTAAAAGCTGTTTCAGAGGCTTGTCCACCCTGACAAGAATAGAAATGTGGGCGAAAATCTGAATACTTGTAATTTGAAAATGTTGAGTTTTAAATATACAAAATATTGGCACCAATTATCGTATATCAGCAGCTTTAATCCAAAAATGCATGTATTGATATATGAAAACCCATATCGGTTGAACCCTAACATTAACAGCACCTTCTCCTGTAATGCATGTAAGCAGCTTAATCATGTTATTTTCATAATCAAAGGTAGGGAATTTATAAGGCAAACAACCACCAATGGAAACACAAATCAGCTTTACTTAATGCTGTTTTCCCCATAAAAGACGCAATCCCCCCATATCTTCCATCAGTTTGATACTACTCACTAGAACGTATACCATGAATTCCCCATGATAAATATTCACACCAGCCTTAAAAGGTGGGTAAATCAAGTCTAGAGTCTAGTGGGTTTCTCGTGAACTCCATCCCCTGGAGTCGACACAATCCCTCTCCTATTTCCTGTGAACACACCCTCGCCGCTTCCCTCGCACGGTTGCCATGAAAACCTCACCTCGCCGTCACACCGAATCTGGGAGAGACGCGCTGCAGGGGCCCGCCGGGACCGCCGACTGATCTCCTGGGTGCCGGGTGAAAAAAAATGGTCCCCCTCCCACCCATATGTCTGGGACCGGGGAGCCGTCAGTCACCGGCGCCGCCCTCTCCCGGCGCTCCCCTAATCGTGATTACTGCTCGCAACCTGGGAATGTGAGAGGAAATCAGCATCCACCTGGCTCTATCAGGGGGAAACTCTTTATCCTTGTTTGTTCTAAAAGAGGAGACGTGTTTACGCTGTTAGGACTCGCGCGTTCGCCTTTATGTGATTTTAATTGAGGCAGTTAAGCCTCCCTTGGAGGAATATGGCTATTAAGCGCTTCGAGTTGCACACAAACAGGTCCCGTATAGACCCGCGCTATTCAATAGTTACCCATGGAGCTAAGAGAGAGAGAGAGAGAGAGAGAGAGGAGAAAAAAAAAAAATCATTGACCTTTCTTTCCGGCATCTGTAGAGTGTGAATGTTATCGTCGGTGAGCAGCGAGCGGACAAAGCTCTCGCCTTCATAGATTGGAGGGGAAACCAGAGGCTGGCCAGTGCAGACAGAGCAGGACGGTATCATGGTGGTGTGTGTGTGTGTGGGAGTGTGTGTGTGTGGGGGGGGTGGGTGTTGTGTGGGTGTGTGTGGGCGTGAGCGATAAGTATTTACGTGTAGGTTTGTTTGTCTGTGTGTAAAATGCGGTGTGTGGTGTGTGTTTCTGTGTGAGTTAATGTGTATTTATGTAGCGTTGTGTGTGTGGGAGTGGGTGGTGTGTGGGTGTGTGGGCGTGAGTGATAAGTATTTGTATTTGTAAGTTTGTGTGTTTGTGTGTGTATATAATGCAGTTTGTGTGTGGGTTAATGTGTATTTGTGTAGTGTTGTGTGTGTGTGTGTATATAATGCAGTGCAGCCTATGTATTTAATGTGGTATGTATTTGTGTGTTTGGGGGTGTATGTGTGTGATGTGGTGTGTGTGTGGTTGCATGGGTGGGTGTCTTTGTATAGTGAGGTAGGTATACAGTATATGTATAATACAGTATGTGTATTTGTGGGTATTTGTGGGTATGTGTGAGCGTTGGTGTGTGTGTGTGTGTGTGTGTGTGTGTGTTGGGGTCAAGGGAGTGCGAAGGCCTGACTAAGGCAGATAAACAGCCTCAGTCCTCACCTGCCAGGAGGCCCAGGAGGGCTTGTTGGAGCTGTGTGTGTGTATGTATGGCCGGTGCGGGGCGCCTGGGTGGACGGAGGGTTGGGTGGGCTTGACAAACGGGCGGTGACACCTCAGCACCCTTCCAGCTACGCCGCCGCCGCCTTGGCTCGCTTTTTTCGAGCGCGGCGCGTATATCTCGGGCCGCGGCGTAATGGCCTCTAAAGCCGGGATTGATGTTATCGTTGCCCCAGGGTTGCTTTGTGAGCCGGTTAATGGGGTTGTTAACCGAATGTGGCCCGGACAATACACCTCACACACACATATACACCCCCCCCCCCCCCTTTACCACCGCTATAGACTCCTGAGGGAAGGGGAAGGTTGGGAGGGGGGAGTTATAACTTCTTTTCTTCCTAGAGATGATTTTATTTAGGCTTACTGCATGTTTGCCACCAGGGCTGGGGAACTAGGCAGTAAAGGTTTTTTTTTTTCTTTTTATGACAGAGAAAGGAGCCCTTTGTCGCTCCTGATGACTCAGCGGATTTCTGGCTTTAATGCCTGAGCCTTGAGACGAGTATCGATGCCCCGCATTGTTGTTTTTTATATCCGTTTTTTTTCACGTGTGGCAGCGGTTGCAGAGATGCAGAACTCTTCCAGAAATCACTCTCGGTTTTCCTCTCAGCGTGATGAGGGTTCGCTGTTTTCCCCTCCCTGTTCATGTGGCAGCGCCACGCCGCAGTATAGCGAGAGCATTACCGACACTGCTGGAGAAAATGAACTTTAATGCTGGTGTTATTCAGCCAAATTTCCCCTCTAAAGTGTAGTCTTAATGCTTGGAATCAATGTGCCCAATATGGTGAAATAACGCACTTTATATAGAGATGCAATAGAAGCCCTTACAAAAAATGTGGGTTTTGGACACATGTTGGTTGTGAACACGTGGATTTTCCCATTTCCCATGTGAAATGTGATGTGAAATTAGGTGTACCAAAAAAAACATGCATGTGGAAAAGAAAAAACAAATTTTCATGTGAAGTAAAAACTGTCACATGAAGACAGACTGGCAGAATACAACTTGAAAAAAACGTGTACACATATGAAAACTGTTTTGAAATGATATATCTCCCTCAACATGTGTCCAAAAAGCCCCCCCCCCCCCCCCCCCCCAAAAAGGGCCACTGCTGCATTCAATAACAGAGAAAATACTGAAGTTAGTGGCGACTTTTCACTCGGGCGGGTCGGCATGATGTATCAATCGGCATTTAACTCCCTATCCAGAAGCAGATAGAGAAATAAAACCGTTTTTGTTTTTTTGGGGGGCTCCAGCACTTTGTTTACACGGTCCTAATTGGCACTGCCTCCCCCACCATTGTTGTATTGTCACTTCTGTCTTCTGTTCTCCGCATCTCACAACATTGCGAGACGTGTCAGCTGTTAGCGGTATATTTGGGGGGTTTTTGTCAGGCTTGATTTCACTTCTTGCAGGCTCGAAGTTGGGTATCATTTCAAGGAGGAGACGGCTGCGGGTTTTTGGACTGTCTCTGGTTACGGAGTTAAGGAGTGGGCACCGGGCCTAATGGAGCCGGGGAGATAAAAGTTCTTCTTTTCTGGGGAGGAATAAAAACGGGGCGCTATCGAATATCCTTCTCCAAAAAAGATAGGTGAAATAGACTCTAATGGGCCCTTGCACATGCACGTGTATGTGTGTGTGTGTGTGTGTGTGTGTGTGTGTGTGTGTGTGTGCCAGTTTTGCATGCAATATGGATGTGGATAAGAGTGAAACGGTGCCTAATTTGAGGATTCATTTTGAACAAAGCCTCGGTACCTTAAGTGCTCCAGTTACCGAACAGCGGGGAGACGTTTTTTTTTTTTCAGAACACTACCTGCAGGATTGTTCTCTTGGCAGCCGCTAAAGTCTCAGCGCGGAAAGCAGCCCGTCGTCGGCTAGCCGGAGCGCACGTAATGAGAGCCTGATGGAGGATGACGCTAATGTGCTAATGCTGTTCAGGCGGAGATCTGAAGTGTAAAGTGTCCTCAGTTGTACTTGAAGTGTTCTTCTGCTGCTGCTGTCGCTTCTATGTGGGCGGCGGCGCACGAGCGCGCAGGCGAGCACATGGGCGAGACAGACAGATGAATCAGAGCCGTGAGATTATTGGCTGATATAGGCCTTTCCGCAAATATAGGCCTTTCGGAATCAGGATATATTCCAGCGATGAAGCGCTGGCATTGATAACGTGCAGCAAGCGCCAAAAGAAGGTGATGATGGCATGAGCACTGATGTTTGATTTTCCATTTTTCACCGGTAAAATCGCTGTAGAAGGTGCCTTAGGATCATATTTGAGGACTATGGTGATGATTTGTGCAAAGCAACAATACATCACGGCAACTCTTTGAAAGTCCAATACTAAAAAAGGTACAAAAGCCTCCCGTTGTATGCGGTGAACTTGACTGCAGCGGATATATCATGTAATGAAGGGTTTGGAGGCAAATTCAATTGGAATTTGTAATTGCTTCCTTAGCTAGACCTGTTTCCTCCTGTCTGTCTTTTAGGCATATGATTCTGTGAGTTGCTACTGTATGTTTTGTTTTATGTGCTTTTAATGTTTGCTTGTATGTTGTTTGAAACTCTGTATTGCTGCTATCTTGGCCAGGGCTCCCTCGAAAAAGAGATCTTGTAATCTCAATGGGACTCACCTGGTTAAATAAAGGTTTAATTAATATTAAAAAAAATATATATATATACCTGCATCAAGGCTGAGCAGTCACAATGGGAGAAAAATCAGCTACAGGTCACAGAAGAAGAAGAAAAAAAAAAAGAAATAGCTCTCACTTCTGAATGAGACACGCTTTTCCATCCCTCAACTGTTGCCATGCCCTTGGGAGTGAAATATCATACTCGCTATTATACTTATATTATACTCGGTCAGATATTTTTGTAATTAATTGAACATTTAGTGGAACTACAGCGTGGCTCCAAATGCTTAGTGAAAGCCCACATTTTCCACCTCCAACTCAACATTTTTTTTTACATTTATTTTTATTTTTATTTATTTTTTTAGCTTTTTCTCTGTCGTGGGGTAATTTATCTCTCATCCCTCTAATGTTTGCAGCTCGGGCGCCGACTTCTTGCGAGCGACTGTCTGTGAGAACTCACTGTACTCCTTCAAATGGTGTTTCCTCAAGTGCCTGATTAAATTAGTAGTATTGTAATTAGCTCCGCTGCTGCCACCCCTCAACACACTTGCATTGCAAACATTACAATTAGCTGTTTGACTGCTTTCAGTCTCCGATTTAAAGTAATTCTAGACTGCAGATATGAATGTTACCCAGCTGCTTTCAAACCAACACGCTGCACTGCTGCAAGTAGTGGAAGACAATGGCGAACACTGTTTTTGCCAATTAGCATAAATGGAGCGGAGGAGGGGGGATGAAATAAATAAAGAAATGGATGGTTGATTCAACAACCTGTAGCCAATACTGATACCTCAAAATGTGTTGGGATCGGCTCTGATTCCCATACTGCATCCCTAATGTAAGTGAATGAGTGTGAATCAGGGTGTTACATGCTCAGTTGTATGTATGTAATGTATGCATGTATTCTGAGTAGACTGTATACTGGGTGGTTGATGAAATTGGCTCTCTTCTTTGCTCTGCAAAGCACTTCTTTATGGACCTCACCTGTTCTGTTTAATGATGCTAACTGTAGCATTTTAGCATCAATAAATGATTTTGAGGCATTAGGATAGTTACCGTAAACAAACGAGACCATCACCAGCATCTACCCATCTAATCTGCTGGATTGCTTTAGGGCACAAAACGGGAAACATTTTTACTTAGTAAAAACACATTTATTCCACTTCCACTATGCTAACTCCACAGTCTCAACTTGACGTTAGCTTGCCTGGTCAGAATGCATGTTAGCTGTTATCAAGGGCTGTTTCTGTCTATTATCCTGCTTGCTGTTCAACACAAACAGAGCGTTGCCAGGGCGGGGGAGGGGGGCAAGTCGCAAAATCCTCTTTCCAACAGGAAGCAACAGGGTTTATGAGACATGTGGTCTTAATTTTGAGAAACACAAAATGCTACATGTAGCACTTTTCAAGAGCTTGATAAATAAAGCAGATGTGATTTGAGTTGCATTAGTGTTATCAGCATGCAGGCACACTGTGCAGGTAGACCAATACAACCAGTGGAGTTCAGAGCACCAATCCATTGACTGGCTTATGTATCAGTAATGGGGAACTGCAACAGCAATTGAAACACATCAAATTTGCAGGAACATATCCAGACAAAGTTCCAGGGTAACACTCCTCGAAACACTAGAGAATGCCATTTGTTGGATGATTTTATCCAAACTGCCTTACAATACCATGAGGATAATTTTTATCATGGCTGGTCACAGTGGGAATCAAACCCCTAACCTTGACAGTATTAATGCCATGCTTTACCCCTTGACCTACTTGAGTAATATTGTGCTGTCTGGCTTGTCAAGCCCTTGCTTGTGATTTCAAGTTGTATGCAAATTGCACTCAGATTTGATTTACTCTCAAATTCATTATATAATTAGGAATGTTATGCCATGAATTCACACAAACAAAACTCAAACGGTAGCTCCACTAACAAATACATAACCGGATAGGAAACTAACGTTTTTGTGGCCACGGTGGCAGGTGGATGTCTACTTTCACTTTTTTTTTTTACCAGCCAGAAAGGTTTATAGAGTAGAAAAGAAGCTCTGATCGATGGTTGGTACCTGTCAAACTGACTAACTCACCAGCCACAGTCATAATTTACTAGCAGTTGGCTGGTAGCTGGCGGCGATTTCCCTCCCTCCAAGACATGGGTGTGTTTGGAAACTAACTGTTGGACAAAAGGTTGCATCAATGCCCCATCCTAGACCCTCCTATCCCTGCCCGCCCAGCAGCTATGATAGAATTAAACACAATAAAATAACTTAGGCTGCCATAATGATGCTAAAAGACGTGAATATATAGATTTTGAGTTACCGTAATGCAATCAGTACAATATTGGGCCAATATTAGCGTTTTATTAAAGTCTCATCCACCTCCATTGATGCAGTTTGAATACATATGATTAATCAATACTACATCGGTTATGAATGGGAAGCCCCTAACCTGAATTGATTCTAATGCAACAGTTTAATCATATGCACATACACATTCAAGTTAATATGCTGGAGTATGGCTAGGCTACGGAGAGGCACTGTCTTCTTCATAGAGCCCCCGAACCTCGCTTCTTATTTCCGCTGTCTTGCCAATCATTTGTGGCACAAGTCTCCCTCTGAGTGATTCAACCTTTTTGGATGGATTTATCGAGTGACTTGGAGAGTGGCGACGAGCACGGAGATTGGGGAGGAGAACAGATCAAGTGGTTTAGTCTAATGAGTCCTGTCAACAGTGTTCTGCCTATAAACAAATAGGGCTGACAGATGACACAGTGGCAGCGCTCCTCTCCGTCTCTCAGGCAAGCCACCTGTCGACGTCGGTTTGGACTCCAGGAAATGTGTCGCTCTGTCGGGAGAGCTCTCCACCACTTTCCTTCTGATTAGCATATTACTCTCTCCTCTCTCTCTCTCTCTCTCTCTCTCTCTCTCCCTCCCTCTCTCTCTGTCTGTCGGCCTGTCTGTCTGCTCTCCCTCTTTTCCTCTCAAACAGAAGCCCACACTTTTTTAGGGCATCATGAAGAGTCATTAGTCATTATTTTCTCCGCTGTCTCTCTTCCCACACATACACTGTCGCTTGCCAGCCTCTGCCGCCGCTCGAGAAATTATGAATTATGCTTGTGTCTCTCTCTACAGGGGCTGCGACTAGTGAAGCGCCGACCATAGAGCTGCTGCTTTGTTTATTCCTTCTCTTAACGGCGGCGTATTTTTTTCCCCGGGCCCTGTCAATCACGTTTTAAACTATCCCGGTCACCGAGTAACACCGCGGCGCGCCGTATCGAGATGAACTGCCTAATTTGTATCGGCGTTGCACAACTTGTCAACCGTGTTTGGTGTGACAAAAAGAAGCCCGTTTTTTTTTGCTGTTGTTGTCATTCATACCCGGCACAGTAGGGACCGCCCGCCACGAAATGTTCTCCATTTCTTAATCTCACCATGAACACCAGCATGGATCCGTGGCCGCATCCCTGCTGCCACTCACTTGGGTTTAATTGGTATTCATTCAGAAGTCTGCTCGGCGCTTCGCAAGCTGTGCAGTCGCAGTATGTGGCTGTTTGACTTTACTAAGAGCATGTCAGATTAGAGTGTTATTTATCAGAGTGGATGCACAAGAGCCAGAAGAGTAGGGAGGGCGGAGGGGGATTGTTGAGAGCGATTGGTCTTTTGCAGTCCCCAGCACATTGCACATCTCTCGCCTTTAATCCAGCTGTGGATATAAGGCCTGCAGGCTACAGAGGCTCGCAGGAGCTGGGAGAAACACGACAGGCCCTAAGCCGATGACTCAGATTAAAAATGGGCGCTGTATACCGATCTAAAGCTATATGACAGGGGTGACGAAGATTTCCAACTCGGGGCTTGTGGCGCGGTGCCTAAGAGGATTTCCAAATGGCGCGAGTCTGTTTTTTTAATACATCCAATATAATAGGAGCATTGTGCAATGTGCTGTGTTTGCATGCCTTTCGCGTCGTTATGCAATGTGGCATATTGTCACGGTGACAGTTTCATAGTAGGCCTACATATGCTGTTTGAAGCAGTTAAGTGTAGTCCAAATTATTAATGCTAATGCCGCTATAGCTGATTTAGCTTTCCTCTTGTTAGCAGCATTGAACGCTCAAAACATACAGTGGAGGCCCCTAAGGGATTGTGCTGCTGCCAATTTCATTAATGATGCTCTCAGTGCACAGCAGAGAGGAAGAGAATCCACTGATTTGGAAGTGTGTCAGTCCCCCTAAGAACTTATGCATAACTAATCCTGTAAAACCCATTGATTACTGACGCAAGCCTGTAGAGGTATTGAGGTATTGATTAAGGATTCTTTAAGGCTCCTTATTTACAAATGCAACACTTTCCAGCTAAAGATTACTTTTTTCCTTATAACTGTAAGGCATGTAACCTATCCTTGGTCACTAATTGCTTCATCCTGTCTCTTGTCTCAGGGCTGAAGGTGCGTGAGGTGATGATCAATGTGTCCCGTCAGCAGGTGGAGGATTTCCATGGCCCTGAGGACTACTGGTGTCTCTGCGTGGCCTGGAGCCACCTGGGCACCTCCAAGAGCCGCAAGGCTACTGTCCGCATCGCCTGTGAGTATGGAAACATTAGTGGGATCACTGCTGTTATGGACAAACTCTATAGAGAGTTTGCTGTTGCATCACGAAGGAGTAGCCACGTCTGGTGCCATCTTGGAGGTTCATTGGGGAAGTAGCAGTGTGCAAGTAATGTATAAATATGTAACGACCAGGCAAGAAAAGGGTGTAGATCCATTGAGCAATGTTATAAGTAAAAGTGAATAGTCTGATAGATTTGTTTCCAAATTTAGGTTAACTAACAAAGACCACACCTCAATGGAATGCAGTTTAAACAGTTTATTGCAATTTGTGATGTCGGGTGAATTGGAGGAACCCAGGGAGATGAGACTCAGGGCAGGGGCATCGTCTCAGTTCGGAGTCTTCAGGCTCCATCGTGTCCCTCTGTGGTTCCTATGGAGAAAGGATTGAAAAGACAGAAGGACAAGGGGTTGGGGGGGAGGGACGTGAGAACTGGAGCAAACAAGGGGGAGAGGGTTAGACAGATGTAGAGCAGAGTTGGACAGGTAATTGTGTGGAGGAGGTGGAGGAGTTAGGCGTGGTCTTGTTCCTTAACCTGGTTATGGTGTTAACCTCATTTAATGTGACAGTAAACTGTCTTGTCAAGCCTCTATCCAAAACAGAGTTGCCGCTTGAGAAGAGTCAACTCCGTTGTTAGCTAGCTTACTAGGCAGGCTAATCAAAGCAAGTGCAGTGTTAATGTTAACATACAACTACTAGCCACTGCTAATGCTAACTTCTACAGATGTGTTTACAACAAGACAGTGATGGTTAGCTGACCAGATACTATGATTTGCTAGCTAACAAGTTGACATTATCCAAACGCAAAATTGATCTGATTTATCAAATCAGCACAAAAAATAACTAAGTCTATTCAATTGCTTTGAAACGGCCAAGTCCCGAGTTTAGAAATGCAAGCAGCTGTTGCCCATGAGCTATGGACCTCCAATATGGCCGCCAAAGGGACTGTTATGTCACCCGAAAGCCCTCTATTGTATTGAATTTTGTGTTTTTAACTTGTACAAAAAGTGCAAATACCAGTAGACAGTCTTTCAATATAATCATCAATCATTCATCAATGTCTTTGGAAGGAAGGAAACGAAAATACTGATGATGTAATGTCGAAATATTTGTCTGCTGGTATTTGCATTTGGCACTGTTTGCACTTTTGTACTGTGCACCTATATACCTGCCAGTTGAACTGAAGGATTCAATGCAGGCACAGCAGTTCCCTATAGAGCTGGCTAGTCACATGCTACAGTGATTCAACAAGTGATTTTCCCCATGTTAGCCATGTCCTCGTCCAATTTCATTCTATTGTTGATTGATCTGAATCAACTAGGCTAATCTACGGGGTGAAGCAAGCTTTCATTATGTGATTGCTATCATCAATGATTGCGTATGTTTCAACCTCTGTGTTTAAAAATAAGGTTATCGTCAGACACATACGTTTCCATGACACCTACTACAAAACCCATAAGCCTCACCAACTCCTGACCAATCACACAATCAGAACAGCTCTTATGCTCTTACAATCATTCCACTGTCACTCTCTCCTCAGCACCAGTGTGACAGGGTAGCTAGCTCTGTGCTCCATAACATCCCTAGTATCCTAGTACCCTGCACAGCTGTTGGAAAAAAATGTAGTCTTACCGAATAAGTCTGATCCACCGTTCTTTCAAGCATTCTTGGGGAATCTGTAAAATGCTGTCCAATATAGTTTTTCTCAAATTCCAAAGTGCAAATCCAATTTAGTTATCCGTTACTCTTGCATCGTAAATTCTCTGATTGATTGAATAATTGGAACCATATGGAACCCAGCTATTTTGAAATATGGGTGCTACAAATGAACAGCCAAAATACTTCTGGAACCTTGATGACGTCGGGATTACCACATGACCAGCCAGCTCTACATGTTTGGATCCTATATAACTAGGGGAAGTTTCATGATCCTAGGGTACATGAAACACCCGTGTCAAAATTTCAAGAACATATGATCGTCAAACTGAATATGTCTGTTTTTGTACATTCCCATTAAAGTTAATGTTTTGAAGATACAAGGTTTTCACTGGATAGCAGTGAAGCGATAAGCTATCAAAGGGCATTTCTTTAGGATGGGCAAAAAAGGATCAGTCAGTATTGTACGCACATGAATGTCCAGGATGATCAGAGCAATCCTCACAGACTTCCTCCATCCAATGTATCCTCCAAACCACCTTGTCAACAGATTAGCCAGCACAGGGCCCCGGGAGCCTCTCTATCCTATATAGGCTATAGTGGGTTTTGAAGGTCGTCGAGTGCAAAGCCGGGGGCAGGCCGACTAGCGTTAGCGCTGAAGAAGATTGAGGCCAGGCTGACCGTAGCACTTGACACTTGACGGCTGCCTCTTATCTCCCCACGCAGACCTGAGGAAAAACTTTGAGCAGGACCCCCAGGGGAAGGAGGTGCCAATCATGGGGATGATCGTTCTGCACTGCCGCCCCCCAGAGGGAGTGCCTGTGGCGGAGGTAAGACTGGCGCTCCTCACTCCTCCCGTTCCACAAAGAGGAGAAGCTTACACTCCCACAGAGCAGCAGAGATCTACATCGGAGTAGCCATCCTTATTCTGCAAGAGTAACTCTCTGCCTCAACAAGATAGCCTCTCAGACGGTCGATCCTATCCTCAGCTCTGCTTTCTCTGACCTTTTAGAGATTGATATTGTTGTGTTAGACACCACCGATAAGCACATATAAACATTTAGGAATGAAGGTGTTGGTTCCAAAATGAGATAGCCACCACTTGGGAAGAAGTGTCACCTTCTCGTGTGTAAATGCAAAGTTTTACTTCACCCGTTGTGGGTCAAAATGAATAAGTAAGGTTCAAGAGTCTTCTGTGGATTCTTTATTCAGACATGCATGGTTCAGTTCAGTGTTCCAGACAAGCAACAAAGAAGTGACAAAGACAGGAGTTGAGGATCCACTTATATAGGTTGAAGTAAACAAAACTATAAATCTTGGCCCATAGCCAAACCCACTTGGCTCAAAACCAACCCACCAGTTCGGACTTTTAACCGCGTGTCCACCTATAGAATCACTTAAAACCACACATAACCATATATAGTGATCATGCATGCATTCAAGCACTGATTACATCATTGTGGTAAGTAGGACAAAAGACACTCCACTTTGCAGGACAAAGGAAAGCAAGAACAGAGTGTACTATTCATATAAAAAAGCACAGTATACATTTTATTTCTTACATTCCTCCCTTTTGTCACAAGGTGACAACTAAGATTAAAATAAAATAATGCAAAATGCAGCCTATGCCATATAGTACGTCACTTGAACAGTGAGGAAAACATTACTTCTAAAGTTACAAGCAAGCTATAATCAATGTAGATAAAAACAAAAAATAAAAGAACACAGCTGAAAACAACATTCCATCTTAATTCATACAGTCATTCAGCATGAGTTTAGCAAACATCTCCTATATTGTTCCTCCATAACACAACAAACAATACATGGTACATCACAGGATTAATCAAATATCAGTCGTTTGGTCAGAGAAGTCACAAGGCTATGTTCACATTCACTTCTTAGTGATTTCAGGCACGATCACTACTGAATTGTAGTGATCACTATCATCATAGTAAGGAGGGACCCACTCTTCTGGTGGTGTTCGCATTTTAACATACTGCTGTACCGCACCACCAACCACACCACCTAACCACCTGTACATGAGAGCACGCATACACGTCAGAGTACAAGTGCAGAAGCAAAGAACTATGCCAAACACAATTACAACTGGAATCAATAATTGTATCATGATTCATAGCACAAATTTAAAAGAAAGGATAAAGGAGGTAGTTAACTTAGGTCACTTGGTTAGTGATAACACCTAAACAGACTGTATCCTCTATAAATGAGCCATATTAAATGATAAACTTCAGGCTTCTCTTTTCTAAATGGATACATAGCATTTTGATAACTTCAGTGAAATAATTTATCCAAGTTCACACTCTCTCCAAGTGCCCAATCTCCCATTTCATATCTCGTCTAGTGGTAATCAGCGTGAACAATGAATGTGCAATTAATGTGTGCTGGGAACAGATTTGGGTTGAGGTCAACCTCTGGCCCTTGGCTTTATAAATGATTCAACATGGAAATGGAGGAGTGATGTCATTCCGGTGCCGCTGAATTTACAACGGGGATAAAAATAGTTGAATCTGAGCGGTACTGACCGAATCACAATCTCCCATCTAGTCCTTTGTCAACACAAATGAGCCCAGCCACAAGAGATGGGAGTGAATAATGTAGAGAGCACAGGGCAGATATCCCCAGCCCAGTCGATTTCGACGCACCTCGTCCATGAAATATTGAGATGGCAACCGTGAGTGTGGTAGTGTGAGGTTTCAGAGTGCTGCTGCAGGACGGATAGGACGCTAGCAAACACCTCTCAGGCCTAATAGAATTTGAGCCTGTGGTTTTGAATGCACCGTAAACATTGCGCTTCTGAAGGGTGTGTTTGGAAATTCCCTTGGTCAGCAATGATGTCAGGGCGAGCTAATGAGACTCGAGTCACTCGGAATGGGATCAATTTTGTATCATGTGGTTAAAACAGTTTATATAAGCAAGAACCTGACACTTTGCAGGAGTGTCTTTCCAACTCTCGAAGCCTCATTTGCATGAGGGAAGTGTCACACCAAAGATTGCTGAATATACTGTAGTTCACCACCATTCTTTCCTATCCAATTATTTTTATGGTCATATTATACGTTTTAAGCTATATATTGAGGTGTTGTTAATTTAAAGATTGCTAGTGCTTATTTCACTTTAGATTCAATTTTGTTGGAGTCAGTATTGATAAAAAGTGGATACCAAGATACTGGCTACGAGTTAATTCACAGTATAATAAAGGAGTTATCTGCCTTATGGTTCCTGGCTAGGTACGTTTTATCACCTTTAAGTATTTATCATAAAATATTCATATAGGATTTGATTAGTTAAAAGTTGGCAGGTGCTAGACCTATTCCATTCTCCCATTCCATTCTCTTGGACAGAACATCTTGCCAGACTCTAAAAAAGATGGTAATTTAATGTTGCTTTGTTTATGCATGCATGAATTATTAAATCATAAAGTAATACTTTTTTCTTCTGTTTATTATTACTTTTGAACAAGTATAAATTATTGCTACAAAAGTTTTTTTTTCCTCAATATCTTTTATTTTGAAGGAGTTACACATCTTTCCACTATAGCGGAAACCATGCATCAATGGTGTAAAACATAGATCAACACAAAATGTGTTTTTAAACCAAAAACATAATGTTATGAAAACAGAAAGAAACGTTGTATAATCAAATAATAGTGCATTACCTTTGTAAATATAAAAGAATTATTAATTATATTAATGATTATATTATTATTTTATTATTATGAAATTTCTTACTGTTTAACAGTACTTTTAGGGTTAATTTTAGGGGTATAATTAGGTATACCTGGGTATACTTATGTATACCTATAATTAGGTATACTTATGTATACTATACTTATGTATAGTTTTTACTTATGTATACTTATGTATACCTAATTAGGTATATTGTATAATTAGGTATACCTAATTAGAACCTACAAAAGTGATGTGTTGAAGTGTTGAAAGGGGCTGTTGCTATATATAACATGCATGGCTGTTGTACTACCTACTAAATATTCAGTGTAAGCATTTAAATGGAAATCAGTCTGATGATTTTCCACATTGTTGTTTAATTAGCATTAACATTATATCATTATTTTATATAAAACAAATGTATTAAACAAATAACACACAATAGGGCTGAAGGGAGAAAAAGGCCCAAAGTGCAAAATGTACCTGTTAATGTATGACGTAACCTGTCAACTTTTAACTATCCAAATCCAATATGAATATAATGATAAATACTTAGAGGTGATAAAACATAACTCACTGGGAACCATAAGGAGGTCTACTTGCAGTGTCTTGAAGACTCCAAGTCACTTTTGAACTTACACTTAAAAATATTTTTAAGAAAAAGATAAGTTTGAGCAAATATCATATTCCAAGTTTGTAGCTTCTATTGCATTCATTCAAATATTGACTTGCACATATGTAAATCCCCACTGAGCACTAGCCCTGATTTCAACATGCTCCGCTTTAGCTCTTATGGCCCAGAATCTCTACATCTAAGTACAGCCTACATTTAGCCCAAGCAGTGAAATTAGATATTTCATATTTGTATATTGCCTAAACCATCTTAAATATGAAAAAAAGATGCATTAAACAACTCTATAGGTGTGTTGTAGTTTTTAACTGCTTATCAGACAAAAGTAAACTATGCATGTGCAAGTTGTTTGAAGCAGAAGAGAGCTGGAGGAGAAAACGTTGGAACAAGACGCGGAAGAGGCACAGCTCAACATTTGGGAAAGCAACATACTCTACAATTTTAGGTACATATTCTGAATTTTTATTAATTAACAGTCATTTGTCTTGTCTTTGAGTAAGTAGGGTGACACATTTTGGAAAGAGTCCAGGCAGAGCATGTGCATTAGCTCATTACCTACCTAGTTACTCTAACATTAGCTAATCTAGCTCTGGTCTGTGTCTTGTGCCTGAAAATGAAGTCTTTGCTAGGAAATACGCATGTTTATATATCTCAAGGTGGTTGTAAAATACAATATTTAGTATTATTAGCATGCTGAATGTTGCTGTCATTTTAATTTTGGGTTGTAGTTGTGGTGGGTAAGCCGGTGCCATGCTAATTGTTCAAATACATAATGGCTGTTGTCCGTAGTTTATTTATTTTTGAAAATTTCTGTGATGGAATTGTGTGTAAAAATGCAGAAAATTACAAAAGAAACTTTGTTCCTAACTGCAGAACTATTTTGCTGCACTTACTTGCTGTGATGCTCCAGCTAGAGAATGATATATTATTTGATGCAACTGACATTTATCTGACAGTCTAGTCTTTTTTCAGGATCCCATTAGCCACAACTTTTTTTTTTTCCTGACAAGAGGCACAGTGACAGGTGCTGATTCTGAGGAGTTGTCAGGTCATGTCTTGTCTGGACTAAATCAGCCCTGAAATTGTACTCTGACCCGGCCTCCTTGGAGTTAATTTTTTGTGTTGTGCTCACATTGCAGAAGCTGTCATGACCTTGCACAGATGAGTTACAGAGGACCAAATCAACATTGCAATGGTGGAACATATTAAGCAGGTTCCTGGACAAGCTGGTGGAGGGGGCTACGAAAAAAAATAAAACTTTAATCAGGACCTCAGAATTTTCTTAGTTTTTGTTTTTGGTGTATTAGAATCTGTATTTTACAATTTCTTTTAATCTATTAGTTTTATTATTTGGTTGAATTTTAGAGAATTTTTTTGAGTTTTACAGTTTATTATAACTAGTACTAGTTTTTGGTTTTCATTTTCAATTTTTATAGAACTTTACATTTTTGTAAATATTTAATTTTGCTAGTGTGCTTTTATTTTAATGACTGGCTTAAATGCCCACCTTTAAATCTGTTCTTTAAAATAAATGTTTTTTTGACCAGCAATGCAAATGCAATGCAGTTTCTCTTGATTTTGAGGAATTGTAAGAGAAAATTTGTTTAAGTTTCAGGAAGTTGTCTGTCTTTGCAGAATAACAACATGGGAGTCAATTTCAGTGGTATACCACTTTACAGTTATGAACCAGTGGTCATTTTAGAAATTGAAGTATGAATATACAAGGTCCTTTTAACACCTTGAATATAACACTTCCAATAATGACCTATAAAAATAGAACCAGCCTTTTGCTAGAGACATGCCATGATCTAAGAGGCAGACTGAACTGAATTCTCTGTCTCAAAAATGGGCAAAAAACAAATACTAGCTTACATACATTATGTGGCAGTGTTCCTTCATTAGATAATTTACTTGATCAGGCTCTAAGATGCACTGAGAGATATGTATCTCCCAGGCCTGGGAGTTGCAGGCTGGGGCGAGAGACAGCGGTTATAAATAGAGAGTAGGAGCGGCGTCAAACAGCAGTCATTCCAATTGACTTGGCTGATCAGAAAGCCTATAATCAGAGACTGTCTTTGCTATAATCTTTCACGACTTTAGAGAAGTTGATGGACGTTTTGGTCGTTTTCCTTTCTGGTTGCGAGACGGTTGATAAAACAGATTCCATTAAGTAAGTTAAACTAGCTTGTGTGCGTGCTATGCTGTCACCATAACGCACGCTTTGATAATGTCAGCAGATAACGTTACACTCTCAAATTGAGAATGTCAGGCTAGCCGACTCACATCGGTTTATGGCTTCACTGCTACACCAAAAGCTTTTACTTTTCACAGAATTATCATTAATGACCAGGTTCATTGCACTTGTCCATATGGTCAAAGTCCGTATTTGCAACTGCAGTTCAATTTTGGTCACTGTGCCAATTCAGTTTCCAACAATGAAGTAACTTACCTTTTGATTGAGATGGCACCTCACTCAGCAATGCTGTCATCGAGCTTTTATCTAAGAAGTCAGCCAGCCCATCTATTGTTGATTGCAGAGTTTTTCGCCACTTCATATCTGAGGTGAATGACATTGACAAACCAATATCCGATTCTTCAAGCCCCTCCATGTGGAAAATTTACCTCAATGTATCATTCTCAATTGTTTCTGACACTATAATGGCTGTAGAAAAACAAGATCATCAGCATGAAAACTGGTTTATTCTATGTGTTGCTTGCTATGTGTTTGTTGTATGTGTTCTGGGTACGATTTCTGCAAGTGTCTTTGCAATAGTGATGTAAAATACTACCACTAAGGGACTCAAAGGGTCGCCAAAGTCATCAAAATTCTACTGGTAGCAGCTTTAATAAAACACGAATATCAGCCTGATATATTGGAAAACTGATGTAAAACCCTAAGGTCTTTTTAGTTGCTGAAATGCTGTTGAATCAATACTGATTGTGTCATGGCTATTATATCGTCTATTAAACATTAGCCTTTCAACCGAATTCACCCAGACGTTTTCAAACATCTATTCAATAGTTAATCAACAGAAAAATGCTAGTGAGCCTTATCTGTGAATTCAGTGAGTTCTCAGGTGTTTTGCTACAAAAATACCTTCATACATTTTATCCGAAAGAGCACAGATTGTAATTTTTCCATGGTTAATAGAAAGTAGAAATGGGTTATTTGTAATTTCGCTCCGGCGCTCCCAATCCAAAACCAATTCCCTATTTTTACTTCACAGATATCAGGGAGTGTGAATGCAGAGCAGATCTTTTAACTCTGTGAGAAAGGAGTCCATGTGAACCCCGCATAATAAGTTTCTTTTGAGAGGTTACTCTGAAAGAAAGTGTGAAATGAACAGCCAAACTAGAAGCCAATTTCAACTTCCTTGACTGAAAGCCTTTAATCCGAGATGAATCCCCTTGATCTACTGTAGCTCAGGTAGACAGCCCAGGCTACGGCACAAAGGGGAATCAACTAAATGCTTTTGCGCTGTGATACAAGCTGTTCTCCGTCGAGCCTCGCAAAGTCGCTGCGATACTACTCAAAAACAAGTTAGCATTTAACACCGTTCCTCCCCCTGCCTCCCGCGTACTTCCTTGCTTATTTCTGATTCCCCCTGCCTGGCGCCTCTGTTATTTTCTCATAGGTCAGAGAAAGTCTCCAAGAGAGCAGATGATGAGCTTCATTATTAAGCCAAGCAATTACATCCCCCCCAGCCCGGGCCAAAGCCAGGAGCTCCCTCTATTTATTTCGTTAAGATAAGACAGATCGGGGTGGAATAGTAATGCGCTGCCACATAGCTCGGGGGGGTGGGGGGGGGGAGGTGGCATTTGGGAAGCAACAGGGGAGGCGGATGGGCAACGCAGGCCCCACTTTGTGTTCTCCCCATATCTTTTCTGATTAACCTCCGGAGCAGGAGAGCACAGCCCGAGCCGGCAGATAGCTCCCCCCGACGCTACCTGCTGCTGTCGGGTTCGCGCTCGTATGAACACACTGAGGCACGGCAAGTTCAAAGTGTTTGTGGGTATCTGTGTGTGTGCGTGCATGTGTGTTGTTGATAGGTTTGCGGTGAGAATCCACCGGGCGGATTAGCTCCGCGCTCGGCGGTGTCGCTTCTGATACGCTGCTCGGCGGGTCTCGCTGGCATCCTCCTCCGTGTCCCCGGGGGCGGCCTGACGGAGACGGTTAATCCATGTAATTGCGTTGATGAGATACTCAGCAATTAAAAAGTTCTGCCGCCCACGCTGGCTGCACCACGGGCAGCTGAGAGTTGCCCAGAGGGGGGGGAGGGGGATCGCGCTTATAATTGTGACGCGGCGATGCTGTAGGAGCCCGAGCATGACTCAGCAGACAATGCTGTTTTCTCCGTATGGCGGCGTACCATGTTTGCACCGCGTCACCTTCAAGCCCGAACGGCCAAGAGAGCGAGGGCCGGGGCAGAGAGGCACAGAGGCACCAGGGGGGGGGAAAGTGCAGCAGCTGGCAAGGACATCGGTTTGATCTTGATCGGCGCGCTCCTCATAAGTCTTTATGATGGCTGCGGTGTCACTCGTTACATCGCTCCTCTGTCCTCTAATTGCCCCTCGACCGCCACATTTCTCAGCATCTAATCATCGGCAAATGTCATCTGGATGAGGCGTGTGCGCGTGTGTGCGCTCACTCCTAAGCAGATGAGAGGAACCCGGCCGCCGCGCGGGGCTCGAGGAGGTGACCTTCGGGGGCGGTCCGAGTAATGAAATCACAGGGAGGAAGCCCCGATGCGGGGGCCCCCGCCTGGAAACCCCTCCGTCAAGGCTGACACTGATGACCGAGTCCTAATTGAAACAAATGTGCCAATTAGGCAATTCATTTCTCACATCCGCCGCCACACACTTGCCGGGCTAATTTGTATTTGTCCCTTCATCCACCAGCCCCCCCCTTCACCCTCCACCCTCTCCCCCTTCCGCCGCCACCCCCTCTCTCCCTCTTTGTGTATCTCTCTCTCTCTCTCTCTTCTCCCTTCTGCTTGGTGAATCTTTTCATCATTACCCCGGGGCCGTTAGCAGCCGACAGACAGCTAATGTACAGCAGGGCCTCAAACAGTGCGGGGGCCGGCTTGCGCCACACGTTAATTGCCTCTTTCAAGTCGCAAATTTCCCAGGATAAAATTGAAATAAATACATAAAGAGTGGGGGGGGGGGGGGACACTCCGGTGCCACCACTCGTGTCACCCAGTCGGCTCCCATTCAGTGACAGATTAGTTTAATCATGAGAAATTAGAGTCTGTCCCCGAGTTCTTCCCTCTCTTTTCTTATCTAGCAACGATGCTAAATGCTCTGCCTCCGACGAAACCCTCGCTAAAGGGTATCTTTTAATTGTGGAAGAAGAATCTGAGAGGCTTTGAAGATTGTCTTCCAAGTTTTCTTCAAGGCGAGGGGGAAACGGAGCCTTCAGTCTCCATTATCGTGCTTCTCAGAAAGAGAAGAATTCCCATCGCCGGCATCAGTGGTACAATTGACTCAAATAGGTGTGAAAAAAGACCGAATGTGAAAAATGATTACTGCGTTATGATGTTCATTATCATTTTTATTCGTGTCAATATATACCTGCAATCCATCATCCCTCGGGTCTGCGTGTCATTTCTATTTACCCAGTGTTTGCACGCCCGCAGGCATTTCCTATTTGCATCCAGCCTGTGTGTTGTTTATTATAAGGGTGTCTGCGTGTTTCCTATAAATCCATCAGCCCGGCCCATTCTGCCACACTATGAATGCAATTTGCAAATGCAGCGATGCAGCTCCCTTACTAGGGTAGGAGCAGTAAAGCGTCACTAAGTTTGTAATTCATAATTAGTTTTCCTCTCTGTTGCTGGTAATTGGTTATGGTGCTTCTCTTGACTGCCTAATGGTTTTGGTATTGGTGGTTGTGCTGCCTGACTGTGATTGTACGGTTGGATGCGATAGTGTAGTGCGCAATTGACCAGCAGTTATGTGGTACTCTGCAGTAATATGTGCTCTGACCCAGCAATATGAAGGCATTAGTTCCAAAATGAGGTCTCCAGCATGAAACGAGTGACACCTTTTCTAACAGAATGATTGATGGCACACAATTACAACAAACCTCTTTTCTTAACCACTAGGTTACCCTATTGATCCTTGACCTCTATTGAAAATGTTTATGTACACTACCAGTCAATAGTTTTCCACATTTTAGAATAACAGTAAAGACATCGAAACTATGAAATAACACAAATGGAATTATGCAGTGACCAAAATTGTTAAACAAATCAAAACTATCTTTAATATTTAGATTCTTTAAAGTAGCCGCCCTTTGCCTTGATGGAAAGGCATAGGCTTTGGAAAGAAATTCATACATAGGCATCAACTTCACTATTTATATTTGTCTAAGAAACAAATTTCAAGCATTTCAGCATAAGCCTTTAGATCAAAATGGCTTTAAGAGAATGAAAAACAGTGCATTCAATCAGGTGTGTCCAAACTTTTGACTGGTAGTGTACTTATACTGTTACTTACAGTATATATACACATTGTGCATAACATTTTTGGAAAATCTTCACCTCATCTCTGGTCTTTGTCCTTTCTCTCGTACAGGTGGAATGGCTGAAAAATGAAGAGCTAGTGAGTTCCCTGACGGACGACAACATCGACACCCGGGCCGACCATAACCTCATCATCAACGAGGCGCGCCTGTCCGACTCGGGCAACTACACCTGCCTGGCCAGCAACATCGTGGCCAAGAGGCGCAGTGCCACAGCCACTGTGATCGTCTTCGGTACGCTCCCCCTTCCAGTTGTTGTGTTTGCCTATTACAATACATTACAGTGTACTGCCACAATGTTTGCATTGTACTTCAGATCAATTTGTTTAGTCCGCCGCACCCCCACACAAGTGATTAAGAGACCCATCTCCATGTTTCTGTGAAGAGCGATGTTTCCCCTTATTTCGATGAATGTATTATTCAAAGAGTCAATTTACTGCCTCTCATTTAAAATCAATGTGTACTTTATGAAAGGAAATAAGCCACTGTGTCTTAATCTCATTTAAAAGGAGTGTTGCTTATTAAATATTTATTTGCCAGAGGCCTGCCAGCAATGCAAGTTCACGAGCTTTGATAGCATTCCTAAATATTTAGCTTCCGCGCCCGCCAGACAGAAAGATCATAGAGTAAACCGCTTCAGTCAGAGCGCTAAGTGGTCGACTCCAACCTGTCCACCAGTATGAGTCAGTGTTGCCTTTCGAAATGGCATTGGCAATTCTGTTTAATGGCTGTTTCCTTTGCTTTCGCACAGTTTCATGCCTTTATCTTAATTCAAGAGCAAGGAACATTGAACTGGCAATTAGGGAGGAGGGAGCTGTATATCCACCACAATGAATGTGCCGTGCTCAATCTGCCCCAGCCGTTATGCATTGTTGCCTTGCAGTGCCTCGGAGCCCCGCATAATCATTAATAACTCCGGCTCGTGTTGGGGTATTTAACTATGCTGGAGTTCTGGGAAAGTAATATGTATTGTTCACTTCGCTCCACCTCTCCGCTCCGTCTGACTTTCTTCTCCCTCCTCTCTCTCTCTAGTGAATGGCGGCTGGTCCCTGTGGACGGAGTGGTCGTCCTGTAACGTGCCGTGCGGGCGGGGCGTCCAGAAGCGATCGCGGACCTGCACCAACCCGGCGCCTCTGAACGGCGGGGCTTTCTGCGAGGGCATGTCTGTCCAGAAGATTACCTGCAATGCCCTTTGCCCAAGTCAGTCCCACTTAAACTCTGGCTGCATGAATGTAACGTTCGAGCGTATCTTCACGGATTCCGCAAGAATTGTACAGATACAAACGGGTCATCTAGATACAACGAGCTCGCGAGCAACGCTACCTGTCTGTCTAATGCCTGTTAGCGTTACAAAGTTACTAACTCCTATCTTTTAAAGTCGAGAATTCATGAATAAGTTGACATGTTGAGGATGATGACAAGCTGCCAAAAATGCAAAAACGGTTCACTGATGATCTAAATGGTTTGAATGAAAATCTACAAGTTGGGGACGAGTATATATCCTTCTAGTGTGATTTTTTTTTTTTCTGGGTTTTTTTTGTTTGTTTTGTTTTGTTTTGTTTCCTGATAAGACCCGCCTCCCTATATTTATCAAAAAAAAATCAGATTACATACTGACAGGTCCTTTGCTCTGTGCCGCACGTCACCTGTCAGTTCCATTTCAGGCATTTAGTCGTCACTGTTATCCAGAGTGACTTAAACGAGTACAACAGTTGAGTAAGCTTAAATTCTTAGCTCATTAGCATGACAAGAACTTCAAGGGACAGATCCATCGTGACCTGACAATGTTCCTGTGACACGAGGATGATCGTGTTAGAGAGAAGTGCTGGGGAAAGAAAAAATAAAAAGAAGAGCTGAGGAGAGAGGTAGAAGGGATTTGTTTATAATGCAAATTAGAGTGACGAGAGGAAGACGCTGTGAGAGGGGGGATATGAGTCAGTGGGCAGTGTGCTGTATGATTCAGGGGGAGAAGGTGAAGAGATAAGTTTTCACCCTGCAACAGAAGATGGGAGTGACTCTGTTGGTCGGACTGAAGTGCAAAGGTCAAAGGTCACTTCTGCATTGGCACAGTCGGGACAAATGGTCAGCAAAGATGATCTAATAGTGTGAGAGTTTTACAGATTCAGTCTTAAAGGCGCAATGTGTAATACTTCTGCTTTCCTGAAGCATAATATCACTAGTAAATATCAGCAGGGGTTGCTGAATGGTAGTGAGTGAAACATTGTGAAGAACTGTGGAGATTTCTGCATTCAAAAGCACAGGAGCGGGCAGAGGGGTTTTTGTTGTTGTTTGAAGTGTCTCAAGTGTTGTACCCCTCATGCCCATGACACCCGGCTCCCCAAAAGACTTGGCCCACACTCTGCAAAGTAATGTAACTACATGTAGGACGGCACAAGACCACAAGAACTGTGATTGGCCCGCTTCGTATTTCCTCCTACCTGTATCCGGTTGATGTCCTCCGATAGTGAAGACAATGGTTCAGATTGAAGAGGCTGCAAATATATTGATTCGTACGACACATCATCTCCAAATTATAAATACTACCAGATGTCTCTGAATTTGTGGTGAGAAATATCCAGAACATCAGAGAATGTAAACACTTCAATGTACTACTTCTTCTGTTATTACTTCCGTGTTAACAAAGCACGGCACTATTGTCTCGTGTTTCGGTGGTCTATGCACACAATCACGGACGTGGAACCATAAATGCTCACACCACCATAGGCACCTACGACATTGCTACGGCAGCAATTCGACACAGAAGTATAATTTACCCTTAACTGATAACTACTGAAGGCAAAAACCCAGATAGGGTTTTTAAGTGCATGTACCCTCCTCTAGCCAATGTTCACCCCTGTTGTAGTCAGTAAATCTTTAATCCTATGATTGTTAGAATAAGGAGTAATAAGATAGTATTCAAAATTATCTTTAATTCAATTCTGATAACTGCTGAATGCATTTGAAAATGGCAGGTACAACAGCACTAATAGCGTCCGACAGGCGAGAGAACAAAGGTAGGCACCTGGGAGCTAGCTAGCGTTAGCATGACTGGGTACTTTACCTTTTGTTTGCTATCTATCGTGACTAGTTAGCCTTCTAGCTAACCAACAGTGTTGGGGAAAGTTACTTTTGAAACTAACTAGTTACTTTACTTTGTTACTTGCCCTAAATAGTAACTAGTTACGTTACTAAGTTAGTCTTCATTAAAAGTAACGCGTTAGAGTACTTTCACGTTACCCACGTAAAATCATGCCTTTAAAATACGTCTTCTGCTGATGTCATCACTCTTAATGTACAGAAATCATCACGTCTGGGTCACAGCAGGTAACAATCTACTGTTTTCTAAAGAAAACTTCAAGGCAGCTTTCAGTTACCTGGTTCCACAGTAAATACTCAGTGGGGGCTTGGACCGACTGGACGCCTTTCTGCCGTCACTGCATCACAACCGCAGGTGATTTTGAGTTTATCAACACTATGAAACATTGGCTCTGTGTTCCTCTCTATAAAAAAGCCTAATTTGAGAAAAAATATGCTATCGACACGGCGCTATTGACCTTAAGGCGCATCAACCGGTGAATATCAAACTTCAAACTAACTTCACCCCGGTGATTAACGGAGCCTGAACTGATCCGGTCTGGTCTCAAAATAAATGGCAGACTGCGCTTTCAATTCAAATCTTCAGGTTAGATAGTGAAAGCTAAACTTACAGTTAGCAATAATGTTCTTATCCTTCCCTCCTTTATTTCCAAGTTCTGCAGTTATTGTTGTGTTCATTCTGAGAGTGAGTCGTAACCTACAAGCCTCCACCGCACCGCATTCTGCTGCAGTCTGCTTTTAATAACATCATGTAGCATACAATACCTTAATTTTTTTTTATTTGCACTAACTAAACATTTAACCATTTGAAAGAAAAATAAAAGTAGCGAAATGTAACATTGAGAAAGCAACTAATAACTGATTACATAAATTGAAAAACTAACGCATTAAGTTACTCGTAATCTGATTACTGTAACGCGTTACTTTGTAACGCGTTACCCCCAACACTGCTAACCAATAGCAATAATTATTGTGGCTCCTAAAAACACCATTACTGAATATGATAGCTAGAAACATTTCCTACATGTTTTCTAAGTTGAAGAAAAAAAACATTGGTTTAGCTGCAGCCTGCGCATTGCCACTTTTTCTGTAAGTAAGGTTCCTCCATATAGTAATAAATATACCAAACTCTGCTTGACTGTATGTATTATCGACATCTGTAACGTGAATATATGTGGAAGGCGTGTAGTTCTCTCACCACACATGCCCAGTCACATCTGTACATGTGTACCTGTTAATGTGAATTTTTGCACATCATGTATATAGGCTGTCATTTTCCATATACTGTCTTGTCCCCCCAGAGAGGGAGGAGGAGGAGAGAGCTTGAAAATGGGTGAGGTCATCCAGTGAGCCTGCCTTGTGCCAATTTGTTCAATTTGCAAGGCTTCAGCCTGCCAAGATGCAGATGGGCACGCGCGGTCGGGTCGAGTTTAAAGGCGACAGAGAAGGCCAACAGAGGATGAGAGGGCAGATAGAAATGTGGAATTGATAGAGTCTGTGGAGAGAGACGGGAGTCAGGTGGAGGGAGTAAGGCAGGGTGTCTGCAGGTCCTGAAAAAGTCTTAATATATCTCAAACTATATTATCTAAACTCAAGGCCTTAAAAGGTTTTAAATACAGTTAAATAGAGCATTATCCAGTTTTCATTTTCACTGTTAATTAGTGTTATGTTTCATTTTAAGGGGCAATAAACCAGAATTTTGCTGGTCCATAGCCCAAATTGACCAATATGTATCTAGAGGGGCTTGATAGGAAGGATTTTTCCTATCTTTAATTCAATAAATTAACAGAGACTAATTAATACTTTCATATAAAAAACAATAATTCCCCCTTAAAGGAATAGTTCACCCAAAAATAAAAATTCGGTCATTATCTACTCATTCTCATGCCAGTACAAACTCGGGTGAGTGTTTTTTCTTCATACATCTTACCTGGAGCTCTCCAGGCTCGCTGCTGGAGGAGCTTCTTCCAGTGAATGGGGAGCAGGACGTTCTGCTTCAAAAAGGGCAATAAATGTCTATAAAATTACTCCATAAAGCTCGACGATCGCTCTATGAGTCGAAAAAAACGTAATTTGATCCATTATTTCATGAAAATCCGAGTCGATCGCCATTGCATGTACTTCCGCATTACCAAACCTCACGAGATGGAGGTCGCGCACTATTGCACACACAAACCTTGCGCAGCCACGGTGGCCTCGCGAGGTTTGGTAATGCGGAAGTACATGCAATGGCGATCGACTCGGATTTTCATGAAATAATGGATCAAATGGATTCCATTCACTTCCCATTCACTGGAAGAAGCTCCTCCAGCAGCGAGCCTGGAGAACTCCAGGTAAGTTGTATGAAGAAAAAACACTCACCCGAGTCTGTACTGGCATGAGAATGAGTAGATAATGACCGAATTTTAATTTTTGGGTGAACTATTCCTTTAAACCTCTGACAAAGTTTCTTTCTCTCATTCAGACCTGACCAATTGACTGCAACTGCAAATGCAAATAACCATTTACGATGATGTGATACTGTTGAGCTATAATGTGATTTACTACAAAACACTGTCCAGTTTTTTCTTTTCACCTGTACTGCTGCTCCGCTTGCTCAGCCTTCTTGTTTTTTTTTTAAAGAAAGCTGTTATCTTGCCAGCCATGATAAAAATCTGCAAGGTTTAAAATAGATGCTTTGCAGAATAATCTTTTTCAAACATGAGTTTCAAACACGAGTTCACTTTTTCCACACAAGTTGCCACTAAAGTGACTCCTCAAATACGGTGCAGTGAAGCTGCTTGCTGCGCCGGTCACAGCCCCGGCTCCAGCCATGCAGGCACACAAGCTTGACGTTTTCCTTTGTTTGACGTCTTCTTTGTCCTCGCAGTAGAACTAGCATGATGCTACAGCGTCTCTCTGGATTACTATCACCATTGCATGTTTTTTTCCCAAACTTTTTCTTTTATTAAGGCAGCATGAAAATGACCTTGGAATTCTCTATGCAGGAAAAAGCCTGAGAGGGTTTTCGACGACAACGGAAAAGTGCATGTACCCTCCGCTGGGCCAGTGGTTCTCAACCTTTTTCATATCAAGGACCCCTAATTTAGTCCACATTAGAGCCATGGACCCCCATTTGATGAGATTTTGTCTCTCGGACCCAAATCTGAGAATATTTTTATTGTTAGATTTGATTTTGTCCAGAATTCCATGACTATCTGTATTGTAGGTAGAGAGATAACAGTCAAACTATGACCAAAATAGTCATTCTTCTACATTCTATAACTGTTCTTGTAAATGAAATAATGAAATTTAACAATTCATCAATTTGTTGGGGACCCCCTGGAATGCCCTCAAGGACCCCTGGTGGTCCCCAGACCCCACGTTGAGAACCACTACTCTGGGCAATGCTCACCCCTGTTGTAGTCAGTAAATCTGTAATCATATGATTGATAAAGTAAGGAGTAATAATATAGTATTCAAAATGATCTTTAATTAAATTCTGATAACTGCTGAAGGCGTTTGAAAATATATACAGCATTTTCTGGCTAAATTTCTGGCTATTGAACTTCAATACCCAGAAAATTTCAGAGTTCTTAAATACTTCTCACATACCTCTCACTGCCAGTTGGAGCAGCCAACCTTACATTTGCAGTGTGGAATTAAAATGAAGAAATAGGAGCGAAAGGAGGAGGAATACGATTTTTTTTTTTCCACTCGGGAGAAATGAGCAGACCTGTGCCACCGCCACGGCCCGAAGGCCTCAGAGAACGGCTGCAGTTGTGTGCAGCAGCGAGGGAGGCGGGTGTTATCAGGGGCCGATCCGTGTCTCGGCGGGAGCAGGGAAAACGCAGACGGGAGGGAAGCGTAGGCAGAGATGAACTCAGCTGTCTGAACCGCTGACTGACAAGCCAGTCCGGTTCTGTCAAGCCGGTCCACAGTCCTGCTTTAATGATGGTCTGAGTGCAGTGAGACCGGGGGGGGATATAGATAAGGTTAGATACAGCGCTGTGACGAAGCGGACAGCCACATCACAAGGAGCGGCAAGGAGGGCAGAGAACAAGAATAGAAATGAAGCTTGTGTTGTGGAGATGGAAGTGCTAGAAAGACGTGACATATAGATCTAGTAAATTATCAGTTTATTTGAATGTAATATACAGTATCTTCGGCTCCCTATTGATCATGTCCTCTATAGAGAATAAGTAACAGTAACAGTAATATGAAGAAAAATTGCAGTTCAAATGTGAAGATGTATAGTTTAAGTTAATTTCCACAGTAAAACAACTTTTACTTTTACTATTAATTATATAGCAGACCTATAAAGAACAAAATGAGATTTTACCATACCGCCAACACCATGACGAAGTTTCATAGTAGAATGAAGTGTCTCACTTCCAGCTTCCCTAGCTGAATTTGGCTCTTTGGCTCTTGAAAGAGCGCGTAAACACATTGTTGTCAGCCGTTCTCCGCCTAGTAGACAATTTTGAAAGATGCGTAAAAGTGAGGGTGGAGAGCGAGAGCGAATAGGAGAGTGTGATAACGGATCGCCCATCTCTACTTGGGAGCGGTAACAATTTTCTGATTGCAAGGCATTTGATGCTGCCAAAGGTGAAATACCGGCCTTGGCATCACTGATTGAGGTAGTGGCCAGAAGTGCAACACGGTTGAAGGTTTCAGCCCGTAGAGAGCAGTGCGACAACGATTTTCTTCCCCTAGAAGTGGATCTTGAAGTGGATGCAGGACTTAATTACAAAAATGTTGAAATGAAATACAGGATTAATGCTATTCACTATATAGAAGCCATATAAACATGTTTAACACTTCAAAAAAATGTGATTTAGTGCTGATTCGCTCTTGAAGACTGTGGCAAAAGGAGATACAATAGCCAGAGTGTTTCGGCATTTCCTTCCTCAGTGGACTCTGGGAAGTGCAGTGCAAAAACCCCACAGCACTGAGCGCTTAGCACCAAAGATGAAGAAAAAAAAGGATAAGCAAACCAAAAACAAGAATCTTTCAAATCACCCATCTGAGAAAGCAGCAAAACAAAAGACACTTTGCCTGTAAAAAGTGTCCACAGGCGTCACAGAAGCGACGCAGAGTCTTGCAGTAGTTACAGTTTGTCAGACTGTATGTATTGTTTACCAGTTGGCAAGAAGACCGCATTCAACAGCATCGGAATCAGAGCAAGAAGTCATAGAGGAGCTGTCAGGAGAAACAATATGCATACGCTCACCACCGACTGTGGTCAAACTCAGAAGCACTCAGCATTCTTTCCACAACATGCAAACACATCATTTGCATTTAAAGTAGCTGAGAAGAAACCGCAAACGAATGTGAAGTGTAGGTAGGGCCCCCGTTGAACATCACAAAAGAAAATTACCTCCTCCGCCGCCCACGAAAAATGCATTATGGGCATCGCGACGGCTGCCAAAAAATCTTCCGGCGCCATATGGTCTCCCAATATTTGTTAAGCTAAGCATGATGAGCTCTTCCTTGATCGGATGACAGACATGGCGAGAAGAAGTCTGGCTATTAGCATGCACCAGGCCATCTTGGTTTCATAGCCCTGCATCAAATCCCATTATATAAACAGGCCTGGGGGTTAATGGGGAGAAACTATCTCTCAAACTGCACCGCCGCGTCGCCCTGTGTGCTGTATGTGTGTATGTGCACGTGTGTATGCCCAGAAACATTTTGACGTTGGAATAGATGTTGATGCGACGGCCTGCATCCACATTAAAAACCTGTGCAAATTTAGCAAAATAAAAGTATCTTTATAATCAGAAACTTTTATTCGCCAAGTACAATGTACAAGGAATTTCTCTTGGTGCAGGTGTCAACATAAAGACAAATAAGAATAAGAAAAATTTAAGAAATATAAGAAAAATGTAAAAAATCGAGAAATGTAAAAAATTGAAAAATGTACAAAATAATGTAAAATGTAAAAAGTATATAAAATACAATACAAATAAAACAAGTAAAACAAATAAAAGTTAAAAAAATAAATAAAATGAGTTATGTACAGATATGAGCAATGTGCAATGTTAAGTACATTTTTATTATATGATCAGTGATGAGACTGTTAAAGTGCAAGTGTGCAACTGTTTTAATATGAATTTTTCCTGTGCTAAAATATAATATTGTGCTTATTTGGGTTGCTGATGAGCTTAGCTACCTGCTGCACATCTCCTGGATCGTCTGTCCAATTCTTGCTGGGCGTCTTTCTCTCTGTCTTTCCTGCGTACACAATCTTTCTGTCCACATGCGTATATATCCATGTGTTGCATGTCTGTCCACAGTCGACGGCGGCTGGGACGAGTGGAGCGACTGGACGGTGTGCAGCAGCCAGTGCGAGAGGCAGCGGAGTCGGGGGTGCAACTCCCCGGCGCCCAGGCACCGAGGCAAGATGTGCGAAGGGAGCGGCGAGGCCACCGAGAACTGCACCGACGGACTGTGCACTCAGAGTAAGGCCTTTCTCCCCCCGCGTGGCATCATCGTCATCATCGTCATCATCATCAGTCATCATAATCATTTCCCTATCACAATCATATTCAGGAGCTCACGATAACATGGCAAGTCATCACAAGCATGTTTGAACAGTAGGTATTGGACAAAATCTGGATAGACACGGGTGCCCAGTGCATGATCATGCCGATGCTTATCTCTCTTGCTGTTCACATGACATATTGGATGTCACATTAAATCTATCACAGAGTAAGAACACTTTTTAGGACATTCACTCCTGAATGATGCCTGAAGTTCTATAGGTAAGCTATACATGTAGATAGAATGGAATTTCTGAAGGCAGTGTGGTAGAAAAGTCAGTAACTTTGTTCTTCCTAAATCATTCTTCCATTGCCTTTCCATCTTGAGGAAGGAGAAGATAAGCCCACTCAGAAGCATTTGCGACTCATTGAGCAGTGTGCACCTCGCCACCTTTTATTTATGGTGATGTGAGGACAGTGTCAACGCCTGCCTGGTGTTATTACCAGGCGTATAGTCTATTGACAAAGTCAGCAGAAGAGCGTCTCTCTCCACAGGGTGCTGGATCTGAGACCAGACTTGTTAGTCATTTCACACAGGCCTTGGACTTTAATCACCACTTTCTCTCCTCTTTGTCTCATTCTATCTCTCTGTCTTTGCAGATCGAAAGCTGCTACACGATGTAAAACCTCAAAGTGAGTCTTCCTCTGTGGATTTCTTTCATCTTCAACTCGCCCCCCCCCCACCCCCCCACCCCCACCCGTCACTAAAACTAGTGCCCTGGATTTGGCGGGCAAGAAATGACAATTGCATTCTAGGTTTTAAAGTTAGCTGACAAGCGAGGGGAGCCGGACTCATTCGCATTTTCTCACTGCATACTGTAACTTTTCTGTTTTCTGTAAACAGCGAACACCATGAATTATCACCAATTAGTTCACCTTGATCTGAGCAACTCCCATCTTAACCCAGCGAGGGATCATTACGCATTCATGTCATTACTCAGTGCCCGCCATTCACGACAACCGTGACATCACAGCTGCGTTCCCGCTCTGCGCCAGGAGATATATTGGTTGTGACAAGTGAACATGTGCTATATTGTGGAGGATTAATGTGTCGTAATCACCGCAAACGAGCTAATTTGACCAATTTGCAGCGCTGTCCTCGGCGTTCCCGTGGCGGCTTTCAATCACTCACTGGCGTTAGCGCGGCTAAGTGATTGTCAGGTGCTAGCTCGCATGCTTTCATTAGCCTGCCACTTCGGTGCGAGGTGTACCTGGTGCCGTCTTTGTAACCTATGGCAAGCGTGAACGATTCAGCGGGGAGCGTGTTAAAAGGGAACCGGTATCTGGCAAGTGATCACACTGGCAGGATTACTCTAAATTAATTTGCCTCTGATCGTTCCTTGAGACCGCCGGTGACCACTGGTGACACAGCATGGGCCCCCATTGCCTTCTCTGTGAGACATCCATCACGGCTATTGGATATAGACCGGTGGGTCTAAAGGCAGTTAGGCTAATCAACCCCCATGTTAGCAGCTTGAGTGTGATGTGTAACAGTTTAGAGTAACGACTGGACATGTTCATTTATTCCTATCTATGGAGCATAATGTAGCATAGAGAGATAAGACAGCTGGTCTGCTCCATCCTACCTCATTCCATCATTCTTATTTCATTTTCCTACATTTTCATGCCAGTAGCCAGAGTAACACATTGTAACTCTTGCCTGTGTTTGCCCTTGAATGTCTTCATAATAACGGCATCATCTCCGATTCTTTTCTTCCATATCCCTACTCAGTGTCTCTGGGTGTTTTTTAATAAAAAGAAGACAAGACTCTTTTATGTGCAAAGCTTAAAAAGCCTGTGCTCACTCCACATTTCGGTAAAGCCGCCTTCATCACACTAAAAGTGAAAAAACCCCGTAGTTCTACTTCTCTGGAGAAATCTCTGGAGAACTCTTTCAAATAGCCCTTGCTTTTTCTGTGTCTCGTGTGCCTCAGGTATGGACGGCTCCAACGACGTGGCTCTGTACTCGGGCCTGGGGGCCGGCATCATCGCCGTGGCCATCCTGGTGGTGGCCGTCATGCTGTACCGGAAGAACCAGAGCGAGTACGGCGTGGACGTCATCGACTCCTCGGCGCTCACCGGGGGTTTCCAGTCGTTCAACTTCAAGACCACCAGACAAGGTGAGCGAGAGAGAGAGAGGGCGGCGGCAGCTACATGGGGACGCGGGCCAATGCCCCCAAGGCCAGAAGGCGGCGGCGTCAAGGACCCCGCAGACAGGGCCACCCCCGTGATTGATGGCGTTTGTTTGCATTGAGCAGCGCGAGTGCGTAGCCTCCCTATCTGCTTAGGATTTATACCCCCATAATCAGTGAAAGGACCTGTCCTTCTATTTTGACAGACCCGCTCCTCTGTTATTGTGAAGCTGGAGATAATCAATCTCTGATAGACACTGGCTATGCCCCCCCCCCCTCCCTGTGGACCACACATTTGACTGTCAGGCAACCAATCTCCTCCATCAGATTGCACTGGCTAAAGCCACTGATGGATAAATGTGAGGGGTATGGAACAGTGAACATCAATTCCATTTTTGTTGTGCACAGCAATAACTTCTGTTGGTTGAGGCGTGCAGGGCTGTGGCTGTCCCGGCCAGCCTTGCTACAGGCATTCATATTACTGTCACTGACACTTCTGGGTTAGCGCAAGTGATAGCCATCGCGGCGACGGGCGATCCATCCTCGGCTGCCGCGGTGACAGCGGCGTGAAAAAAGCCCACTGTCGGCGCTGTGCCCCGGCCCACGTCCGCCGGCTCCTCCAAGGCCCGGGGAGACGATCGCGCCCCCCGCCCGCGTCATGCATCTGGAAGGGGGGGGGGGGGGGGGGGGCTGAGATGAGCTGGGTCTACATCCGGCAGGTCATCAATCCTATTTAAATAGGCCAGCTCTCTCCCCGCAGCCCGCCTGCTGTGCCCTCCGCCGGCCACAATCACTCCTTTCCCATTTTCCTCTCTATCAGCAGGGCCAAAGGCGCCCCTGAAATATAGAGCACTCCCTCTCTTTTCGTGTGCCAGCTCCAGTTTGTTTTAGAGTCCGTCGTCGGAGCATTTTATATTAACCTACTTTTGCGCTGATTGTTACCATCTTTTTCATAAACAAATAGCAGGGGGTGACACATTTTCTTGAGGGGGGGGAGCGCCTTTAAATGTGTGTTTAATTGCAAATCAGTAGCTTTCCACGCCTAATAATTGCCAGAAAAAAAAGCCCTTAAATACTTAAAGAAGTTCCCTAAATGCTTTCGGATAGCTCCCTGCTGCAGGAGCTGGTGTAAGGCGGGCGAGTGAATGAGCCTTTGGACCTGACCCTGTCTCTCCGCATTACTTCTGCTTCTGAGTGATTTTTAATCAGAGGCCCAATTCCAAACCCATCCCTCAAGGTATTCAACCTGAGGTCCATTTCATTAACTTCTCTCATCTCGCCACTGCCATTCCATTTCGCGGCGCCCATTCTTAAAGATGCACACTCAAGCGATAATCAGATTATTCTCCACTCGACTGGAGGGGAGAGGTGGGGGAAAAATTTCAGCGGTGATCGAATGTCAGCTCGGCGGGGCCGATGTCCGCCGGGTTGCAGTTTTGGCCAAAAGCACACAAGGTGGAATATCCGTAGAGTCCCCCGTGGTTTTGCTGTCAGTATCAAATTGCTTATAAATGAAAAATGCATGTTGATAGAATCCATTTTTCTATGGCACATTAGCTTGGTAGCAATTATCTGAAAATGTTACTCCCTATTATATCTACTCCTGCTTTCTATTATTTAGAAAGCAGGAGCGATTAGGCAACATGGTGGCCTAGTGGTTAGAGGACGCGGCCCGTTATGGAAGCGTCGCAGTTTTGATCACCGCTAACGACAGTGTGTCCTGTTGAAGTCTCCTTGAGCAAGACACTGAACCCCTACCTGCTCACTCACTGTATGCCAATCTGGATAAGAGCAGCAGCTAAATGGCTAAAATCTAAATAAATTGCTGCTATTTTTAATGTGATATGAATTCTGCCGGCGAGACAGACGAGAAAAGTTGAGTTGTGAAGAACAAGTCAAAAAGGAACACACACACACCCCCGAAAACGCTCATCACAGATCGCGGCCCCCGGTAATTAACGATTCCCCTAAAAATAAAACAACATTAGCCTCCCGCCTTGTGCCCCCTCGCCAGGCAACAGCTGGGCAGCAAGGACTCTGTGACTTCGCCGTTATCTTGGCACGGCGAGTCCGGGGGCGCCGTGCGTCGGAGTCTGCCAGATCGATGCGGCGCTTCCCTCTCGGTCCGTTTGGCAGCGGCGTCGGATCTAATGGCCACAGATGAAGACCCCCCCCCCTCCTCCACCCTCCGCGGTCTGCCGGGTCCACACTGGGAGCTGAAGGACTCCCCTCATTTACAGAGCAGTCACCTAGACCCCGTCCGGCCCTCCCTCTCACTCCCCCCCCCCCCGTCCTTCAGGAGGACGACTCCGTGTCCAGAGGAGCTGACTCCAGCAGATGGATTATGGAGATCAAGCTGTGTGTGCTTGGTAATTAAATCCAACACTCTGACCATGGCTCTGAGCCCTGGACCTTCTGTCCAGGTTGCGCTCCCTTACCTCTTATGCACTGGTCGCTTGCCCGGACATGCTGCTTTAATTGGTGCTGGACTTTCAGTGTGAGGGACCCAGTGATGGGGTTCTTAAGCCCTATCGCACAGGACTAATATTACCTGGGGACGTCCAGTAATTTGTAATAATTTGGGACATTGTTGGTGATTTTAATCCCAAACCTGCCATGCATGTAATTTGTAAAGTCAAAATTCCAGCGCAAATTATCTACTGTATTTTGGTGAAGACAGAGGGATAATTTCAGCTCTAATTATCTTTTTTGGCATTTTTCTCCTTCTTCTGGACATGCGGTTTCTATCTTCCTCCTGTCATGAAAAATAAAAGCAGGAGTGGAATCTATAGAGGAAGGTTTTGAATGCATTTTTATCGCAAACTTCAACTTTGGCTTTGCTAAATCAGCCGGTGACAAATTGTAAAATCTTGACCTTATACACCAGTGATTTCAGCGAATTTTATTAAACCGTGCAAATGTGGTTCATAAAAAGAGGTTGGGGTGTAATTCATTAATCACATGAAGTCCCCACATTATACTAGTCCCGTGCGAATAGGGCTTTAGATGACGAGGTGACTGTGTGGTTGTGTCTCTCCCCGTCTCCGCAGGCAACCCGCTGCTCCTCAACTCCTCGATGCAGCCGGACTTGACGGTGGGCCGGACGTACAGCACGCCCCTCTGCTTCCAGGACGCCGCCGACAAAGAGCTCTTTGACCCTCTGCCAGACATCAAGGTCAAAGTCCAGAGCTCCTTCATGGTTTCGCTAGGCGTGGCTGAGCGGGCGGAGTTCCACGCCAAAGCCCCTCCGGAGACCTTCCCCCGGGGCCTGGGCCGCGACTGCTGCAGCACCGTGGAGAGGCGCAAGAAGGGCCTGCTGCCCCCCAACGGGCCCTTCACCCCCACGAAGGAGCAGCTGAGGACCACGGGCATGTTTGGCCACCCCGGAGGGCGCCTGGTGGTGCCAAACACAGGTGGGTGTGGCACGTACTATTCCGAAGTTTTTGTGGAAAAGGCACTGCCTCAACCTCATTTTGCGTTGATAATGAAAAGCAGGTCACGCATTGCGCACTGAGTTCCCATAACAAGAGGCTGCAGTAGCTGCCACTATCAGCAGGCAGCCCTAAGTGTTAGGTACAACTCACTGACACTTAGCAGAAACTCCCACAACACAGCCAACGTGTAACAATTACTACCAATTTTTCTCCCGGTAATTCCTCCATTTTCATTCTGCTTGTTGTCACTGCTCTGACTAAAAAAAAGATCCAAATCAATTGCTTTCCACACTGCCTTGTCTCCAGTGTAAAAAAGGTGTGAAAAGAGTGGAACACGGCCTTAAGACAGAAGTAGTAACGAAAGATAGGTTTAGTACAAATGTATGGTACTTAGCTTAAAGGTCACCTAATTAGAGTATAACTCGACTAAGTTGCAGCATGTGCTTTGAATTCAGCAGAAAGTCACGTTCTTACTTTATCGCCGCTCTTAAACTTCATTAAGTCACCAATCTTCATAATCCGTGCAACTCGTGGAAGCTGTTGCTAGGATCCGTCGGCGCTGTTGCCAAGGCAGGTAGCTGTTTGTTATTCCTCTGCATCCTCGGCGGCTCTCTCAGGCAAACAGGGGTCACGCAGTCATCATGGCCTGCCAACGCAAATGGAGCGATTGGAGGAGTTTTGCGTGGACCGCCGCCGTTGTCGCGGGGTCAACGGTCCGCGCGAACCGCCGCACTCACATTCCACTCCCGCGGTCCTCGTGTGCGTAGCGGTGGCTCTCGGCCCGCGTGGAGAGCTGAACTGAAATCAGCCTCCTCCAGTCTTGTTTCAGGTTGAGGGTCTGAGTGGAAGAGTCACCGCTGTCAAGTGCAGCACTCACGCATCCTGTCTGCGGTGGCCACTATTCATTAGCTGTGAATGGCCGGCCATACATAGCACTTCACTGCAGATGACTGAAGCTCTCTTTTCACCTAAGTGATATTTAACCAAAGTAGCGAAGTAGAAATTCTCTGAAAAAGACCTCACGCAATTTTACAGTTCAAGCCACTTTTAAATTTGTTCTTTCAAATTTTGGGGTTTGTATTTTGCGCCATTTCCATCACGGAGCTGCACAGTATCACATTGCATCTTTTTTTCCCTACATGGTACCAACAGAGCAGTCATCGCTAACATGCGAGACGGGATGTCATGTTTATTTAATGAAAGCTAACCGGTTGGAATGCGCAGTTTGGAGGTGGCAGAGGTATTACAAAATATTCACTTTCCATAGACCTGCCAAAAACCTTGTTTATCTGTCATCTCCCACTCTGCTCTTGTACACCTTTTTTTGTAAAGCAGAGCTTTTATGCTCTCTGCTCTTCAATGTGAATGCCTTTCCATTCACATAGTAGCAGATGAATAGTGTCAGGCAGCAGTGTTGGGGCAGCATTGTTCTGGTGACACACTGTAGAAATCTCCACTTGCTTCTTGAGAGATGTTACATAAGCAAAAGTTTAGTGAACATTGCCTTTTGGGAGATCAAAATAAAAAAGATTGTTTCAATTCTAATGGATTAAAGACAAAACTAAACTGTGTTTACAGCTACATCAAAACCAAATATGTGACTTATTAAATATATATCTCAATGTCAAAATCAGTGGATTAGATAGATTGTATCCAATTTTTTCCAATTGTACATCAAAGACTAAAACTAATTTATATCATTATTCAACATATTAATGGCATTTTTATGGTATTCTTTGATATGATCACACAATGGAATCAAGGAAAAGTAAATTATTATAAATAGGACTTCTATATATAATAAATAGGACCTTGGTTTTTGCCCTATGCTGTCAGGCTGTTGGAGTTGTTGCTGTTGACATATTTGTGTGTGTTTTCCAGGGGTCAGCCTGCTGGTGCCTCATGGTGCGGTGGCTGAAGATATGTCCTGGGAGATGTACATGATGATCAATCAGGGAGAGGCAAGGTGAGGCCAGAGTTTACCCAAATATCATCTGAACCATCTATCTGTCTGTCAGTCTTCCCCTATCTTATCATCTATCTCCTCTGACTTTCTATCCGTTGTCCTTACTGTCCCGTTTCCTGTAGTTTCTCCCTTAATTATTCATTATCCTCCATTACATTTCATTAGAGCGGCAGTATTTAGTCTTGCAAGCCCAATATAGGTTCTCCACACACTTAATAGGACTTTCACTTCTAAACTCTCGATTTTCTTGTTAGCACTACTGAAGCAGATTAGAAAGTTACAAGTTTAACACTCTATTTTTGACGTCTTCATTACCACAGAATTAGATTCAAGCAAATTGATGTCAAAGAAATATGGTTTTGCCTGTTTATGGTCTGAGTTCAGCTTTAATGAGCCCATGCTTGTTTTATCATACATACGTAGTTCTCTTTTTTTCCAAGTGTTAAGATGAATGTGTTATGACATAATAATAAAGCATAAAAGAGAGTACTCTTTAAGCGTTGTTGTCTTTAAAACTGGTATAGAAAGGCATTGGGAGGCAAGCTGAGCAGGAAAACATGTTGTTGTAGTACAGTCATCCCTCACTCGTAGATTCCCATCCAAACCATGTGTTTTTAGATCATTAAGGATTTTGCCCCATCCTGACATTATCCATATGGCCTATACACATGCACATTTGGCTGTCTCTGCTGTCAGTAGGCTGCAAAATGCTATGTGATTGTAATGCCAACAGACGTAAAGAAAAGCTGGTAGTACCACTATTAGCTATACTGCAGCAGGTATCCATGGCTCATGTGTATCTATCCAATTGTCACAGAACCCATAAAGCTACACTTGAAAAATATAGATGAACTCAACAAAGTTTAACATTAGAGGAGACTACTGGATGGCCTGTGTGTATATGTGTATGTATTATTAGTAGTAGCGTAGTAGTAGCGTGGTAGTAGTGGTGGTAGTAGTGGTGGTAGTAATAGTAGTGGTAGCAGTAGCAGTAGTAGTAGTAGTAGTAGTAGTAGCAGTAGTAGTAGTAGTAGTAGTGACAGTAGTAGTAGTGAAAGCAGTAGTAGTAGCAGTAGTAGTGATAGTAGTAGTAGTGACAGTAGTAGTGATAGTAGTAGTAGTGACAGTAGTAGTGATAGTAGTAGTAGTGACAGTAGTAGTGATAGTAGTAGTAGTGACAGTAGTAGTAGTGAAAGCAGTAGTAGTAGCAGTAGTGGTAGCAGTAGTATTAGTAGCAGTAGTAGTAGTAGTAGTAGTAGTAGTATTAGTAGCAGTAGTAGTAGCAGTAGTAGTAGTAGCAGTAGTAGTAGTAGTAGTAGTGATAGTAGTAGTAGTAGTAGTGACAGTAGTAGTAGTGAAAGCAGTAGTAGTAGCAGTAGTATTAGTAGTAGCAGTAGTAGTAGCAGCAGTAGTAGTGATTGTAGTAGTATTGATAGTAGTAGTAGTACCAGTAGTAGTAGTAGTGATAGTAGTAGTAGTGAAAGTAGTAGCAGTAGCAGTAGTAGTAGGGTTAAATTAGCTCCAAAAAGAAAAATCTGGGGGAAACACTGAATGCTAATGTTTTTAGAAATGGCATAAAAATGGTCAAATTTAAAAATACTGAATATCAGCAGAGAACATTGGCTATCAGCTGCTTCAATGCAAAATGCCTTTAAAAAAAAAACCCTAGTATGTATACAAGCAAAGAGCGGTGGAAACAAACATAGAGAGGGCAGATATCTGTGACCCTCCCCATGGCCAATCCTCCACCTCTGTCTGTTTACCTCTGGGCTGTGTGACAGATGGGCCCAGCGAGCACCGCAGCCTATCTCCTGCTCTCTATGGGAGTCCTCTAGGTGTCACGATATGGGTGTTCATTTCCAGAAGCCCCTCGCGGGTGGTAGTCCGGGCTTTGATCTCCCAGCCGCTGCGGAGAAAGTCAAGTTCATGCAGAGCGACCCTGTGGGGGGCGCTGCAATATAGCCCTTAATTTAGCCAACAGACTCGGAGGAGGCAAAGTCAAACCTCCAATCTCTCTCTCGTCCCCGCAACTCTGCCGGTTCAATATGTAGTTATATACTCTGCGTGTTGTCAACAGCGAGGCGCTCGGGGAGAGAGTCACGGCCTAGGGTGCTTGTTTAAGCGGTGATGAATGCGGTGATGAATGGAGCATGGTGCACTGATGGACACGGCTACAGAGTGGAAGGCGCAGACGTCTCCCGAGGCCTTTCATCTCGGCAGTACGCACATTATGCATTCTGATCACAGCTAGGTAATGACCCTTCCATGGACCGAGCTCCTCTCCGGGGGGGGCGGGGTTTGGGTTTGCACGCCCTTCCCTGTGGAGAGCCACGAGGGCTTCCAGCTTCTTCTGAAGTGTCACTGTTTATTCACGCCGCTCGGCGTGAACAAAGTCACAGAAGAAAGAGACCCCCCGAAAATGCACCCATTAGCGGTGGAAAATGACAGGGCTGCGGATAGTCTTGACAGGGCCGCGCAGTGTCTGTGAACTGCTGAACTATTTCCCCGGACACGGCGCCTGAAGAAGTCGGTTGTGCTTGTCAGGGAAGTAAGGTGCTTTTGAAGACTTGGGGGATTTCAAAAAACGGCTATTCTGTTTGTCTTTTAATTGGATTACGATCCGTATTTTCTCACTGACCTAAAAGAAGTGTTATGCAGATCAGCTCTACTTTAAACTCACCGGATTTACGATGTACATATACATACAGTACAGTGGGGGATCCATGGCTCACACACTTTGCATTTGTGGGCAGCAAATCGTCTTTAGGCAGCGTTGTTGAAATGTGTTGTGCATGTGTAAGCCGCGATTTACCTTTGTAAATCTTTACAAGCAGGCCTAGAGTTTATATGTATCACGCCAGCTCCCTTCATCTCCTTTTATAGATTCTTACCTGCCAGCATATGGGGGTCTGGTTTCTCCCACTGGTTTATCTACCATACTCACCTTTGAAATACTTCAAAATATTTCAGCCCCAAACCTGACAGTGTTTGGTTTCAGCCACAGCGGTGCTTTTTCAAGTGCTTATATTTTTTTTTGCAGCGGCTCTGTGTGAGCGAAAATATGTTTACTGTAGACACCCATTTCTTCCTGTGGTCTGTTGTGCTTGTCATCTCGCGAGCTGTCAATCACTGTCTCTATCCTGGCAGGCCAGAGGACCTGCAGAGAATTGTATCCTTTCTTCCATTGCATCCAGCCAATCCCTATCCAACCCACTTCTCCACACCCTGATAGAATCCCATTAAAGCTTATTTTTAAGATGTGTTCTTGAAGTTTTTTTCAAAGGCTCATCTAAATCTTCTGAAGGCTCGATTTTGCTTAGGTCAGACATATTTTCCTTTG
The DNA here is from genome assembly GCF_048128805.1 of Centroberyx gerrardi. NCBI lineage: Eukaryota > Metazoa > Chordata > Actinopteri > Beryciformes > Berycidae > Centroberyx > Centroberyx gerrardi. The sequence continues at coordinate 5,847,520 of NC_136004.1, forward strand.
CCTCCAAGGTTTTATGAGCGCTTTGTGTTGTAAGATAAATCCTTCAACCTATTGAGGCAGAAACAGCTCTGTCCTAGTAGGGAATGAGCTTTTAAGGATGAAACCGGAGTTTCAATATGTGTACTTTATGAAAGAGGCGCGGACGAACATTTCAGACATAATAGGTTATTTGTTGTTGTCTTGATACCTCCCGGTCCGGTTTTATTTCAAAAGTCGGCAGCGCCAGTGCACAAAGCCGACGCTCACGCTTCTCGCAAAGCGAATCGAGGAATCAGTTTTGGAGTTTGAGGGCTAATATGATAATCTCGTATACGCGGTTTGTCGGCAGAGGTGAAACAGTGCGTAGGTGTGACACGACGCCTCGCCCTCTGGTCAGAGTCAAAGCTGCCCATAGTGACTGGCCTGGCCCGCTCTGTTTTTCTGCATGGAGAGCTATGGCAGCTCCCACTCTAAGCCCCCGGCTCTCATGGTCCGTAGATCTCACAGCAGAACGCCCCTCTCTCTCTCTCTGGCCGGACACATTGTTCATGGTTTCGGTCCAGAGCGCACAACTCCATGTCCCTGGGAAGGTGACATTACACTCCTGAAATAAAAGCTGTCAAACTCGGCTTCATCTTGATCTAAGATGTTTGATTGCTTTATTGCTCTACAGTCTATTTATCCATCTACATGAAAGTGACATTCCCCCTGCTTACACCTGGCATGTATGTTATGTGATGGGATGTAGCATTGTTCCAGATCACCCTCTCATTATATCAGCATTATTATCATTTTAGGTGAATGAATAAAACATAGTGGACGGGTGGCATCTCAGTCAAACTAGCTCAAGAGCAATCACATTAATGATTTTACTGCAGCGACTATAAATTAACGCTTGCTATTTTCACACTTCCCATTAGCACTGAGTTTTTCCATCAGTTCAATAAAACAGGCTTTTGAGAAACCATTCAATCACATGCAAATAAAATACACAGGCTACTTAATATCAAGGTGATTTCAGAGTTGTAATTCAGTAGCCTAAATTAAATGATATTATCAAAGATGTAAAAAAAAAATATTAAGCAGTTCAACTTAACTGAAAACTAGCTTAAGGATATAGTTACATATGTCAGCTGTGAGTGTCTTGGCAAGTGTTATAATAATAGTACATTTATTGAGACAACAAAGGGTTCGGAGTAGAAATATATATATCACTGCCTTGCAAATTTAACCACACAGCTACTTTTGACCAGTGACTATATTTATGTATTGAAGAAAGAGAAAACACAGACTACAGTGCTATCACATTCATGTCCTTACCTCATCAGATAGTCAAATAAAAAAAACAATTAAAACCCTTATTAACGACATGTTTTAAAGTTTTTATGCTTTTATTTTGAAGGCAAAATCATCCTAAACTACAAAATTAAACTACAGTATTGGGGGTAGGCATTGAACTGGATAGTAATTTTGTTTTGTGGTTGTCATCATTTGTGATTCACCTCACATACATACAGAAGTCTATCTTGTAACTTGAAATGGACAAATACATCTATATACATTGAGTTAAAGTAATAATCTGCAATTTTTTCATGTAAATAAATCTCCATTTTGCTACTCTCTATCACTGATTGATACCATACAATAGTGATTCAATCTATTGCCATTCATGAAAGCTTCATATCCATCATATGGGAGATGGATGACATTGACTGGCTGATACCCAGTGTTTATTAAATGCCCAATAATAGCTTGATATATTGGTAAACTGATATCAGATATGACTCAACATGATAGTTACTATCTAATTTTTTGATGTTTGTATATCAAGTTCTGTATATCATTTAAGAAATAAATCTCTGCACTAATAACGCAAGATAAATGCATGAAAGGGGGACTTGACAATGGATACCACTGTATGTATTTATGCCAAATCTACAAGTACTCCTAGCAATTTATTTATTGACTTGGTCAGTGATTTCAGGAGTGGAGTAGACCGTTGCGTTTAGTTCCGTGCGTAGGACTCTCAACGTTAAGTGAACAAATAACCTTTTGAGTTGTTTCAAGTGATTAGCTTTGTTGCTTACACTCATTTCCAAGTTAAGTGGATTGCAACGCGCGGCGGCCCAGGCTTAGAGTTGAAGTGGTGTGAAATTTAGTTGTATAGTTGTTATGCAGGCATTATAAATCAAGGCACTTAATCGCATTTGAAATGTTTTCAAACTTATCAGTGACTTGTTTTAGTTTATTGTGAATGCTTTACCGAGCTGTTCTTTGAGCTAATCAAGCAGTTTTATTTGACAGTCCTTGATCAGCTCTTTTGATGAATGCTTTACAGCAAAGAGATTGCAGTTAGAGAGAGAGAGAGAGAGAGAGAGAAGAGAGGGAGATAGAGACAGAATTTATTCCACTATTTGCATTTCTGCATGTCGAGAGAGAGAGGAGAGAGATGTTACAAAAGCATGATCAAAAGAGGAGCACGAAAAATAGCAGTTGCTGGATACTGGAGCGATGCATGAAGCTTCACCTCTAGATGCCTGTCTGATTAATGCACCCATGCGGCGCGCAGGGCGTCTGCGTCGCCTTAAAAAATGGACAAAAGCGCGGTGGGACAAACAGGTGGGAGACTACAAGCAAATAAAGGTGAGGCTAATGGAGCGTGTTAATGTGTGCATTTATTAAGCCCGCCGTCTCCTTCCCCAGCCCAATCCGCCACTTTGCACGGCTCCCGGGTCCCCGAGGAGTGAGTCATCGCTCACTTTAAATAATGCACCTCATCTAGGGCCTCGGGAAGCCGCCGTATAGAGCCCTTCATCGTGATGACAAGTGGAATTGAGAAAAGAGAGCGGGAGCCTCGGGCACTTCTTTTCAGGTTGCCGCCGGACTCTCGAGCCGAGGCGCCGGCTACTTAAGGCCCAGGTAATCTGCTCCCTGCCTACACTTCGCATTAAATGTGTGATCAGGCTCAGCGTAGTTGGCTGAGGGATCGAGAGCGCTCTCTCTCTCTCTCTCTCTCCGGACCGCTCCAGTGCGGGGCCGCTGTTGACATAACGGAGAAAAAGCGTCTGCGAGCCAGGAGGCTTCATCTAAATAGGGAAGAGGGCAAGGCGACTGTGCGATGAGACGATACCTGCAAGGCCCAGCAGTCAGAGTAAATGAGTGTATCGTCCCCCCAGGTCAGGTGTGGAGACAGTAATTGGGCAAGTCTGAAGCGTGTGTCAGCACCTGGAGAGCGCATTTACCATTAAGGTGTTCCCAGAGACAGAAGCACCCTTTAATACAGATAAGCAACTCTAATGGCTCCGACACTTACATAACACGTCTCTCAAGAGAAAGACAGACGGAGAACTTTCTAAGAGTTGGGGGCGGAAGTGAAAAAAAAAAGAAAGAAAAGACAACAAAGTAGGAGTGTCATTTGCAAGGCCGCTCACATAGACAATTAAGAGCGCATGAATCATTGCACTTTACTCTCCGAGTAAACAATCGATCCGTATGCGGTAAATCATATGCCATTTGGTGGATGCTTTTATCCAAATGCAGCACCGTGAGAGCGTACATTTGTAGCATGGGTGGCCCCAGTGGGAAACAAACCCCTAGCCCTGACAGTGTCGGTGCCATGCTGAGTCCGCTGAGTGGGTAAAAAAAAAAAAAGTCAATTTTTTTTTTTTTTTTTTGCACTGCACTTCACAGAAAAGTCCAAAACAAACTCACAAACTCCAGGAGAAGCTTGCATAAGCCCCAGAGACTGGTAATCGCCAAATATGAAATGTAGGCTACATTAACATGCGGGCTCTGTTTAACAGCAGATTGTGTTGAATCATACATTAACAGGATGAAGCCGGTGAAAAACAGCTGCCGTGCTAATACGGCAGGGTATCATTAGGGATTGCTCTTGACTCTCTACCTGTTCGTTTAAAGTCACTGTGTACTGTACGGTGCGCCAAAGCTGTGAACTTAACGCCCCTGTTCCCGCGAGGACGATAAATCACTTCTCATTCTGGGGAGGAAATCTTGACAAATCAGCGTTCTCAGATCTCTGATCTGCGATGACTGATATGAGCTTAGAGAGCTTTGCCGAGGCGTCGCTCCGCACCGCCTTGATCCCGCCTGCCCTTTTTCTAAAACCACCGCCGCCGCCGCCATCCACTGGCAAGAGCTGTTTGTTCTAAGCCCTTTTTAATGAGCACACTCCAATTCAAAGGGAACTCACACTGGTTTGTTCACCTACACTGGCTCAAATTCCACTGGCCAGGCTGCGTGGCAATAACTTGAACTCGAGGCGCTTGAGATCCGCTTCACCACAGTAGCGCTTCCAGGGAGTCAAACTCCTGCAGGCATGTGCTTTGTTTGCGCGGCCGTCCACCTCCGCACGCGCATTTCTTCCCTTCTCATTAATTCCTTGTGTTTCACGCAGCAGCGGGAGCACAAAGAGAGACGTTAAGTACATATAATGGCTCTGAGATAATAAATGGAAAACGATAAATATGCAAAGTCATGGAGAGATCAGTACCCGCAATCTTCTGTTGAAAGCGAGCAGGAGACTGCCATATACAACACCACGCTCACCGTGTCCTGATTTGATATGTTTTCACTTGTTTTTGAGTTAGAGTTTAGAGTTTGTGTTTTTTTGCAGGTTACAGATCGTGCCGGCGAGATAAAAAAAATAATAATACAGGACTTATTAAAGCAGCCCACCTCAAACCAAACAACGAAGTGTTGTTTTTCAGTCTTGCACAGTATTCTAATTTAATATACACAGATTTAAATACAATGAAGAGATTTGTACCGAGGACACGGTGCAACACAGTTCCTACCACACATACTAAAAATGAATGCATTTGTGACGCTTTGAATAAAAGCATGCTGCAAAGGAGACGTGAGAAAGACATCGTTCTGCTGACATGCATCACAACATGAAAGCGTGGGCTGTATCTTTTCACTGCAGGGCTACAATTTCTTTGATCCTATCATTTACAATGTATCCATTTCACTCTCTCTCTCTGTGTGTGTGTGTGTGCCTGTGTGTGTGTGTGTGTCACGGTGTGTTTAGCGTTCAAACAGAGGAAGGCTGTGAAATCCTGCTGGGCCCAGAGGTGACGTACGGTCCTCCGGGCCTGGACCTCTTCAGCCCAGTGGCCATGACCATAGCTCACTGCGCCGAGATGGACGCCGAGAACTGGAACATCCAGCTCAAGAGGAAAACCCAGGACAGCAAATGGGAGGTGAGAGCTGCAGCCCCGCACCTGTCAAGTACAGTGCAGTCCATCAGTGTCTTGGCCCGGCCGGGACGTGGCGTTTGCTTCTGCTCGCTTGTCTTTTTCTTCAACGGCTCTATTTTTTTTTTTTTGTGGGTAAATGTCAGCGGGGATGTAGTGGAGGGTAAACCCACCTAACCTCGGTTTAGACACCTTTTCTGTTTGCAGAACGAAGGGCGTTGCGCCTAAAGATGAGTCCGTAAATAATATTAAACTGCGGGTGCGCTGATTCCTAATGCAAAGTGAAATGAGTCGGTTCCGAAGAATCTGTACACTGCTGAACACCAGGAAAGAATCATTTTCACAAAGGCATAGGAAGAAAATAAGTGTATAGTTTAGTATCACCAGCACACCCATCACCCAGTATATATAGAAAGAGCATATATATACTGTATATATACTATATGCACACTAGATGTTAAGTAGCATCAATTGCATAGGGCACTGACATCCATCATAGGACATAGTATATAAGTATTGTATGTCTACATTTGAGTAAGAAGAAGAACTTGGAATTCTTGGAAGCTACATTCGGTAAATTCAGGTTCCTCCAAAGATCAAGAACAGCAGCATTGGATTCATTCTTTAAGAGAGACGGCAGTACAAGATGGGTGGTTGTTTACTTGGTTGTTTACCACATGATGATCCCCGACTGGAGGTCATAGTTTACCCACCTTTTTATTTACCACTACATCACCGAACGTCACGCTCACTACGGGATGGCAGGTTTGTAAATGGAGGGAAAAGTCATGTTCCTCGACATGAGACGCCATGGGTTGTTGACTCTGTTTCCCCCCCCCCCCCCCCCCCGCTCGCTGACCTCTATATATTTGCTTTATGTGGTAAGAGGTCCAGTTAGTCACCGTGAGACGTGACCGCTTGAATTGTGTGTGAGCAGTAAAAGGAGTATTGGAGGCGGCGTGGGTAGGGGGACACTGATTGATCCAGCCTGATGGCCTCCGTGGGCCCAGGAGGTGACATAAGGCCAGCTAAAGGTAACACCGCGGGTCCACCGGGAGGAAAATAAAAAAACAATTACGCTGTGTAATAGCGAGGAAGAGGCATGGCTGCTGTCAGTCAGTGGGAGGGGGGCAGTGGTGGTGGTGGAAGGGTTGGGGGGGGGGGGGGGGGGGGGGGGGGTAACGACAGGGGGTATAAGGGCCCATTAGACAAGGGAAGTATCGATTAGCGGATCAGGACGGACACGGCACAGCGAATGTGGACATCAGGCAATCAGGAAGGGAGTCATGGAAATGCTTTCTCTGCTGACCGCGACTCTCCATTTACCCCCCCCCCCGCCATTCCCAACCACCCATCCACCCCCTCACCCAACTCTCTGTCGAACATTCAACATCAACGACACGACCGAGCGGCGCAACTCTCACCCCCTATGCCTTTTGCGTTCCTTGTTAGCTTCGCTCCGGTTGCTTCTGAACGATCGGGGCGTTAAGAGCTGCAGTGAAATGAAACGGACGCATTGTATTTTATTCAGTGCTTATGTAGTGTGTGTGCTTTTTTTGTTTTTTTTTCCACTTCGACAATGTTGGGCGTTTGTTTTTTTTCCACCAGTCTGGACGTGGTCCCAAGAGCTTAATCCTGAACCCAAAGGCATAACAAGCCCCATCGCTGTCGTCACTTTGCATTATTTGCTTCTGTTTTTGAATAGTAGCAGGAGCGGAGATGATAATAAGAGAAGGGGGCGAATAATGAAGAGGATTTCCAGGCAGGCGGTGATGGAAATGTAAATCTGATGTAAAGTTTTGGCAAGCCGAGCACGGGTCAGAATAATGAATACCGCAGGTTTGCCCCTGGCTGTTGTGGTGCTTGTCAGTGCTTAAAAGAGCTTATTATGCAGAGGAAGACCGGCCGGATTTGCCTGCGCCCTAGAATCCCGTCTTTGTCCTAAATAATGTTGTTCTAAGCGATGGAGATGGCTGGGAGATGGGCCTCTGGTGTGGTGATTATACAAGTCATGTAGCTGTCCCAGCATGCATTACTGTCTTACCCCCAAGCAAGGGGCACAATGAGATGCATCATGGACCTACATCTTCAATTACATGAAGAATCCACCCTTGGAGACTCTGTACGATGTACACTTTATTGGTGTACCTGCTAACCTGCCTCATGTACTGCTACTTCAGTTGTTGATTTCCTACATTTCCCAGCATGCCTTTGGACAACCCCCAATGAAGGGGCATGAATTGAGCTTTCAATCAGAGGTGGGCTAGCCTACTAGCCTGTGAACATCAGGTTGTGTCGATGATCCCGGCCATGCACCATGTCATCAAAACACACCATGTCTTGTGGTTGTATTGCATTCTGGTCTATTGAGGCTACTGTCATGGAGAAATTGGTCTCTCTACCTCTTCTACGATGGATTTCTCTCTGTATGATTGTTGAACGTCGGTCCAAAATGTTGAGTCTAGAAAGAAGCTCTTGCTCTTTGATTCTGAGGGACTGACACCAAAACCTGACGTTAACCGTTTGGACAGTTATCCATGGGATTGAGAAAAATACACCACCAAACAACAAAATGAACCCAGAAATCCAAGGTACATTGCCAATAGCAGTTTTTTAAAAGCGTTAAAGGATTCATAAATGCTTTTACATTTGCTGTTCTAAACTCCCAGTGTCTAGGAGCTCTTACATGGGGGAAATCCTTTGGCTCATGTTTAGAAGAACTGGGTAGTTAGCATGAGCAGTGATAGCCACCATGGCTGAACAGACAAAGACGTCACAGTACCAGACACACTGTTTGATTGACAGGTGATCTCTGGGAAGAGCAGTGCAGAAACACCACAGCAATGAGCACTGAGCACCAAAGATGGAGACAAAATAAAGGAAACACGGATCTTGCAGATTACCGCTTTAAGCATTCTCCCTCTCTTGACCCCTTTGCTCCCTCTTCTCCTATATACCCGTCTTGATAATCTCTCTGCGAGATGCCACCGGGCGCTGCCACAGATTAGAAACCTTGTAGACTCTCTTGAGGTCATTCAGCCAGAGATTAGTGCTGCTTTGAAGAGCTCTCCCACCGACACCTTGTTTGCTCAGACAACATCAGATGGAGAGGTGTCACCGGCTTCCCATCGCTCCGTGTTTCTCCTCCTTTGTTTGAGTTCAACTACATGTTTACCTAACCTTGACTCATAGAAGGGCCCTAGGTTTTTGCTATTGTGCGTCGCAAAGATTCCTGTTCGCCGTTACTAGGCAATTTCTCAAGACGTGTGCGAGTGGCGCGAAAGAGACGGGGAAGGAGACCGGAGGGGATATGAATGAATATAAGATTCATGTCGCTTTGAGATTTCACTGTAATATTAAAAAGGCTCGGAGATCCTCGGAGGTTCCTGGTTGGAAATAATGAGTTATCACTGAGGTCTAACCAAAGGACCGAGGAGAGGATTTTGAAGTTGCGTAATACCTGCAAGTGTATGCTTTCATTAAAATGCCCCTATTTCAAGGTGTCGTTAAGATACACTCTACCCATAAAAGACTCTTAAGCACTCTTAGTACTTAAACTTATTCCAGGCCTTATTTCAGTGTATTTCCCTTTGTATTAACCTATGGAAAAGTATTGTAAGTATGCAATAATACCCTGTACAACCTTATGAACAGCATAAGTACTCACAAAAAATATGTGGCAATATTTCCCACTTTTTTCTTAAGTGAAAATATGTTGCATCTCATTGAGCAATAAGATGCTAGATGTTAATATATGAGCTGATAAATTATACTTTTTGCCAGCAGAAAATAAATGTACCCGTACCTTTTTGTTCCATATATGCATTTTTTTTTATCCTGACAAGCTGTGATACAATTTTGGGCAGTAGCCTACAAGCTGGCCAAGATAATTCATTATTCAAGAGTGCTGGAACATCTTTCTGAAAGTATTTATTGTAGTACATTGTGTTTGTGCACTTTGGACTTGCATTGTGTTGTTATATCCATTTATATGTTACAATACTCCCTCATAGGTTAAAACCCAGGTTAATGTAGCAAAATAAGGCCATTGATTTCAAATGAGGTATTTAGCTGATGCTCTTATCCAGAGCGACTTAACAATGAGTGAGCAGGTAGGGGCTTGGTGTGTTGCTCAAGGACACTTCAACAGGTCGGATGGCTGTTAACGGACATATTGGCAGTTGCGGGAATCGAACCTGCAACCTCTGGAGTATTGGACAGTCTGTCTAACCACTAGAGAGAAATAAAAGTGTATCTGGATGGACACGGTAATCAGTACCGAATTGTGTCGTAGTCGTTTTTTGCTGTTTCTGAGTGAATATTTGAATATTGTTACCTGCAGACCTTCATCAAATAGTATTTTCATATACATTTCATGGATTTTTTTAGCCTACTACGGTGGGGTTTATAGCATATGACAGTACAGTGAGTGCCAGAAGGTTTAGATAATCACAGCAAGGTATTTGAAAGTCAACTTAATGTATTTCTCTGTGTTTGACTGCTACACTATCTGAACTGTCCTCATGCGGTAAACCCCACCCCAACCTTCCAGCAGGTTACAACAAACACTTACAATTATTTGTAGCTTGTTAATATACAGTATTTGCTCTTTTCTCAGCCTTCAGTTGTTTAGCAGTTGTTGTGCGCGCATGTTTCGCTTAGCGTTCACAAGAGACTCCCAGCCTGCGCTTTGCTAATGTTGCCAAACACCATCCTTCCAAAAGCACTTGAATGCGCGACACGTCGTATTTACGACTTCCGAAGTCAGAACAAGGAGCTCACCTAGAGGACTTGAAAGCAGCATTAGCACCGTGCAAGGACTGACTTATTCAGTTGACTCATTCAATTCAAACCCATATTGAAGTTAGCACTTTCAGACGTTTCATTTGGCATGTCATTACCTCCCATTTGTATGATAAAGCTCCCATTTCCAGTTGGCTTTCTTGTAATGTTTGCTTTTCCCTTTCTATTGAATAAAAGGCAAGGAAAGGAAAGGAGATGAGAGGAAAGGGAAGGGAAGGGAAGGGAAGGGAGGATATAAAAGATACATTCCTTCATTTCAGTTGGAAATAATGAAGTGCTTTCCAACTGCGGATGTCGTTTCATAAATAAAACACTGTGTATTGTTCATAATGACTATTTTGTGTCCTGCTATGTACTAACACCATAACTCATGTAGGAAATGGTTTTTCACATTCTCGGGAGACTAGTCACAAACTGTGTAGTTTTTGCTTTGTGATTTAAACTTCTGTAATGTTGGCTACATCATTATTCAACAGCAGCACACAACTTACACACTCAATACATAATACATTCTATACAGGAGTTCATTTGCAGAATTTGTTTCCAGGAATGATTTCCAGGCAGTTGTAGGCATGAATATTTATTTACACAGCTTGAACAAGAACGGGGGATGTGATTACTATTACTGCAACCTCTCACCTGTTTTACTAATAAACCGCAAAGAAATTAGGGAGGAGTATTTAAAGCGAAGTGTAATGTAATGAACACAAAACAAGCTAAAAATTATTTCAGCATCACAGATACAAGAGCAGCTTAAAGTGTTTTTATGCAAGTCTGGGAAGTTTGAAAAAGTATGGAAAATAAATGTGTTGATTTCCAGGACTTATATATTTGGGAATCACACCATTAAGCCATGGGAAAGTTTGGAAAAATGATTCACATATTCACATATGCCTACACCTTTTATGTAACTGTTGCAGTTGATAGATGATATTTTGTTTAAAGATATGCAATATCTTTAAATTTGCCCATTTTCATGCCAAAAATGTCTTAGATTATTATACAAATATTTCTTCTACTTGTGGTTCTTTTTAGACCATACACTTTTTTTCTGTAGACATCTTGAAAGTAGTCAACTGAGTGAGAATAGAAAAGCAGATAACGTTTTTGAAGTGATACCAATACCGATATTTTGGAATTTAAGCTGGTATTTTGTGCCAGTATTCAATATGTTGAAATTTGACAATTTTCACACCTGAAAAGTCCATGGGACACTTAAAACTGACTATGCTAGCTGACTATGGACAACTATGGAAAAAAAGATGGCATTATGAAATGCCAGATATGTAGGAGGACACCTATCATGTCTTCATGGGGACCGTCTCTACTCATCATTGCAGGAGGTGATGTCAGTGGAGGAGGAGTCCAGCTCCTGTTACTGCCTAATGGACTCGACCAGCTGCCACTTGCTGCTGGACCAGCCGGGCTCGTACGCTCTGGTGGGCGAGCCCCTGACCCAGGCCGCCGTCAAGAGGCTGAAGCTGGCCGTGTTCGGGAGCATGGAGGCCAGTTCCATGGACTACAGCCTGCGGGTCTACTGTGTGGACGACACGCCGCACGCCTTTCAGGTACAGGGAAGGAGCTGTGGTTGGATTTTTTCCCCCTTTATCCAGGATAAGGTTGACTGAGCATGCGTGATCTGGAAGCGCCTGGTAATAATAATATAATAGTAATCTTTATCCATAGAGAACTTCTCAAAACACAGTAACAAAGGGCTTTACAAGGAGTATTCAAAAAACAAGAAAAAATGGAACAATAAAAACAATCAACAGTAATGAAAGCAAGATAAGAAATATAAAAGCAAGGCAAGAAAGACAGAAGTTAAGCATAAAAGGGAGGTCAAAACAATTAAAAGATTATTAGATAGAGGCAAGTCAGTAAAAATGAGTTTTAAGAGGTGATTTAAAAGATGATAGAGATTTAGCAGCCTAAGCTCCTCAGGCAGGGACTGCTGATGCTAAAGATCCAATCGCCTCTTGTTTATAATGCAATAGGAACCTCTTGTTTTGAATGCAGTTTGGAACAGCCAATAGGAACCTCTTGTTTTTAATCTGGACTGTGGAACAGCCAATAAGAACTTTGTGTTTTTAATCTGCACTGTGGAACAGCCAGTAGGAACCTCTTGTTTTTAATCTGCACTGTGGAACAGCCAATAAGAACCTTGTGTTTTTAATCTAGATTTTGGAACAGCTAAAAGGAACCTCTTGTTTTTAATCTAGATTTTGGAACAGCTGAAAGGAACCTCTTGTTTTTAATCTAGATTTTGGAACAGCCAATAGGAACCTCTTGTTTTTAATCTGGACTGTGAAACAGCCAATAAGAACCTTGTGTTTTTAATCTAGACTTTGGAACAGCCAATAAGAACCTCTTGTTTTTAATCTGCACTGTGGAACAGCCAATAGGAACCTCTTGTTTTTAATCTGCACTGTGAAACAGCCAATAAGAACCTTGTGTTTTTAATCTAGACTTTGGAACAGCCAATAAGAACCTCTTGTTTTTAATCTGGACTGTGGAACAGCCAATAAGAACCTTGTGTTTTTAATCTGGACTGTGGAACAGGCAATAGGAACCTCTTGTTTTTAATCTGGACTGTGGAACAGCCAATAAGAACCTTGTGTTTTTAATCTAGATTTTGGAACAGCCAATAAGAACCTCTTGTTTTTAATCTGCACTGTGGAACAGCCAATAAGAACCTTGTGTTTTTAATCTAGATTTTGGAACAGCTAAAAGGAACCTCTTGTTTTTAATCTAGATTTTGGAACAGCCAATAGGAACCTCTTGTTTTTAATCTAGATTTTGGAACAGCCAATAGGAACCTCTTGTTTTTAATCTGGACTGTGAAACAGCCAATAAGAACCTTGTGTTTTTAATCTGGACTGTGAAACAGCCAATAAGAACCTTGTGTTTTTAATCTAGATTTTGGAACAGCTAAAAGGAACCTTTTGTTTTTAATCTGGACTGTGGAACAGCCAATAAGAACCTTGTGTTTTTAATCTGCACTGTGGAACAGCCAATAGGAACCTCTTGTTTTTAATCTGGACTGTGAAACAGCCAATAAGAATCTTGTGTTTTTAATCTGGACTGTGAAACAGCCAATAAGAACCTTGTGTTTTTAATCTAGATTTTGGAACAGCCAATAGGAACCTCTTGTTTTTAATCTGGACTGTGAAACAGCCAATAAGAACCTTGTGTTTTTAATCTAGACTTTGGAACAGCCAATAGGAACCTCTTGTTTTTAATCTGGACTGTGGAACAGCCAATAAGAACCTTGTGTTTTTAATCTAGATTTTGGAACAGCTAAAAGGAACCTCTTGTTTTTAATCTAGATTTTGGAACAGCCAATAGGAACCTCTTGTTTTTAATCTTGTCTGTGGAACAGCCAATAGGAACCTCTTGTTTTTAATCTGGACTGTGGAACAGCCAATAGGAACCTCTTGTTTTAAAGGTTAAAAGGTCTGTGATACAGCTTGGTGCCTGAAAAGTGATCAGTAAAATCTTAAAAATCAACAGTTAAACTAACAGATAACCAATGTAAAGATGCTAAAACTGGGGTGACATGATCTTGTCTTCTTATTCTGTTGGCCACTGAGCAGCTCCAATGGAGCAAATGCATTTTCATTCACCTTCCTAAGCCACTAGCCCACTTCTCTGCCACTGCCCATTACGATCCCTGTTATCTTTTACCTTCAGAAAATCATACAAGAATGGATAGTTTAGAGGGTTTTTTTAGATTGTTTTTAGCCATCTCTACTTTATTAGATAGTACACAGTGGACAGGCGACATAGGTCATGGCCCAGATTCAAACCCGCAGCACCTTGAGTGTGTACGGCATTTGCCTCGGGCCGTTCCCCGACACGTGCTCCCCACCAGCTAAACCACGTGAGCGATTGCAGATTCATTGCCCTTGTGAAACAATACTGCGGTGTTGATAGTGGGGACTCTGTAACATCCTGACAGATTCCCATCCGGCTGGTTTTTATAGACGGAGACAAAGCCCATCGTACTGTAATCACTGCCATTCAAATGTTAACCAATCATTCTTTTTTATCGCGCTTGACTTGATTATCCTTCAACGACCTATAGGGTATTTAGGCATTGAGATCTCATCAGCGAACATCAGGGAAATCAAGCTTCCTGTCTTCCCTGGAGAGACAAGACTAACAGAACAGAACAGAGCCGAGCCGAGCTGAACAGAGCACAGCGAGCCCCGGGACTGACTCAGCCTCCCGACCGCCTTTCTGTCATGTAGCAGCCGTCAGCGGCAGCTGGCTTTAAAATGCATTCTGGATTTGCTTTATGAATTCCCAGCCTGCCGAGCAGATGCCAGACTTTTGCACGTCCCCTGGGTTCCGGTCTGCTAGCGCCGCATCTCTGCTGTGTGTTTTTCCCGAGCTCCGGCACGAAGTCAATCACAGGCCAAATTCGGGATCAACAGGAGGCCCGTGGCAAAAGCAAACACTCGAACGAGGGAGACGTTTCCTCCAAATGCGGCCATTACTGTGACAAAGTGTTTGGATTGGCATTTCTCGACGACGCTGTTGTCAGATCAAAACCTGGTGACCTCAGAACATCCACTTTCCTGGCTTTTAGAGAAAAAACAACATTATTTCCACATTGATGAGCACGTACTTTTGAAATGCGATCGTGGGCTTCGAACAGGTTTTGCCGGTCCCATGTTTCCGAAACTTTCTCCAGCATTAACGTACCATGTTCAGTTCAAGCGAAGAGATTAAAATCGCCAAAATTGGAGTTAAGAGGATTTTCCGTGGCAGCCGTGATAAGAAATACAGGGGAAAGCTCTCTGCTCTCAGATCGGATTGGCCGGGAAATGTTGCCTCTGCAGCAGCAAGTGCTTTTCCAAGGTCACAGGCCGTGTGCTGCATTCAGGTCATATGGGAAACACAGCAGATATGAGCTTCCTACTTGAAAATATCGTCCATGTCCGTTTTCTGGTGGTAAACATGAGTAGACATGAGTTCACCTCAGCTGTCAGCTGGTAAATGCTACTAGAAAATACTGTTCACTCAGCTTTCAGATGGTAAATAGTACTAGAAAATACTGTTCACTTCAGCTAGTAAATACTACTGGAAAATACTGTTCACTCAGCTTTTAACTGATAAATACTACTAGAAAATACTGTTCACCTCAGCTTTCAGATGTAAATACTACTAGAAAATACTGTTCACTCAGCTTTCAGATGATAAATACTACTAGAAAATACTGTTCACTCAGCTTTTAACTGATAAATACTACTAGAAAATACTGTTCACTCAGCTTTTAACTGATAAATACTACTAGAAAATACTGTTCACTCAGCTTTCAGATGGTAAAAACCCATGGTAAATACTACTTGGGAACTTGGGAACTCTGGAGTTTTGGTTTGGGATTGACTTTCCAAAGGCGTGGTGATTGGAGACTCTAAATTGTCCATAGGTATAAATGTGTTTGCCCTGTGACACATCTGTCAAGTCGTTCCAACAGTTATTCCCATACGACCCTGAATGCACCACTATCATAGACCCAAGCTAGCTGATTCATGGGAAAACCAAGGAAAGCTGCCCAACTCCAGTCTTGTGCAGCTATTCAGTGGCTAACTGTTTTGAAAGACAAAGGCAGATGGCAAAGGAGACACGTCATATTTCATCCAACAGGTTCCCTGCTGTCATATTTGTTTTTTCTACCAGCATCTCTCATCTGCATTTTGCCAACAGTTGATTGTTTCCACACCTACAGCGATGACACACACACACACACACACACACGCGCGCGCGCGCGCAGGCACATGCACACACAGAGACACTTAGTCAGAATCAATCAGTGTGGCCTGGCATTAGTCACAGCTCTGTTCCCTGTCTTTCCCCTTTGTGATTGAGATGGCTAAGGATAGACAGCCCAGACACTGAACCATCCCACTGGGACAGAGAACAATGATGACAGATGAATACCTGCGAGCGACAATCAAAGAGCTCTTTCATCATCACAAATTCAATTTGGGAGATGGACGTTAGCCCCCGATGCATGCTTTCCCAATGCATTAAATTGAAACTTCAATCTGTCACGTCGAGGCTGCAAATGCGATGCTAATGGAGAGCCAGAATTGTATGTTTTGTTCGGCGGCCGACTCACCGGCACTCCGCGACGACCTGTTTCTGTGTTAATATTTGTGATGAGTCAATTAGCGGATGTGACAGAGGGAAGACAGGTGTTCCCGTTGATATGCAGAGGTAGCGTGCGTTCAAAGGACGGGACGCTTGTTTTCCTTTTTTCTTGTCTGCTGCTCTCTTCCATATTATCCTCTTCTCTCATCTCCTCATCCTGTCTGATCTCCTCTCACCCATCTTCTCCCTACTTTTTACTTCCCTCTTCTCCCCTTTCCTTTGATTTGCTTTGATTTCCTTTGCTTTGCTTTGCTTTCCTTTCCTCTCATCTCCTCTATCTCCCTCCCTTTTCCTTTCCTTTCCTCTCCTTCCTCCAGGGAGTGGTGGCCGCAGAGAAGAGCAGAGGGGGTCAGCTCCTCGAGGAGCCAAAGATGTTGCCTTTCCGAGCGAACACCTTCAGCCTCCAGGTGTCCATCCAGGATGTTCCCCAGTTCCTCTGGAGCATCAAACCCTTTACCACATGTCAGGTAATGACGCCCACGACTCGTACTGTTCCATGATGCAGATCAGATCTTAAAGTGGTTATCTGCAATATCTGTTTTATTTTATTTTGTCTCCATCTTTGGTGCTAAGTACTTTTCCTTGGATTTTCCTTGGATTTTCTGTTGATGCAGCTTGAGTTTCTCTTTTCTTTGTATGTTCAGCCATGGTGGCTATCACTGCTCATGCTAACTACCCAGCTCTTCTTCTGTTTATTCCAAACACGCATGAAATGTAGAACGCATCACTTCCTGTGTACCAGAAGATTTTTCCCAGGAAAGACCTACCAGACACCGGCTGTTTAGAACAGCAAACGTAAAAGCTTTCACGAACCGGTTGAATCAATGTTGTGTTATATCAGTCGGCGATGGAGAGCAGCAAAACGGACATTTATTATGAAAATGACACAGATTTCTACTTTAACCTTCTTGTCCACCACAGAAATATTTGAATTTGTTTTGATATCAAACCTCAAGAGCAAAATTGGCAGCCCTGCCCAAGAGCAACACCGCCTTATTTGCAAGTGGATTGCTCACAGCATCAACCTACCAATCATGCCGATATGCACTTCAGTTAGATTAGCGCATAGAAAACACAAAAGTGTTGGTGGTGTATTCTATTCATTGCTGTTTGCATCCATATGCTCCAGCAAAAAAAAACATTTCAAGTCATGTCAAATCCATCTTTATTATCCATGTGAGGGAAATGAGGAAAATCATTTCTCTTTGGTTCATGACATTTGTAGGGTTTTTTTCTCTCTTCATGTGTAACACTTTGTGTTGTAGAACAGTTTTTCTAGCATAAGAGGGACTAATAAAGATGGACTTGACTCAAATGAATGTTGTTTTGTACACGCTGCCATTTGCTGTGTCCCCCACTGTAGGATATTACTGCTTAAACATCTGAACGCAGGGTGAAGGCTCCACGCTTCGGAGACACCCGCCCCACCCCAGCTCACCCCACCCACCCCCACCCCCTCTTCCCAGGCCTTATTTATGAGGGTCTTAGGAAGGAGACAGGCACTGTGAACCTCCTTCTTTGGTGGAGCAGGTGTAGAATAATGGCTGCGTGCCTCGCCATACATCAAGTCAGCTTTTAGTGCTAAAGAGCATCCAGGCTCTCCCTTGTCCATCACCCCACCCCCCCCCACCCCCACCCCCACCCCCCACTCCATTATCTGCCGTGTACCGCATTAGGCAGGGAAGATCAAAGCCGTAAGGGTTAAGTCGTCAGTAGGCGCACCAGCCGCCGCTTTTTAATGCCGCGGTCTTTACTAAGAATCGTTTACAGGTCACTTTTGAATATGCAGATACAGCAGAGAGGGAGTCTACCGGAGGTCAAGGACGTTTCCCCACAGATGTGCCCGCTTCTCCGGAAATTAATTATACATCAAAGGCGATCATTTCCCCTGTTCGCCGCATTCCCCCGGATATATTGCTTACAATACTTAGCCCGCAAGCGCCTTCTATTATCAGAATTAAGTGGGATTCGGGCTATATTTGTAAATGATTTCAAGGCTCCCTTTCTCTCTCTTTCTCCCTCTCTTCAACAAATAGCGGTTTCCATGCATAAAGCTATCATGCCGTGGCATCGCCGGGACTTCAAAGCCGCCTCGTACCTTTTATCTCGCTCTGTGTGAGTGTCCGCGCATGTGACAGCGTGCCCACGTGAAAGAACAGCGGCCTGAATCATCTCAAACGGAGCGTGTATTAAAGATCACTGTGTACCGCGCCGTGTAGCTCATCTTCATCCCCTCTTCCCTCTTCGTCTCCTCTCTCCTCAGGAATTCTCCTTCCCCCAAGTGTGGTGCAGCAACCAGCAGCCCCTGCACTGTGCCTTCTCCCTGGAGAGATACAGCCCTGCCACCACCCAGCTCTCCTGCAAAATCAGCGTGCGGCAGGTCAAAGGCCACGAGCAGATTCTGCAGGTCTACACGGCTGTGGCCGAGGTGAGGCTTGGCAGGCGAGGACGTTGTACTTTCTCGCGCGACCTTTAGCTAACCTTCCTGGAGCGTGTCCACTGACAGCAGGGCCAACTCTCCTGAGCTTGCACTGTGTATTAATAGAGAGGAGAGGACACGCACTCTAAAAAGCACGGCCCTACACTTAGCTTGCACTGTGCTGGGAGAGATCACAATAGAGATCCAGCTGTATTATATGTAGATGTGCATATATTTTTTTAACCTTTATTTGTCCAGGGAAACATATGCTCTTTTCCAGCAACAGCTTCACACACATTCACACCAGGGAGCTGCCCAGTGCAACCGCAGTCTTCTAATGTTGGCCACTGAGCAGCTCCACTCAAGTAGTTGGGGGTTGAATGCCTTGCTCAAGAGCACCTGGTGTAGTTCAATTCATTCAATTTTCACTTTTTCCACAGCTGGTCACAATCCCGCTTCTCTAACCTTGAGGATTTTGATTTTATCACAGTGATACAATGGTGTTACAGTCAGACATGGGTCAAATTGTATTTGCAATTACTTTTTATGGTTTGTTTTATCCTATTTAGATGTTACATGGTTGGGATTTGTCAGATGGGACACAGCAATGAAAGTATTTAAAGGTGCTATGTGTAGCATTTCAACATCAATAAATCATTACCACATTCATCTTGAGACATTAGTATAATTAATGTACATAACAAATGAGACCATTGCTGAGAAGATTGACAGCCTCTAAGGGCCTCTACACTGCATTTTACATTGTGAGCCATCAGGTTGGATTTGGAGGGAATAGGGCACTGTTCTTCCAGTGCAAACAGAGCTAATGCTTTCAGAGTTTAATACTAGATAGTGGAAAGAGTGAAAGGCCGATGGAAAAATCACTTCCAACATGTTGATCCTCTTCAGTAAAGTCAAAGACGTCAGGGAGGGGGAGGGAGGACAGGAGACAACAGGGACTATGGGAAATGTGGTCTTAATTTTGAGAAACACTAGCAGTAACAACATCATTGACGTGAGATAGAGGCTACCAGCCATGGTCTCATTGGTTCAAGTTAATTATACCAAGGTATCACAATTAATTTGACTATGATATACTGATGTTTTAAACTGCTAAACATAGCACCTTCATAATTTTGAAGCCAATCAATTTAAGTTTTACAGTTAACCTGGCACTGCCTCACTGTCTGAATTATTCTGATGCGGTAAACCTCGCCCATCTGGTGCTCCAAGCAGGTTAAAACAAGCACTAAGAATTACTCGCAAATAGCATTTGACCCATGTCCTAACGCAGCCTGTTTCTGTTTTGTTCCTCCAGACTGAGAAAGAGTCAGTCCCATTTTTTATGCAGACAGACTGCACCATCACGTCCCAGACGGGGCCCAAGGCCTTCAAAATCCCCCTGTCCATCCGCCAGAGGATCTGTGCCACCTTCGACACTGCCAACGCCAAGGGCAAGGACTGGCAGCTCTTAGCCCAGAAACTCCACTTAGATCGGTGAGCCTCTCCCTCTCTGAGCTGTGATGTGCGTCCTATCTAAGTGTGCATGATGTGCACCGTATTCTCTGCGCCGGCCTCCCCGTGAGTGCGGGGCTGACCGGAATGATAACAACACCGCGAGTGTTGTTAACCTCGTGAATGTCGCTTTATATGCGGCTCACTGCTGAGTACCTTTTCTACTTGGTTTTCTCACTCAGCAGCGGAAGACTGACAGGATTGATAATTTAACTGTATACAAGCGAGCGTGTTGTCTGCTGACCGCCGTTGCGTATGATGTGTGCTGCTGGCCTCGAAAACTCGATTTCCCCCAGGACAACAAATGGTCTCATATCATATTCTCCTCTAACATCGCCGTCTATGTCAGATTCTTTAGCGGATTCCAGTCAATCTAATGTAAATGTGATCACTTATTCATGCAAGGTGTGGGTGACTTATCCTAATGCTTATCCTTTTATCTTTACAAATAAGAAATGTGCATTTTTGATGAGACGCTATACTGATATTTGCTCGATGCGGTCGTTTTCTTTGCTTTGGTATTGGCTCGTGGCAACTATAATCCCCCGTTAAGTGCATGATTCATGAGAAGTTGATATCTAAGAGTCCTTTGGGGTTCCAAATTACCCAGATAAGCTTTCCTCTCTGCGTTGGGTTGCTTTGAACTGAGCCTGATGTGACCAATGGCTGCAGCCTTTTATGTTGGGTGGGTTATTTCTCTTGGAGCAGATAAAGCGCCATAGAGTGGCAGTGAAATACTGCCCCCCACTGGATTCAGCACCCCATGATACACTGTATATTGGTATGACAGCCAGCTCTCCTGGACATTGGCAGCACCTGAGAATTAAATCCAACCCAAATGATTAAGAATTTGTGATGAGAATGTATTCTTAATTCTATTGTCTGTAGTCTTAAGGTCATAATTCTTGTTTTAACTACAATTCAGTTAGTGTCAAATTAATTTTCTGTCAGGATTAGGGTTAGTTGTTGATTTAGTATTGAACTGTAGACTTCCAAATAGTCAATTTCAGCCAGTCCCCAAAATAGACACACATTAGACCATGAGCCCCATTTGATAAGAATTTGTCCCTGGGGCCCATATGGGAATATTTTAGTTGTTGATTTAGTATTGAACTGTCTACACTGTACATGAGGAGATAACAGTGGTGCCAGTGAGACTTATGATTAGAAGAGCCATTCTTATACATTCTGTAATTGGTGTAATCTCGAGTAAATTAAATTATAGTGAAATGAAACGATTCCTTATTTTGCTGGAGACCACCTGGAAACCTATCGAGGACCGCTGAAGGTCCCCAGACTCCACTTTGACAACCGCTAGTCTAATTGTATCCTGTTTCGTATGTGCAAACCCTACTAAACGCACTCAAAACAGGTTAAAACAAATGCTTAAAAGTATTTCCAGATACTATTAGATGATTTCATTTCACATGTATTTCCTAGGATAAATCTCTAAAACCCACATTAAATTGTTTTTCCATGGCTGTGTGTGAGCTCTTGCTGCATTGTGCATTAACATGGCTTTGTCTCCTCCTCCACAGAAACCTGTGCTATTTCGCAAAGCAGCGGAGTCCATCAGCAGTCATACTGAGCCTGTGGGAGGCTCGCCACCAGGACAGCGGCGACCTTGACTCTCTGGCCAGCGCCCTAGAGGAGATTGGCAAGATCCACTCCAAAAGCTCCCCCAAGAGCCAGGATGAGGCAGAGTCTGACTTCAATCACATACAAGCGGGCGGCCTGTGCGGAACGGGCAAGCTCACATGTCGCGAGGCGGAGGACTCGGCTCCCGAGTACACGGGCTGAAATCGAAGGGACGCCGCTTGGAGGTCTAACAGTGACGGACTAAGCGCGAGGCGTGCCGGCGTCTGCGCACAGCCGGCGACGGACAAACACACGGCGGCGGTGCATTGAAAGGTCGCGAGGTCGTCGGGCGAGAAGACGGGAGCGGTCGACGAGGGGCCCGGCCGATCGCAACCGTTAAAAAGAGATGAGCCGCCGCCTCGTACGGATCTACCCCCCCGTCTTTCAAGAATCTGTCTGAGGATGGACTGTAAATCTCTTTTCTGCCTTTCCGCTCTGTTCCTTCGTCCGTATTCGGGGTTTCTTTTTGTTTTCTTTTCTTTTAAGGTCAGGCTGCCCTTCATCCGAGTGGTGCACTGTGTATTCGCTCCTCCCCCCGGCTCCGTGGGCGAGCGGGGGTCATCTTCTTCGCCGTTGTCGTCCGTTCATTTCTGAACAATGTGCTGTTTAAGAGACGGGAAGTCCTCTCCCGGCTCCCCCTGGGGTGGTCCCTGCCGTCTCCCTCCCTCTCCCCGGCGGCCCGCGTGGCATCTGGACATATTTGCATATTAGTTCCGATATGCAAATAGAGCGATACAACAGCAGCACCATTTCGAAAGTACAAATGAGACAAATATTTCATCTACTTTTTTGCTTGTTTCTAAATGACATCCTTGTTTCCGTGATAGGTATCTTGAGAGCAGGCAGGCGAGTGAAGACAGTGTGCTTTAACCTAGTTTTTTGAAGATTGATACCGATATTTTTGAATTGAAGCTGCCGACAGCTGAAATTTTGAGCTTATTTTATTTTTTTGACCATTTTCATCCTTTCCAGAATTCAGTGTTTCCCGCCTGAATTGTATTCATGACAGTGTGGAAAAACATGTACATGCATACTTGTGTGGAATTGTGTGGTTTCCCATAGACAACCAGTACTGATCAGTTCTACAACAAATAGGTAAAAAAAACACCATCATATCCATCATATCAAACGTGGACGATTTAATAAAAGGCCCAATATCTGCCCCATATATCAGTCTGACCCTGACTCACTTGCATGCTGTAGGGAAAGCTGTGGTTTCAGTGTAATGTGGCGGTGTGAGATTTCTAACCGCGGCGTCACAGTTGCGGAGTTGGAGGCTTCCTCCGCCGAGCGATAGCGGGAGAGGAAGCCGTAAAACATCATTTCCTGGCACCGCGGGGAGAGTATCGCAGCGTCTTATCGCCCAATACCCACCGTCAACGCCCGTCACACAGCTTCATATCTGGCCCCGACACACACCGACCCCCCCGTCCGCACACACACACACACACAACCACAGCATTTTATGGCGGCGCAGGACATCTGTACATGGAATGGAAGTTTGTGGATGGATATCGAGGTTAACGGTGTTAAAAATAAAATATGCAGTGACATTTCTGGTCAAAACGACACTGAACTCACACTGTATTGAAAAAAAAATAATAAGGGAATGATGTCCTGGCTTGAAAACATATCAAGATATTATATGTCAGCCTGGGATATAGTGGTAAATAATAAGGTGGGTAACCTATGACCTCCAGTCTGTGATCATCATAAGGCAAACAACCACCAATATCAACAAAAACTAATTATAGTTTCAGAAAAGTGTTCATTTATGCTTTTTTTTACCTTAAAAGATGGAATCCTCATATAACTTTTGGCACTACTTACCATGACTGATACTATGGATTTACACCATTAAGTGTCAATCTGAAAAAAGGTAGGTAGACTCTATCCTGCAAATAAAAACACAGGTAAACAGAGGTAAGTGGGTTTACCCTCCACTACATACTTTCTAGTTTTTCCCATGATTCTCATTCCTCACCTACAACTGAAAATGTTCTGGATCAGTTTAGTTCCTATATTGATTTCAATTCTGTAGGCTAATTTTAGGATAAGAGATTTAAAACGGTTTTCCGAACACACCCCTGAAAGGTTTATCATGAAAGATGCGGTGGCATTTAACACCTGATACACGGGGAATGTTTTCATCCTGCCATGATAAAGAGCCCTTTTGATTTCTGTGCATCATCTCTATGCACTTCTAATTGAATCATCCTCATCTCCTGTGTAATTTCAGCTGGTAAGTGAAGAATGCGAAAGGTAATGCTTTTTGGGGTTTTTTTCCCAATATGATTGTTTCCTTAATTGTGAACTAATTGGATTCTCGTTTTCATCCCTGCAAGCAAAGAGTGTCAAAAATGGAAAATGTGTGCTTTTGTAACGCTTAGCGGTGGCTTATGTTGCATCGGGAGCATCCTGTCTGTGCAATGCACTCTTATCACACTCAAGAGTCACCTTTTGTTTTTGGATATATTTCAGCGATGTCGGTTTGCCATAGTCAAAACGTGTTGAAGTTTTGTTTCTAAATGTGAACTCACACACACGCGCACACACACATGAACATATACACACTATGTATAATGCTTTGGTGTAAGACTAACCCTGTCTCATGAGCTAAGAAGTTTCCCTGTTGCATCCATCGATCTTCTTGTCACCTGAGTTGGTCCCATGCTCTTTTTTGCTTCACGCATGGCCTTTGGCTTCATATCACTATTCTTGTGCCTTGTTTAACTACTGTAAATGGTGAATGTTGTAAAGTACAGATGGGGCTGAAAAAAAAAGAAAAACTTAATCATATTGACATACATTTAAAGGTATTAGTTGAAAAAGTATTAAAGATTATAATATTGAATAGGCTGCAGAGCTTTTCTAGTGCTGAACATCTATGTTTGGTAATGCCAGGGCAGCTTTGTGGTATATTGTATCTATAATTATGGACATTTTGGATGTTTTCTGTACAGTAGAATTTGCAAATGTATATGCAGCCTTTTGGAAATAAATGTACAGTTGAAAGATCTCAGCTTGTGTAAAGACTAGTTATTTTGCTCCTTGTATGTCCAGTCAATTCACAGTTGGTTCATAATTGTGTGTTCTTAGCATTATCAGCCCGAGGTTAGCAGTTTGTTTCCCAGTGGGGCCTCCCATGCCAAAAATGTATGCAGTCATGCTACAGTAAAAATAAACACATCCATCATGCGTTATCGTTTTTGATACAGTATAGCCATACTTAAAGTTTCAAAGGTGGAAGTAACAACATTTACTGTCATTACTGTAATTGAGTAGCCTTTTGTGAACTCAATTTTACCTCAGTATGTTTTGACTTCAGTATATTGTACTTTGCTACATTTTAAGTCACATCCATTACCAATTTTGTAGCATTGCATCAGAAACTGGCTAATCGCAGCCAGCATCTATCAAACCTACAAGCATGTAGCCTACATGAAAATGTTCAAATTTAGCCATGATAGTAGCTTAGTTAACATAGTTAGCCAAAAAAACATCCATGCAGCTACAGTATTATTGGTTTGTGTTAGCCTGGTTGTAGCTAGTTTTCTAGCCTTGCTAGCTAGTTGGATAGCAGCAAAAGAATATCAATGAAGTAACGTTATTGAACAATGGGGAAGGGCATTTTCACTTTAATTTTTTTATCCCAGATCAAATGACATGAATTTCAGAATCTTATAACGCTCAACATAGTCTATAAAAACATGTAATATTACATATTGAACTATGTCCTCATCCTTTTCACACTACTGACTCTGTAAAGTTCCAAGTACACTTTAAATTAGCTACTTTTTCTTTTTCAGTAGATTTTTACTCCAGTAGTTTTACTCTTACTTAGTAAAGTTTAAGCAAAGTAACAGCTCTTCTACATGGTTAAGTACTCTTTCCACCCCAGCTTGGTTCACTATAGCAATAACTTGCCAAGTAGTGACTGCTCATTCACTCTCTGAAGGTGACATTAAGTTTATTGGCTTGTATTATTTCCCTAATCTCATCTCACCACAACAGAACAGTCGCCCACTCGGTGCATAGCAAAGTACATAGGAAGTAAGATTGCCAGTCCTTGGCTAAACAAAATACCTGGCAATAGAGTACACAATGACTAATGTCAACGAGACAGTGGGCTAGGCTGGAGCTGCTCCTGCCTGGAAGTGACTAGTGTTACCTGTCTAGCATGGAGTCTTTTTTATGCTTTAGCTTGTGGGCGGCTTGAAAATAAGAGAAGTGGGTTTGCGGCAGGAAGGTTTGGATTAGTCCAAATCCCCCTCAAAAACCAGCTAGGAACCTCTGAACAATAGAATTAACACTTTCCCTTCCCTCAACAACTACTACTAAAAGTGCCTTTGAGCAAGGCATCTAACCTCAGTGAATAGCAGTGGCTGCAACTTCTCCCCTAAGCTGTCGCCGTGAAAAATAATGTTTTTAGTCAGATTGGCCGGATAGAAAAGAGTTAAAATGAAACACTGTGAGCATAAAAAGGTTTTTAATAAAACCAGCGAGGACTCTCCCGAGACAGCAAAACACATCAGTGGAGAAAAGCGCAAACAATAAATTGTATTGCTTTTTTTGAGGCTGACCATAAATAAGGTAATCATTGCACTAAACAAGTCTCTTTTATGTGAATCTCAACAGTTCGTCCTTGAGAGAAAAATCAAGCGTACAATGACGACAGCGGGGAGAAATACCGTGCAGCTCCTGACATGGATTGTTATAAGTTATTCAGAGGCAATCGACGCATTCTTGAGGGGCTGAAAAGTTTCTCTTTGTCTACATTTTTTTTTGCACCAAATCATATTAAAAGAACCATTTTTTCCCCTACAATTCCAGCTTCTTAATATCCTTTTTTTGAGGCTTGATGCCCTAACTGGCTCGTACACTTTCTCTTTTTCCATTTTTGATGGTGTTTTTAAATTTTATGACTCTTATTCCACAAATAAGAAGGCGGGTAAACTGCATCCCTGTGGGGAAAAAAAGACCCACACAACCACACAAAAAAAGACCCTGTAAAAGCAGAAGAATATATATATTTTCCCTATCAATAGAATTGATCTTGACCTCATTGCAGCAGATGCGCAGAAGCCGGTGCAGTCAGGCTGAATGCAAAGTTTACGGCCTTATCTAGGAGTAAGTGGCTCGGGGACTTTAGCCTCCTCCCTCGCCTTATCACCAGAAACACAAGTTCCAGAAGCATAAGCCACACAGCGGTAAACACTGTGGAAAATTCAAGAATGGCCAGGCTCTTCCACATAGACTATGCATGTGGAGACAAAACTGGGGAAACATAAATGCTATGTTCTATAATGTAACAGTTAGAATAAGATGTTGATAATGTCCTACTGTATTAGGCCTGTGCCGATGTGAAAGTTTCATGGTGCGATGATCTTGGCGAAAATGATCTCGATATACGATATTATCCCGATAATTATGAATAAGATAAAAACCTTAAAATCAGTACTGTCATATGCTTCAATTACTTAAAAATGTATTTTTATCACAAGACATTCTCTTTTTTTAAACACGTTTTAAGGTACGACTGTAGAACATATGTAAAATATTGATGTAAAATACTGACTTTTTGCATTTGTTATTCAGCCTCTCAACAACGGTAATAAAAAATTAGGCCTGGTGTTATAAATGTTATTGTCTTTTACCGCGATATACGCTGTCCCAACCCTATACTGTATACACTGTATGGTGGCTGCAGTAAATCTCATCTCTATTCCTCAGTCTGCCCAGCGGCCAGTGAAGCTATCAGTCACCCAGAAATTGGACTTAGTCAAAGGTGCGACCAGGGCTGCATGTTTACCACTGTCACCCGAACTGAGATCTTCCTCTCGGAGACGTGACATCACTCCATCTCCAGCCTGAGAAGCCATCAATAAGGTTCCTCATTTCCTCAGAGGACGTTCGGTTCAGCCCAGCCCTTCCTGTGTGATGGCATATCTCTGTCTTGCAGACAACTGTCAACTGGCACACACAGGAGAATGTTTACTAAAAATATGATGATGACTAATTTCTTCTGATGAGAGGCTTTGCATAATAGACTCCCCCCCCCGACATACTGTAGGGTCTAACAGCAGCGGGAAGCCAGTCACAATTGCTATTCAGTTTGCTCTGTAACAGCAGTAGGCGTGCTGTCCTCATTCTGCTTCAAATCATTACATTTTGGGGTATTTAGCTGACGCTCCCATCCAGAGTGATGTACAATGTGTGCAACAGTGGGGTAGTTCTTTTACTTAAATGCATTGTGTTTGTAGTTTGCCTGGGCAAGGCAATTTACAGTAAAAGAGTTTAAGAGGATGTTATAATGGTTTCCAGTAAGACAGACTTTTTTATTGCTTTAAGGAGTCCAAAAATGAGGTAAATTCCTATTCAAATGAGTTAATTTGAGGTATATAGCATTTTAAAAATTACATTTATGCATATAAAACTTGCAAACGAATACCATCAAATTAACAATGAATTCAACAGACTTGATTACAATCAAAATTCAACATCTTTACAGTTCAAACGTTCAAAGTAATATTGTGACCTGCAGTACTTCAAATGTGTTTTAAGTCATTTCAAAGAGTGTAAATGTACAAATTCATCAATATCTTTGAATCTAGAAATGAATACATTGTCACTGTATGTCAATGTTGTGCAAAATTATTACATGGACTTCACTTGCTTTATTGTTAATGCAGATTTTTAAAACAGTTTCTGTTGGTGACTATGGACTCCCAGAGGGATTTGCCTCTAGGACTGACTCTCTTTTTGTTATGAAACACCTGCCTCACTTGTTTATTTCCACATTTAGACTCAGTTAGAGTCATATGTCCAGTGAGTTTGTGTTCATTTAAAAGGTGGGTAAACTGTGTCCTCCAGTCAGTGAGTGAGTAAGGCAAACCACCACCAATGTAAACAAAATCAATTATATTTCAGCATCAATTTATGCATTTTTCCCTTACAAAACAGTATCTTCATATAGGTTACATCAGTTTGTTACAACTTACTATGATGTATGCTTTCAGGGTAAACTCTATTCTACAGAAAAAGGTGAGGAAACTGTTTTCAATGCGTTAGTAACTGAGTAGTTGCACTAAACACCCAAACTGGTTCAAACGTATGTACCGCATCATGAGTGTAGCCTAACTGTACAAGACCAGAAGGGATAACTCTAATAACAGCTCCAAATTATTTATGTTTAACAGGGAAATTATGTTTGTACATGACGACCGCATGTTTGATAAGTGGCTCTTGTCCCTGATTAATTGCATGACATAAGCTATAAACTTTATATTTCAAAGGACAAAAGACATATATTGCATAAGCCTAGACCTGGATGTGTCTAGTCAAAAGATGTAATGTCCAGATACATGCTTGTTGTCAGTGGAGGGGCCGTGGGTGCTGCCTTCAAGTGCTCCTTGTAAGCGCCTACTCCACATTTCGCAAGTGGCAAATACAACTTGTTGCTGCATTCAAGTGTTTTTGGTCAGAAATCAAAACAAAATGGACCCTGTGGCAAAAGTAGTGGGTTTTTTTTTATAGTGGCTGTTGTTTTATGTTAGAAATAAAATGACACAGAGAATAGGAGAAAATGCATCTGACATGTTAAGTGATTTTTTCATTAATTTATTTCCCAAAGTTGCTGTATAGCCTACATCACGCATACCATGAGTTGATAGCCTACTCTCCGCCCCCTAAATGTCACATCTCGGCAACTCGGCTTTTCATAAACAAATCCCACTTTCCCAGTCATATACCACTTAGTGCGATCCTTAGTGACGTTACTTTAGTCGTAATTACAGTATATCCTACAGTGCTTGAAGGCAGCACCTTTTTAAGAACTGTCGCGTGCAACAAGGCGCACTGGTTTAAGGGAACGGCACATGACGGGCAGACACCGGCAAGGGCGGAGTGTAGGCCAACTGTGTGTGTTGTGCTTGGACGTGCGGCTGCGCCTTACTGCTCTTGTTTGTGTATGCTGTGGGATAGATGAAAACCTCTTTGGTGAAGCCGCGGAAACTAACTTGGTTATAAATTAGCGAAAGACCCGCCCGGCAGGTGAATCACCGGTCTTACGTCAAACCTCACAAACTTGTTGAAAGGAAGCACACTGCCCGGCCGGCGATTGTAAATAGCCTACATTTCGCTACAAACTTAAACTGGGATGAGTTAATTTAAGTCTGTAGACTTTGACAGTAGTCTACTGTGAAAGTATGGCCAACACATTGTATATGGTAAGTGTTCTTTTTGTACTTCAAAGAGTAAAGGATTGATATCAAAGCTGGACACATGGTTTACTTAGTATCTAATCCGACCGTGCGAGTAGCCCCGATATACGTGCGGTTCTCGTGTGGAGAAACTCAAATAACCTGCCAGTTTAATGTTGCCTTGCTATTCGGCAAAGGTACGTAGGCCTACGTTACCTGGTAGAAATTTATATGAATCATTAGAGTCTTATAGTCGGCATAACCCGCCAAGCAGCACTTTATTCCAACAAACTCTTATTAGAATTGGCTGACTCTGCTCGCTACACCATCACAGTGTATCTTGGTAGACTAAAGTTGTGGTATAACGTTAATAGGCGAGCCAATTCTACATTTTTATTGAAATAAGTGTTGTATGGTGTAGGCCAAGTGCGTGTATGCCGAATTAAGAGTGGCTCCTAACGATTCGTGAAAGACTCAAGTCATGTTTACCAGGTAAGCACGTTTGCCAATAAGCAAGGGAACATTAAATTTACTGTTTTTAATTGAGTTTGGTGTGATTTTCTGTCCATACGAGTCTCTTCCCTTCATTTCTAAAATTTGTTCGCGTTTAACGTGAAGTCACAGAATGTCACGTTTAGTTGTCAAAACTCCCTGAGCTGTCTCGGCTGAAGGTGCGAAATTCCTCAGCGGCTTAAAAGTAGCCTAACCTTAGGGTTGTAACTCACAAAAGGTATTTCTCAGTGGCCTACTAACTAGTGAGCTGTTGAAAATTTGATATGTTTACAGTAAGTGACAAAGCTGAATGTCTGACACAATAACAAATGCTAACACACCCCGTTGGGTGCCGCCGCCCTCTCTTGTATAGAGAGAACGTCACGCCAAGCTCTATTAAAAATCTGGCAGTGTAAAGTGTTCTTGCTAATCAGCACAGCTACCTCACATACATTGGAACATAAGACAGAACAGAAGACCTTTTCTGAGTCCATAGGAGCCGCTCTTCATTTCGGCACACACGTGATCCACCAAGCAGTGCTTATTTAAATAGAATTTCAACTTCTACAACTAGTTACCTGTTTTCCCCACACAATCCTCTTCCACGAAAATACACCGTGGCGGACGACAGCGAGCAGTGTAAACCACTTCTTAAAGTTGTAATTTCATTGAAATACATGTATGCCGATTTGAATAGTAGCTTTTAACAATTCAGAAGAGGTTTTGAGTTTTATTTTATGAAGTATGTACCATGCTGATAGGCAAGGTCACATTAAATTGCTAGATTTTTGAACGACGTTTTGTATGACTTTCTCTCCATGCCAGAGAAAGTACCGGGGCTAGCATAGACCTGCACACTTGTTGGGATAATGGGTGATTATTAATGTTACGCAAAAAATGTGTTATCTTTTGTTCACATGCCCATTTTAATTCCCCGCTTAAGACTGAGACGCACCATACAAAGTAACTTAGGAAATGGGTGTGTGTGTGTGTGTGTGTTAATGGCAGGGAGAGGCTCGTGCGCATGGCGTGAGCTTTCAGCAATGTAGGGCAGCACAGGTGAAATGAGGTTGGGAAATATCGGGTGTGGCAGTCTTGTGACTTACTTATTCCTACTGAGACTCATTCAACCTGTCCAGGACTTGATTTACAGTAGGCCCATTTAATCCATTCTGCTTGGTGTAATATACAGGTGGCAGCCCAGTGATTCTTTATTCTGTCCTTTTTAGACATGTTTTATTTTTAAAGATGGTATTGCCACATCGATGCCAGCTTTTCTGGTGCTCTTACACAGCCTCCTCTACTGCTCATGTATGAGGGAATCCCCTTTTTCCACTCCTCCACTGGCTGAACTCTGAACTTGCTTCATAGAATGTGGCCTGATCATAAATCCATTCCATTGGTCCTGGCAAAACACCAACAGCGTCAGAAAGTCAAGCGTCATCTTGATCAGCATCTCATTAAAAACAACAAAAACTATGACTTATTCTCCCTTTATTTTTCCCTGTCTAGTTAGTTGGTATTGAATCCTTAGAAAGTATTCCCCTGTAAACAAGCCATTTCCTGTGAGGCCTTTTCACAATCACTTAACCTCTTAGCTTAAACTGATAACACCCAATTTAGTAGCTTCAAGGGGGATCGAATATACAAATATGACTGATTCAAACACGACACAAGATAATCAGGAAAGTGAGATTAAAGGTGCTATGTGTAGCATTTTTAAACATATATCAGTGTGAAATTAATTGATACCTTGGTGTAATTACTGTTAATAAATGAGACCGTGGTCAAGATAATTGGTAGCATCTATGTCACGCCACTGGTGTTGTTAGTGCTAGTGTTTCTCAAAATTAAGACCACATTTCCCATAAACCCTGTTGCCTCCTGTCCCCCCTCCCCCTCCCAGGTGTCTTTGACTTTACTGATAAGGATAAACATGATGGAAGTGATTTTTACATCGGCCTTTCACTTGTTCCAGAATCTGTGAACAGCAACCTCTTCCTGTTTTATATCGTAAAGCAGTTTCCCTTCGTGCCGTAAAGCAATCCAGCAGATTTCCCACCAAATTGGACTTGTTGGCACACAATGTAAAATGCAGTGTAAGCAATCCAGTGGAGGCTGCCAGTCTTCTCAGTGATGGTCTCGTTTGTTCACAGAAATTATACTAATGTCTCAAAATGAATGTGACAATGATTTATTGATGTTAAAAAAAAAACACAAAGGGCTTCTAAAATTCATTCTAAACTAATTAAAGGAACGAACAAAGAAAATCAAGATGAGTGTATTTTTTTTAACATGTTTACTGCCATCATCTCTTATCTAAAGGTTGTCTCCATATTGATCTGGCTCCTCAAACCCGCGGTGGCACTACAGCAGTCTGGCCTCGAGTCGGGAGGCAGAGTGGGAAACAGGACACAGCGGGACGTCTCCTGCAGAGACAACCTGGAGTACCCGCACGGCAACATCTGCTGTTTAAACTGTCCAGCTGGTGAGCCACATGGAGCCGCACTCGATGCAGTCCACCGAGACTGAAGTTTTGTCACAAGCTCAAATCCAGAAATCAATCATGAGAGCTATGAAGCAAGTTGAGCCTGATAATGATGGGTTATTATTCAGCTAAAGTGACAGGCTCAGTTGAATGTGTCGCGTTTGTGTAAGGAGATTTCTGGGTTAATATGTGTTGGAGGGTGTCCTATTAATTGTGTGTGTTTTTTTTTAACAGGTACATATGTGAAATCGCCTTGCACAAGAGCAAGGGAGAAGGGGAAGTGTGAGGAATGTGACTACGGGACACACACTGAGCACGCCAACGGGCTGCAACAGTGTTTGAAGTGCACCAAGTGTCGCCCAGGTAATTCTGCTTGATGGCTTTACACTATCGATTGGAGTGACTGGAAGAAAAATCAATATTCAACCTTTTTAAAGCGCTCCAAGCATAAACTCAGACTTAACAAGGTCTTTTTCATGTTGCTCTTTCAGATCAGGAAATTGTAAGGTTATGTACTAGCACTCAGGACACTGAGTGCCAGTGCAAATTGGGGTGGTTTTGTGTCCCTGACCAAGCATGCGAGGTGTGCAAGAAGTGTTCAAGGTGAGCCAATGGAAATAGAATGAACCTGACACGAGCTTCATTCAAAATGATTAATGAGAGAATAATCCTTTTCATTTCACTTATTCACAAATTCACAAATTTTAATTATTTTGTGCCTTCGATTTATGTTTTTTCGCCTGCTTCCAAACCAGATGTGAAGAAGATGAGGTGGAAGTGAGGAACTGCACTGCTACCTCCAACAGGGAGTGCAAGAAAGGCCGCCTCCCCCCCTCTGTCTCCGGCTCAGGTACAATGCTCAGTGGGAGTTAATATGCCGCCCCATATTTGTACAAACATTTTGGAGACACCAATCATTACTGGAGACATGCCTGGATTTTTGTAGCGCTAAAAATAAAATGTATTATCCCATGTATTCTTCTTGTGAAAAGCAGAGAGGAAAGTGAGAAAGCATAATGATCAATTTGCAAATGGATAACCAATAATTACACGTAATTATCATCATAATTGCCAATAACCAAACAGAACGCACAGATTATTATTCAACAAGTGGCAGTAGTGACAGCCTGTAGAAGGTTCAGATGGGACAAATGTACTTATGTTGCTTTTAATGCTAGATACAGAATAGTAGTTGTACAGTGTCACCATGTAGATTTGGAAAAGTATGGAAAAATGTGTTTGGTTCAGTCCAGATACACGTGACTGCACATATTATGCAATCACTGTCATTTCACATATTGTGATATTTGCTGATATATGGCCTGATTGAGTCATATTGCCCAGTCACTATCCGCATGCATCATATTGAAACTCTTCAAATCCAGGGAAGAACTTAAAAAGTGTGGAATTTTTGAAATGGAAAATATGTCAGATTCCTGCATGATCTGCTGCCTCCATAGAGGAATTCATGCAGCTGTAAACTGATCCAAGTCATGACCTTATCATTGCCATCATTTGGTGCTAATGGCTGTTGATTATCCTTTGTTTCAATCAGCAGATGCAGCAGTGATTGTGTCAGTTGCACTGATTGCGGTGGTAATTATTTCGGTAATATCTGCTGTTTGCATATGGCGGAGATGTCGTCGACCAACAGGTAATTGTTATTTAGAAGAAAAATCAGCCCAGATAAAATTGTAAAATGTTTCAGAAAGTCTGGGGAAAGTATTTAAAATGCATTTGATCAATTCCAAGTTTCACCAAGTAGCGTAGGACCCAAGGCATTTTCATTCCTGACAACCATAATTTGGTGTCCCACGGAGTTTCTTGTCTTGCTGAAGTTTAAAGAAACTCTTGTCAGTTTCTGAAAGCCACTGCTCTATAGCAGAGGACCTTGAAGTGTTTTAGCCTCAGACTCAAATTTGAGAAATTTAGTCTCTTCACGGGACGATTTTTAAACCTAATTGTATTGTCTTCCCACCAGAAGCAGGGATATGAACTGTTTTGGGTCCTGATGTATCAATTAAGAAATGCTGTTCTGCTAGGGAGCCATAGAAACTTAAAGTGCAAAACACTTGTCTTGTGCCATAACTGCATATTTTTGTTAATCGAAAGCCAGCCTGGGAAAATACATGTTTCGGTTGATTCTTGTCAAATGTAACAACAGAAGAACAAGTACTGTCAAATTGTTGGTCATTGAGCATTGGGCAATTCCTTAATGTGCCTTCACCCATTCCACTCATCCTTTCTTCACAGACTCCCAGAGCAATCTGCCTGACAGGCTGAAGGATGGACTGGTGAGTCACTCAGTGTTTTCCGTTTTACTTTCACATTTTAGGCATTTAGCTGACACCGTTATCCAGAATGAATTAAAATGAGTGCAGCAATAGAATAAGCCTATAATAAGCCTAACTTCCTGGATTGCAAACATTACATTTCTCTTCATGATTTTATTATGCAAGGCGAGAAATAGGACAACCAATGCCGAACATAGACCTGGCAAAATAAATGTGTTGTAAGATTATTCCCGTTCCAAGTGGATGCGATCGACGGCTGTTAGAGCATGTCCTCATCCTCTGTAGGATTATAGGGACAACCGGTCCCCCGAGGAGAGGGAGAACAGAGAGAACCGAAGGGTGAGCCGCCCGCATCTGATCCAGTGCCGGCAACCGGTGAGAGCCAAATCCCTGGCCAGCACGGAGGATGAGCGCGCGGAGCTGTGCGTCAGCCTGGCCAGCTCCGCCAGTAACTCCCAGTACAGTCTAGCTGGCCTGCCCTCGCCCCTCTTCCCCACATCCACCCCCCGATCCAGCCCCGTGGTCCCCAGGCAGCCCAGCATGAGGGTGAGAGCAACAGCTCATCTTCACCCTACCTTCCTACCTACCTACCTACCTACTCCCTGTTTTTTTCCCATTCACTAATGCTTAGCGGTCTCAAAAACCCTCAGTTCTTTCAAGTTCCACTGGTCTGACTGTCTACTTACTCTAGCTCCTCTCCTCCATTTTCCCACTGTATTGTTTCTCATAAGACATATAGTGCATGTGCCATGTCCGAAAACTGTTTAGTACATATCAACTGGGTTAGACTGATAAATAGGTTTGCCTCTATATCAAGGTGACATTGGCCTTTTATTTAAAAAAGAATATTGGCCAGTCAGTGTTATCCACCTCTGATATGATGCAGTTTGTTTGATTACATATTTATTATAGAATTGATCAATACTACACTGGTTGTCTATGGGAAGTCTTTAACCTGATTTTATTCTAATGAAACATTTTGATCGGATTCCACACAAGTATGCATGAATGTTATTATTATTATTATTATTATTATTACTATTATTATCATTCCGAGTTTCAGTGGAGAGTTTCAGTGTCCCATGATGGTTTAAATGCTGTTTCAGAGGCTTTTCCACCCTGACAAGAAACACTGTACACTTCTTATTTGGCATGTCAAATTTAAAAGGGGCAATAAGGCTATTACCGGCCCATATCAGAAATGAGCATAATATATCTGTGGGGGGTTTGATAGGGTTGTTGGTTAATACCAATGACTGAACAACTACTTGGCCTGGTGACTTGGCCAGACACTCCCAATTCCCCGTTTTTTTTTGGTTTTTTTTACTCCACTAATTTGCAGTTAGTATTTTTCTGCAGGCTTGTTCAGTCAAACCTGGAAAGCGGTTCAATATCCTGGCATTTACTGATGTTGGAGAAAAATCTGCCTGGTGAACCATTTTCAATTCAGTACACTGGAGCAGCTGCCTGATCAGCAGGGAGTACATAGTTTTCGGACATGCCAAGTAATTAAATAAGAGATATGAGTTGTATTCAGCAGAGGTTACAATTCAAGACTCATGAAGAATTTCAATGGACTACAGAAGACCCAGGAGTTGGATTTGTTTCCATGTTGTTAAAGTTTGCTTTTCTTTCTTGTCATTTTAGGAAGAGAAGTTTCGAAAGCTTGTTCCTGTGGATGGTACAGTCATGCTTTATTTTCATTCATCATTAAATGTTACAGTATATGTTACTCATTGTTTTTGTGTATTGCTCAATAGATGCACATGGACCAGTCTAACGCTACCAGGCTCTTACTGCCTGTCAATTTTACAAAGTAATTTTTTTTAAGTCTCTTGACTGGAGACAGAAAAATATGTATGGGCTGTCATGGCTGCTATCATAATGGGTTAACAAAAATACAAAATTGATTTTCAGATTTGGTCATAAACAATCTAAAATACATGGTTTTGATGGAAATCCACAAGCAGGGGACAAGTTTGCACTCCACTAGTGGGGTTTTTTTGGGTTTTTTTTTTGGTTTGTTTTCCCACCTTGTTCCCAAACTTAAAGCTGCTATGGGCAACTTCACACTTTGGCACCAGAATTTAATTTGGGCAAATAAGGTGAGTCTACAGCAACTCAATTAGGGGGGATGGGATGCTGTTGCAGCCCCACTTTGTGATTTAGGCTGATGAGACAGCTGGAGGTTTACCCAAAAAATAAAAAATCTTGCCTACTAGTGCAGCTTTAATGCTCATAATCTACTATAATACTTTAATGATGGCTCCGTGCCCGAGTTAGGTAAGGCTGCTTGAATGAAGGTCTTTATCTTTGTGTTCAGGATCAGAGTCACTGAGGAAATGCTTTGCGTATTTTGAGGAGATGGACGTCGACTACCACAAGAGGTTCTTCAGGCACCTCGGCATCAGCGACAACGCGATCAAAAGCAACGACCACGTTCAGCACGAAGACAGGATCCACGGCCTGCTGAACATCTGGATGGAAAAAGTGGGAAAAGACGCCAGCCTGAACGACCTGCTGATGGCGTTGCTTGCTTTGGACCAAAGGTTAACGGCGGAGAACGTCATGGCCAAAGCCACCGACGGCGGTCATTATGTCTTTGAGGAGGAATGAATGGCGAATTGCTTTCGTAAAAGAGACAGCATGAGTAATGTAGGCATATGAATCATGGTGTCAGATACGTGCTGCAGGAAGCCTCTGAATCATTGCCTGAAATGCAGGGAGGAGGCAACACACAAGGCTGCCAGCCATAGAGGCCTTTGATGTGAATAGTGAATAGTGAACCTATTCACCTGCATGAAAAAACAGGTCGTATACACTGGAGGACTATGTGTATTGCTGTGGCCCTACTACTGTTGCGATAAGGGCATGTAGTTGTACTGTACAGTTCTGAGCAAAAATGCACTGAGTTGTTGTGTCAAACCTGGCCGACTTATGTTGAGCAACAGGAAACACTGGCCAACTTGCCCAACAACTGATTCTGCGAAATGCAGTTTATTTTCTCGAATGTATTTATTCATGCCCATTAGGGAGTGCTAATTGTTAAGTATGTAATTATGAATACTTACTTTGTTTACAGTCTTATGCGTGCCTCCTGTGTTAAGGCTAGGGACAAAGAGCTGCCACTCCCAGCACAGGTTGATAGTTCGACACAATGACTGTGAAGTTCCTTAGGCATTATCCCTCCATTGCGCTAAGGATGCACTATGTTTTATTTATTTTACAGACAAATGTTACTATTTACCCTGATGAATGAATACATCTTGAAAGTGACACCGACTGAGAAACTGAACATGTGAATCATAAGAACACATTTGCCCAGGGATAAAGTGGATTACAATATAAATACTTTAAATATATAAATTTGTAATGTTGGGCACTGGTGAACAGTGAAGATTATGATTAAAAATGAAATTGAATCTTGCCTGTCTGACTGTATCGCACGATGCGTAGCTCCCATTAGTGGATTGGCATAACAGTTTTTCCTTGATCATGGTTCAGCCTAACTGTTCGTCACACAACAGCTATTTGTCCATGTTTCTATTTTGCCGTTTAACCGCTCAAAGCGCATGATGGAACATGGATCCGTTTGTTCTCATCTCCTGAGTTGTTGGTCACTTGTTACAGCTTCCTGTCACAATCAACAACACAAATCTTGGAGCTTTATGGAAATGCCCTGTATAGTATTTGATTTTGAAGCTTTACTCATCCAGGGAAAGCTGACTGAGTATGAGTTCTCTCTTCAGCCTTGCTTCACCTTCACAGTGGGAGCTGCCCAGTACAACCGCCTCAGTCTTCTGCTGTCGGCCACTGAGCAGCTTCACTGTAGCAGTCGAGAGAAGGGAGAGTGTTACTCATTCACTTCTCCCCATCTCTAAGCTACTGCCGCTCCTAATTAATTGTCAGGCTCCAAAATGAAACATGATGGTTCTATTATGCCATGGCCTGTATGGTTGTCTTGTGTTTAAATCATGATTATACCTATGACAAGACCTGTAACGGACATGAAAAATATGCCAAACGTCTGCCTTGAAGAGAGTGTTACCTTGAGCTTAGGTTTCTGTTTGTACCGACATGTTTTTTTTTTTGTTCATTGCTTTTCATTTTCTCTCAGCTCCTGTAATGATTGCCCGCCTGTTGACATTATACCAGTATTTTTTCACCGTTTCAGTTAAACTGCAACTTTAGAAATGAATTCAAGGAATAAGCCTCGTTTTTTTTTTTTCACAACTTAAAAAGAAGAGCCTCTGAATAGCCAGTATGTGCTTTCAAAGCAATAAATCAAGTGTGAAGATGGCCTTGAATTATGAATGAAATTTTGTAATGTGTGTGAACTTGTATGAATATTAAAAACTATTTTGTACTTGGTTCTCTTCTCTTCTCTTTTTTTACTGTTTGTAAAAACTCCAGAGCAGGAATAAGTATCCACATAAACTGTACTTGAGAAAAATGTCCAGAGATGAAGCAGTGGTTAAGCACATCTCCACTGGGACGATATGGACTTCTGGCCTTGAATTGAATCTGATTTAAATCTGCTCTCCTGGGTCTCCGCTGCTCAGTATCCCTGTTAAGTTTTATTCAGCTCTCTGTGATTGCTGAATCCTGGGAGACTATTACATCCTATGTAAGCTGACTTGAACCACTAGCTGCGCTGTGCTCTTGACTTTTCTGCATGTTATGGACTGTGAAGCGGCTGTTTATGCCTGTAACCATTCCCATGAGCACTTGAGACAAATTAGGAGAAAAATAAGCAGATTCTGTACAGTGCAGCCGAAATGACATATAAACCCAATTATCAGTTTATTTGAATGTGATCTCTGCTCTCTGGCTCCCCAGTTGATCAGCTGCCTTCATCTCTTCTATGGAAAATACGTCATGTGAAATTCATTTGCGTTGAATTGGATTGTGGGAATTGAGAAAAAATTCATAGTTTTAAGTTTTCACAATAATCCAACTTTTACTTTCTCTTATTCTATTTAGATTTGTAGGAAGTGATTTTCTCAAGTGCTGTAAATCTTGATGTAGTTTGATTGTGTAAGTAGAGAGGAATGAAGTGTGACCTAAAGTTGCCTCTTGGTGACCACAGTGCCATTCACTGACAGCAGAATATTAGCCCATAAGAAAACCATTGAGCAATATATTTCTTACCATCGCCTCTGATCAGAGGTGTGACCAAGTCAACTTCACTCGAGTCCCAAGTCAGTCTCAAGTCTTTAGGCACAAGTCTCAAGTCAAGTCCCAAGTCTAAATGTAGATTACCAAGTCAAGTCAAGTCCATGTCATTAATGTCAAGTCTCAAGTCTAAATGTAGAACAGCAAGTCAAGTCAGAACAAATCAAGAGTCCAGTATCAATTTAATATCTTAAAGAAAACTAAATATCTAGGACTTTTCAATGCAACATGGTTTTAATAGGATAAAAACTTGGTAAGAGCATCATGAGTTTGATTTCTCTAATCAGTTTCAACTTCAATAAATTCAATCATTCCATACAAATTCAGAAAACAGAATTTAAATTCAGTCGTCTGCTGGAACAAATCTCATCACTTTCAATCTAAGTCATTTACACAAACACAAGATCTCAAGTCAAGACTTTAGAAACCTTTTCAAGTCATCAAAGTACAAGTCAGAGTCAAGTCTCAAGTCACCAGAACCCGTCAAGTCAAGTCTCAAGTCTTCTCTTCATGCATCAAATCAAGTCTCAAGCTATTAAAACTGTGACTCGAGTCTGACTCGAGTCCAAGTCATGTGACTCAAGTCCCCACCTCTGCCTCTGATTGTTTATGTATGTATTTTAGCTGAATTTAAATCAACAAACAAGTTCTTCATCTGTAAATTTGTGTACATGAAACCATCCTCAACAGGGACGTAGCTAGGAACTCTGGGCCCCCTGAAAGAATATTGTTCTGGGCCCCCCTTTTTTTTTTATAAAATAAATGTAAGTATTATTTAATATAAAGGGCATATTTAATGCAGTGAATTAATACTCAGCTTGAATATAGAGGTCAAATCCATTTTCCTCGCTGCTCAATCTGTCTTCTCCTTCCTTTTCCACATGCCTCTCTCTTCTGGCTCTGCACATGACTAACAGCATAATGCTGAAAAACATCTAGTACCAAATCAAGTCAAGAGAGATTATTCCATATCAATGCAATTGGCAGGTTGCTAACTAACATCCCAAAACCTCACAAATAAACCCACACAGCCAACAATTAAAGTCCTCAATTCCATCTTCAGTAACACTGGATTATAAATTGAACTATCTCTATATTCATGATTCATGAGTCAGATTCATGAATAACTGAAAAAGAAATCCAGCAGGAGACATCAGGGTCTGCAGCAGATCCTGCAGTGCATCAGGGATTTTTCACTTGTATCTTGCTTTTTTGCATGTGGGCTCAAAACTCAAATGCATGTTTTAAAGAGTAATTGATCTACAACTGGCTATTAATATTGACATAACAGCAAGTGTCAAGGTAGCCCAAACTGCCTTATCAATGCCACAGCTGGCAGATAGTTGGAAAAGGCCACAGCACAATGAAGACACGTCCCAAAACTGAATAAGTCACCAGAACAGCAGATACTGTCACACTGAGCAAAGAAAACACTAAGAGCAGCGGTCAATACTACAGTGAGCCTTTGTGTTATATGAATCTTTGGTT
This sequence comes from Centroberyx gerrardi, assembly GCF_048128805.1. Taxonomy (NCBI): domain Eukaryota; kingdom Metazoa; phylum Chordata; class Actinopteri; order Beryciformes; family Berycidae; genus Centroberyx; species Centroberyx gerrardi. The sequence goes on from NC_136004.1 coordinate 5,889,387, forward strand.
GATAGTATAAAATATGTATACTTTAGATAATATGCTTATTTTACTTTTGCTTGTAAAACAGCATGGGCGCTATTGTTATACTGTGTACTATACTGAAAGAAATTATACACAACAGAAATACTGCAAACACTACAGAAAAGGCTTCAGAGTATTTGACTTTTGCACATTCTACAGTGGATCCATTTTTTTTTGTATATTACAAGACACACAAAACAAAGTAGTTATGGAAACAAAAATTCCAATATTATAATAGGCATTATACAACAGTTAGTTCCGGTCGAGTAATTCGATTGGACAAGAGGCATTCCATGAGTGCTGATATACAGTATAACAGCACTGGGACGTTTTACTGTAGGTATCACTCCGCTTCACAGGTGTTCTAATGTAACCTTGATTAGGCTGCGGTCACACGTAGCGTTTTTGTGTGTGGAGAAAGCTCTGCCTGGAGCTTCTTGTGAGGAGAAATAAAAAGCGGATCACGACAACGTCATCTGACGTTAGCCGAGTAGCTCCTAGCTAACCAGCTGGTTAGCACTTCTAGCAGACAATACAGTGTTGTGCAACAAACAAATGCTTATGATATATTCCCAATACACGTCTACACAAAACTCTAACTTCATTCGCACCTAGTAGCGACAGTGCAAATATGGATACATTTGACCTTAATTATGAACAGTCGTCAGAGGAGGAAGATTGGGAAGAAAGTAGCTGAATTGGTCTGTGCTAACCTCAAAGTAGCAGCTAGCCTGCAGTCGGGAAACAGTTTACCTGTTGCTTGGCAACACTTGGTAGTGGAGTCCAGAGGGAACTGTTTTTGTTGGCGGAGATGAATAAAAGACAAAAATCAGTCTCAAATTACCATTACTTTGTTTATATAACTGTTGTGTAAAAGCAATATCACATATCTTCCTGCCTACGACCCAATCACAGCCGTGCTGATATATGTGATATTACTTAAATACATTTGCAACTCTCTAACCAATGCGGACACACACACTGTCACACACAGAGGGGAGAGAGAGAGATGCTGGTGACTGGCTGGAGTGTTTTCTATCAAATTCCAATTATCAAATTCGTTCATTCATTCATTCAACATCGATTGATGTTTTGATTGATGGATTTATTGATTGATTGTCATACTTCTTGCAGTGTCCAAGCCTCCTTCCTGGCCATGAAGGCTTTCTCCCATGACAGCACATCAGCCACTACTGAATCAGTCACTATTGTCCCGGTTGACAAGACATCCACCACCTCTGTCCCGGTTGATATGACTTCCACAAACACTGACCCGGATGACAAGGCGTCTACCTCCTCTGTCCCGGTTGATATGACTTCCACGAACACTGACCCGGTTGACAAGGCATCTACTACCTCTGTCCCGGTTCACAAGACTACTACTACGACTACTATGACGACTGCCACTGTCCTGGCCGACAGGGCTTCCACTCCCTCTGACCCAGCCGACGGGGCTTCCACTCCCTCTGTCCCAGCTGATGGGGCTTCCACTCCCTCTGTCCCAGCTGATGGGGCTTCCACTCCCTCTGTCCCAGCTGATGGGGCTTCCACTCCCTCTGTCCCAGCTGATGGGGCTTCCACTCCCTCTGACCCGGCTGCTGAGGCTTCGACCGCTATCCCCACTGAGGTCAAGAAAAAAAGTAAGATACAAGTCCAAATTTGATCTGTACAGGTGTATTATTTCTGATTCATATTATATTTCCTACTGTTGAGTGAAGGGTGATGATTTTACTAAACTTCAAATTTTGCTTAACTTGCAGAGTTCAGACCTGTTAAAAAGATGCAGTGATTCCTCTCCAGACTGAGGAAGGCCCTCCATCGTTACTTTCCTCATGCTGAGGAGTAACAGGCTCCATGTCCACTGCTGCTGAAAATCACATCTGAGCAAAAATCAGAATTCAGCACTAAGACCTGCAGTGTGAATGTAGCAGCTTCATGAGGGCAAAATAATAATCATAAAAAAATAAGTCTTTGCCCCTAACAAATGGTTTAATTGTGCTGTTTTTTTGTGCTGTTTTCATTCTTGTATGATCTTGTATCTTTGCTTCAGATTCACTGCAACAAATACAAACAAGCACACCCACATTTAGGATACATCTATTACAAAATAGAAGTGGTGTTAAAAATACTGTTCTTTTGATCAAACAGATTTGATCTAACTCTCACTTAGGTGAGAGTTTGGTCAAAGTTTTCCTCCCATGTGACACCTTGAGAAGCCCATCATGTCGAGCCATTTCCAATGTTTTCTAAATTTCCAACCAATCGTAGCCACTGTTTCCCATTATTCCATTATTATTAACATCAAAAAATCAAGGTTCAGGTCCAGGAGGCGCCACCCTGCCAGCCAAGTGACAGCATATTTTCAGCCTGTATAAAGTTCATTAAACCAACATTAAAGTCAGAGACTGATTGAAACTGAGACTGAGAAGGATGAGATGCGATGGAAAAGATCCAGATGCCAAGACAGGTGAGGCTGAGTGAACCAGAGGAGGAACCAGGTGTGGTAAACTGGTCTTGCTGAAAGGAACTAAAGCAGTCTGAGAGATAGAGATGTGAAACACATCGGCTTCATAGATACAACAGAGGAGAGGCCCACTGACCACACAGCAAGCCAGAAGGGGAAAATATATTCCACCTGAATGGAAAAGACTATCTACTGATATTGGACTAGCATTCAAACTACAGAGTTCACATCTTATCAGACATGAGAACAAAGCAGGTGATCAAATTCACTGAACTGATTATCCAGACATGGTGAGCATAAGACAGTGATATCTGCTACTGGCATTCAACTGAGGAGTATCAAGCCTTCTCAGAGAAATATGAGTTCACACAAATTCACACAGTTCACACACTTCAAGCCCTGAGTTCCCACAGTCACATGATGCACTGGAAAGAGGGAACAAACAGTGAAAAGCTGCTGAAAGTCCTGGAATATCATGGAATTTAGAGAGGAGTATTCCAGACAGGGGAAGACAGGGAATTTATTAAATTATCTGGGGAAGTTTTAGTTGTACATAACATAACATAACATAACATAACATAACATAACATAACATAACATAACATAACATAACATAACATATTCATAACATAACATAGCATATTCATAACATAACATAACGTAGCATAACATAACATAACATAACATAACATAACATAACATAACATAACATAACATAACATAACAATTTGCACTTACTAGTGTAATAATCCTGTTAATGTAATATATTTACTTAATCTAATAACGGTTACATACCATTAATGTAATAACCCTTTTCCTGTGAATGTAATAATTATGACATGATTGAGTTTTTTTACTACATTAACAGGAGGGGTGACATTTTTGAAGAGTAAGCTGTTTACAATAATCACTAAAAATCTCTTCTGTACATATTCATCCCTTTTTAGATGTAATAACATAGTTAAAGCCCCTATGAGGTCGCTCGATATCGCTCCTGTTGCCAATCATCACTTCTCGAATTGGCTCCTTCATTTCCCCCTCCGTTCCTCATTCAGCGGGCTCAAGAGCACGTGGGCCGGCCTCTCTGTTCATTTATACCCATGACAAGTGTCTTTTCATTACATGACCATTAAGAATGTTGATGGGATTACCGTGTCTGTCAATTCAAATACTGCAGTGTGTACTCAGGAACCTGGAACATTAAATCACAGTGTCACAGAAATATTCAGCTAAATGATGCCTCTGCTGGAATGAATCATCTTACGGAGTCTCATGCATCAAACTAATGCTCACTTCCATAAGAACATGATTGAACATGCTGTTGTCGGCCTGTCTTAAAGTGTACCGAGCCAAATTACCATTCAGGAAAGGTGATTCGAATGCGTCTGTTGTGTCTTTTATCTTGACACAAGACTGCAAACAGCCGCTCAGCAACGTTAGACTTTGTTACACGACATGAGAAGTTGTTTGATTTTGAAAATTGAAATCAGTCTGCAGTGTTAGAGGAGCTCTGCCCTTGACAGTGTGGATGGCGAAGACCGTCGCTGCTTTCAATCTTAATCGACGCTCAGCCGAGAAGCTTGTCACGGGGAATTGCCGGGAGAGTTGTGCACTTCAGGAATGAAAAAAGAAAGCAGACTTCTAGTATACAAGGTGAGAAGAGATCCTTGGCACAGCGATCTAACTGTACTGCATCAGCTCACCCCGAGAGAGATCTTTAAACTTCCCTGTCTGTGAAAAAGCAGCAACCGATCTGGAGGGCACAAGCATTTTCGAGGGAGAAAATAAATCTATCAACAGGGAACGCAAATCCAGTAATGTAGCGTTATCGTCGGAAATTGAATTGGGACTCCAGTAGACGGCAAACTGGAAACTGGAATAGCACATGGCTCCCAAAACCCATGTAACTCCACCGGCGCAGGGAAAGCACACAACTGTTCGCTCTCAGTCTGAGGGAGAACTCAAGCGGATTACATTCAAGCTGCCAAATCAAAGATGAAACTCTCAGAGGAAAACAAACCGGAGGCCACATCCAAGAGATGGCACTCATGTTTCAGCACTCACACAGACAACATTCAAGCTGAAAGCAATTCCAAAACAGAACAAGTTCTTTATTTGTATCTGAATCTGAGACACAAATACACAAATGATGGAGATGATAGAGATTTGCAATTCCTCACCCAGAAATGCAGCAGTATGTTCGTGATATCTGAACGTAATGCAGCTGACAGTGTGGATGACGAGAATTTGAAGTTCCTCAACCTCCAAAGCGCGTCAGCTGCAGCATTCACCTGGCAGCCATCACATGATAACTGCATCCTCTGCTAATGATGATATGGGTGTTCAGAATCTGGAAGACTCCAACCTGAAACCTTGGCATTCGCCAGGCAATTTCTTCAAGACGCCTGAACCGGAGGATTTGAAGTCCCTTGATCTCAGCATTCACCCGACAATCAAGTCATGATAGTTGAATCCGCTGCTAGTTCATTTGGAGGAAATGTTGGCATTTACCTGACCATATCTTCAGCGTGTCTGAATCGTCTTCAGTTGATGAAGATTTGAAATGCTTCAACATTGAAGCTCTTGAACTTCAGCATTTCCATGACAATCACTTCAAGACGGTAGAATCAGCTGCTAATGATCATATGGGTGTTTGGCAGTTGGAAGACTTCAATCAGAAACGTTGTCATTCGCCTCTTTAACATGTCTGAATCCAATACATTTAATGCAGTTTCTCAACTCTGAGGTTCCTCAACCTTGCAGTGGACAGCAGTGTCTTCCCCCACATCAAAAACATAATGGAAGGTTCGTTGAAGATAATGCCTCAACCTATACGATGGATAGGAACCTTAGGGTTCAATCTTCTCCAAGACACACTACCCATGAGTCCGACAAAGACTTTCTTCAGCTTCTTCATCTTTGACTTTCTTTCTTCTTCGTCTTCTGGAGAAAAGCTTTCAAAGCATGTTTTTGATCCTACACAACACAAGAGATTGAATGGAAGAATGATTGAGAGAAAGCACAAAGGTGAAGACGTACGGCAAGAAGCCAGGGCCATGAACTTTGATGTTTGAGTCATGCTTTGATTTTGACGTGAGTTCACAGATATAATAACATTCAATCAATAAAGGTCACGGACTGTTTACAGTGTCCAGTTCGCCTGACTTGTGTGTGTTTGGACTGTGGGAGGAAATCCACGTGAACAACATGAAAACTGCACAGAGAAAGGACCAGGGCTGAGGTCCGAACCCAGAACCTTGTTGCTGTGAGGCAACAGTATGTGAATGTTAAAGGGGAATCCTTGGTTAGTTATGCAATGGCTTCAAGGCAACATCCAGATACTGTAGCTTTAGGGATTCAGCAAGCTGCTTTTGCTTTAAATAATAAGATCAGCCAATACAGCCACATTAATTATAAACTATGCCTTGATCTTGCTACTGAATTAAGTTTGATTCTTATTACATTATGTTCATACATACTTAGATTCATATATATATATATATATATATATATATATATATATATATATATATATATAGTGCATATTTGGTAATTTAGTGATGCATATTTAAATAAGCAATCATGACTGCTAGTAACATCATACATCATAGATACATAAGTAATCTATACTCTTTCCCCATATTTGGCACCCAGATACTTAAGATATATTTAAATTGTCACCATCATATGTTTATATAACCCCACGACTGTTTACATTCTATTTTATTGCTTTATTGTTTAATTTTTGTGCTGTTTAATTGCTGATTTTATATTCTATTTTGTAGGTAAATTCTATTTGGCTTTTTTCTCCTGCTCAATCCTATCACTTTTGCTGCTGCTGCGACAACCTAATTTCCCGGAGGGGCTCAATAAAAATTCATCTTATCTTGTCTTACTTCACCCATCTTACACCATGGATCATCCGACTCCCACTGCCTAAAAGACCCTGCACCCCTTTTGACTCTTTCAGCTTTCAGACCAATTTGACTGCCATTTTCCTGTCATTATTGGTAAGGCCCCAAGAAGCCCAGCTGCCACTCCAGAGAATTCATTCATATTCTGTGATTACAGCTCTATTGGCTCACTACAGCTGCCCAGGGCTTTATGGCGCTCGAGGCAGAAACCCAACCTCTAGTGTGTGTGATCCTGAACCAAAACGCCTCTGAGATTACATTGACATCCAGTGGTGATATTGCTATTGGTTACCTTTGGAGAAAGCACATAAATAGTCTCACTCTGTGGTATCACAATATAATCACAAATCTATCACAGCATTCAGTTGCAGTGGTGGGTTTCAGTGGAGGGTGGTGATCTAGTAGCAGTAATAGTAGTAGTAGTAGTAGTGGTAGTAGTAGTAGTAGTTTTAGTTCTAGTAGTGGTTGTAGCAGTAGTAGTATTTCTAGTACTATAGTAGCAGTAGTAGTAGCAACAGCAGCAGCAGCAGCAGTAGTAGTAGTAGTAGTAGTAACAGTAGTAGTAGTTTTAGTAGCAGTAGTAGTCGCAGTATTAGTAGCAGTATTAATAGTAATAATAATAGTAGTAGTAGTAGTAGAAGTACTACTGGTAGTAATAGTAGCAGTAGTAGCAGTACTAATTCTTGTAGTATTTCTAGTTGTAGCAGTAGTTATAGTAGCAGTAATAATAGTAGTAGTGGTAGTAGTAGTTCTAGAAGTAGTACTAGTAGTAGTGGCAGTAGTTATAGTAGTAGTAGCAGTAGTAGTAGTAATAGTAATAGTAAATTTGTACTGTGCTTAAAGTCAGTCTAAAATAAGATTTTCAAAACCATTATACTTGTAATGAACACAGATATGCAAGGATAATAATTCCATTGATGATTCCCTTTGGAATTATCTTATACAATTCACTTCACATTTATATAACTGCTGTTCCAAAAATATCCTGGATATGTGCAATTTCTGGAGAATATGGCCTGATTTTGATGAAGGTTTTGATGATCACTACATCCTAGCCAAGTAAGGAGGAGATGGAACTCTGCTAATAGCTTTATCTTGCCAATCTTCATACCAAGAGCTCTGTCAATCAATCCAAATCCAAATTCAATATTTTTAGCCCTCTGTATTGGCAGGGCTACAGTACCCTATGACTTAAAGGACAATACAACTAAACTTCAGCTGTAAAATATGAAGCTATGAGAGAGAGTATATAATATACTGTCTCCCAAAGCCAGAAACAAGTGAAATTTTTTCCTGTCCCTTAATCTGAATTTGTTATACTGATGTACAACTCCACGGAGAATAAATTGTAAGAGATAGAAAAGGTCACTGTGACAGTATCCAGGATGACTTTCTTAGGATGAGGGAATATATTCAGGTTCACAAAGTCAGTCTCCTTGCCAGTAGAGTGGCTCCATGCTGTACATCAGTGCGGCATCACAGATTTGAGTCTCGATTCTTTCATTTGCTTTAGGACAGAGTTGTTCATTCCACTTATTCTGCAGAATAATAACCTAAAAGTCAATTTCAGTGGAATTCCCAGAGGGGATCATATTTCCTGCACTTTGTCTGCACCGATGGTGAAGATCACTGAGGCTTTTGACCTTAACTTCTGCACGGTCAGACAGTCAGTTGTGTCTACTGACTGGCATTTCATTGACCAGAGCCAGGAAAGTGGTGCGCTTCAGGCAGGGCTGTAGTCAAGTCCACCTTAGTCGAGTCCAGTTCAATTCCATGACCAGGTCCGGGAGTCTGAGTCAAGACAAAGTCTAAAGGGGGCAAGACCAAATCAAGACCAAGACCAAAACAGGCAAACAGGCAATAAACAGTGTACATGTCTTTCCAAATGGAAAAATACTGATGAAGGAGTTTCTTAAGGATCTACAGAGATGTAGATCTATCTGCAGGAGCTCTGTACTACACCCTTCAACATCCAATGACTTAATGCATGGAGTTGAATCAATGCATTGAAGTTTGGGATTTGTTATATACTATACCCAGGTGTTATTTGCAATGCTGGGGGGGGGGAATAAACAAAGTTGGACCAGGGGGAGAGAAACATATCTTTGAACATTTTTAGCTAAAAACTCGAGTCAACATCCAGTAGCGTCCGAGATCAAGACAAGTCGAAGAAGTCAGGAAAGTGTTCTGGAGACCGGAACAAGACTGGACTAAAGTACAGCCCTAGCTTCAGGAAGCACCAAAGGAGGTGGAGCCGCAGGATTGTACAGAGGAGACAAAGGCCATGTCACGCGATATCCAAAAAAAGAAGCAGAGGAAAAACACCACTCAGATGTGCCCTAAAGAAAGCCTGGAGCTCTTTCCAATCCGTCACAGGGCCAACTGCCGCTCTGCCCATCATGACAGAAGCTAAACGAGAGAACGCATGCTTCTCCTCATAACACTATGCTGCCGAGACAGTTCCCACTGAGCAGGGACTGGGAGAAGCATTTTAAAACATCAGTTCAAGGAGTCTGTCAGAGGATCTGAGGGACTTTGATAATGTAAGGCAGAGACTTGCATCCACTGACAGCTTCATTCTTGTCTGTTTTAGGACGCCCGAGAGAACACTGCTGGAGGACAGGGGCTCAGGCCCTCTGTTTGAGAAGTATATTGATGCACTTTCCCTCAGATGAAGTCCTCACCAAAAGCAAGCGCAAAGGCTATGAAGTTCAGAGAAACCTGTGATGAACTGCTGGGACTTTTCTTCTCCACTCACCGGTAGGGAATCTCCACTCCAACTCACCCGCCCTGAAAACTAAGAACTTTTCCCTGCTGGGCAGTGGGTGCTTTAGTCTGGCAGCGTATTTGTTGTGGAGACAAATTTCGGCTGGTTGGTATGAACAAAAGGACGCATTTGTGGAGAAAACAAAGTGCCGCATGCAGCTTCGGCCTCCGCAGTGTGCACAGGCTTGCTGGATGAACTAGCGGAATTCTTTGTTCAGCAGTCTCCAGAGCGTGTGATCGTCTGCAAATCGTCTAAAATCCCTTGTGGGAAAGCATCTCCGTTTCCTTTTCCGGTTGATTGCATCTATTTACATCTCCAGGATCACAGCAGCATGATCTACAGTCACCAAAAGTCCATTCATTTCCTGTAGTACTAAGTCACCAGGGAAACTCGGCCGATGTGTGGACGGTCAACAAGCTCGGCCAAGAAAATGTGTCCATGATTTAAGTTTTCACGGTCATCAGCCGTCAACAGCCAATCAGATTTCCTTGCTTCCTTGTTTCCCTACTGATGTGATTTTGTTTCATTATGAATAGTTCCACCTGGCAAGTACAAAATGGCCAAGAAGGTGATTACAGCCAATCAAAGTTTCCCAGTTCTCTACAACTTTTATTTGAAAGATCACAGGAATAAACATCTCAAAACTTATGCTTCATGAATGGTTGCATCCGTTGTTCAGGTCGATGGTAACCTCTGAAGGCATTTTATTGTTTTTTTTGTTTTTTTGTTAATTTCCAATTAATGCTACCTAATTAGCACCTGCTAGCTGGCAATGTTAAGTCATCAAAACCATGTAACATTATGAAAGGCAGCGAAAAATAAAGTTTTCTTATAAATACATATTTTCTTGATCAAAACTAGTTGCAGACCATTATATAGATGCAATGGGAGCCTCTTGCACCGCCTACAATCGGTCAGTTGTCCTCTATAGCGTGACATCACTTTTTGGTCCAAATAATTTTGATAAATAATTTGAATCTGGATCCTGCCCCCTTTTGGGCTAATGTGAAAATGAATAGGGGTCCACTTTTATGCACTTTAATGAACTAAAAAGTGGGCCAATTTAGTGCCAGCAAGTAACAAAAGAGTACACTTAAAAGTAAACTAATAGTTTATCAAAGTTAGTACACTTCTTATAACTAAAGTATAAAGTAAAGTATAAAAAATAACACTTCAAGTTTCCTACTTTTTTTTAAGGGATATACTGCTGCGACTGAGGAGCTAATGCCAGCTCTTTAAGCTTACACCATCTGCTGTATCAGCATCAGGACTTTGTAAGGAAAATAACACCGAGCTCACACACAGTAGGAGAAATAAGAGACATGAAGACGTGCAGCAAGGATCTACGACTATGGACGCTGTCTGTGTCATTCTGTGATTTTGAAACGGGTTATTAATCCACTTGAACTCAATAAACGTCAATACATGTGCATGCCTGGTAGGCCTATACTTTATCTTAAAATAGTTTTGGTGATTAATGATATCAACGTCAGTGCACAACATCTGGTTGCAAGGTGTTAGAAGTGTTTATCAGTATCAACGACCCACAGACATACTTGTTTTTTGGGTGTAAACCCTTGAAGCATTTTTCTCAAGTAGAAGTATGGTTACTTGTTAAAATTTACTCAAGTCAGAGTAAGAGCAGCCTACTTAACCAGAATTTTACTCAAGTGAAGGAAAATGAAGTACACAAGAGCTTAGTTATTTTGGAGCAAATATCATAGTTTTGTACATCAAAATCTTCCCCTCAAAAATGTATGAATCATCCATTTTGGTGTAACCTCTGCAAACTATTTGAATGGTCATTATCAGCCCAAGGTTTGGGAAAGGTTGTTTTTGTGTCACATCTCATTGTGCTCACAACTCTTATGCCTACAAATAAAACTTGCTCAAATAAAAGTAGGTAAATTATCAAGTTGAAATACAAGTATAGTTTTCAAAAAGTAGCATCACTTTTAGATAGATAATCAGGTACAGTGACTAGAGTAAATGTACCTTGTTACTTTCCAGTTATATGAATAATGCTGCCTTCAAGTGTACTTCGTAAATACGAGTGAGTGCACATGACATGATGAATGACGCAGCACAGTGGTCGATACCATGGGAAAGTAGGAATACCTGTTTTGCAAAGATATGATGTTTATGGGGAGCATGGAAGCTGTGTCAAATAATTGATGGTAAAAGTGACGTATTTTATTAGTATCAATATTTGGCATTTTAGGAAAATAATTACTATTGTCATATGCTTCTACTTTCACTCTATTTAACTTTTAGTTATCCTGCATTATTGTGCATATTTGTAAGTTGTTTATTTATTTTGCTCCAAAAGATATGCTGCTACAGCAGCATATGATAGCAAAGAAGAGCATCACAATCCCCAGTGTTAAGGAGCAGCCTGCTGCTACAGAGCAAATAGTGACTGACACTGCCTCCAGGTGGAGCCAAAAGACAACGGATCTCAAGAGGTCATTTGGTAACATTGAACTATACAGTATCTGCAGCCATATTCAGTCAATAGTTCTCCATTCATTCTATGCTTCCTCCATCTCTTAGGCTTACAGTACAGTGGCCATTGTTGTTACAGCACACTACCATACAAGCTGCAAGGCAGAGCAGCTCTGTAAGTAAATCCATAAATGTTACTAATCCATACTTTTTCCCATAGGCCTATTTCCCACTCTTACAGTCTACTTAACGTGATGAAATTGTCGGCAGCATATACAACCCCATAATTGTTTATATTCTATTTTTATTGTTTTTATTATTTTTATTATTTGTATTGTTTTTATTGCTTATTTTTATATTCTATTTGTGTGCTTATATTCTATTTTCTTTCCCCCTGCTGAATCATATTACTTTTGCTGCTGCAACGACCTAATTTCCCCACGGGGATCAATAAAGTTTCATCTTATCTTATCTTATCATAGAAGCCTTGGATGTTCAGGGTATAGATTGTAGAAAATAGGTTCCGAGGAGCTGGAGGGCATACTGATAACAAAGAAAACCACATTTCCCATAAAACCTTGCGTCGTCAATAAGGAAATTCGTTAGGTAAACATCCGATTTGATACCTTCCTGTCTTGAATGTATTTCACCTGTAAACACAACATTGTTGTGGACCCGAAATTTCTCTTCAGTCATCGTTATAGATATGGGTGTTTTGTAAATAAGGTACTGGACTGTAAGCTTATTTACCACTTGAAAATTTAGGATAGTGTGTAAGCTAGGTGGCTATGTCTAGCTATGCGTTCCGTAAGGAGAGAACGTCACGTCAAACTCCATTACAAAATCTGTCAATTACTGTTGGCTTGCTTAGAGAGAAAGGTACATACCTGGTAGAACACGACTTGAAAGCTTTTACGAATCAATAGGAGACGCTCTTCAGTTCGGCATACATGTAATCCACCAAGCAGCGCGTTATTTCAGTCAAATGTCAACTTTTACAAGTGGTTCACACTGCTTGTTCACAGTATAACGTTACGTTAACAGTTTGGTTGAAGAAGTTTGTGTAACATAAATTGTAGAAGAGGAAACACGTGAAAATTTGAAATACGTGCTGCTTGGTAGATAACATGTATGCCGAACTGAAGAATGGAGTCTACTTATTCAATATGGTCTTGAGTCATATTTTATAATGTATGTGTACTGTCAGTGAGCAAGGCCTTTTTAAATTGCCTGATTTTCAAATGACTATTGGCGTGACGTTAAGGTTACGTCCAAGATTAGTTTGAGCCAGGGAGAATCAGGTTTTAGCACATTCCGAAAGATTACAAAAGGTGCTGAGTTTCCTTTCCTTACCTTTCCTTTCACTTTCACTAACCTTTGTAGGAATATCTCAAGAAATGTTACCTTAGCTATTCTTAATAGCCCACTTTATTTAAAAGGGACATTTAAAATAACTCTTGTATTGAATAGAGGATTCAAACAACAGGCAGTATTTCCTAGACAAGATAAGATGCTGCTTGGCTGGCTGCTTGTGCTGCTCTAGTTAAACTACTGTACATGTGAACTGATCAATGTGTCCCACTCGCAATCTTCACCTTATTTATAGGCAGCAGATTCAGCGGGGTGTCCCTTCATCTCCCAGCTGTTCCTCCTCCACCTCTGACTGCTTCCCCCTCAGCGACCTGAACCCAGTGGAATGTGGAAGTGAGACCTCAGCTGATCAAGAGAAACAAGAAGTGAGAGCATACACTATTGCTGTATTGTGAGTGTCAGTTAAAGATGTGGTCTGCCCAGGGACGATCATGAAAGCACGCAACAACACCCACACAACCTGGAATAAGAGTTGAGATTCGTTTTGTATGATAGAAACTGCTGTCAGTGTTACAGTGGCTGTGGACAAGGTAAGGTAAGCGCATGTTTTTCTGATGATGAGTTGACTGGTTGTTCGTTTTGTTCAGTTCATTTATCCAGCCTAATCATGATCATGACAGCATATTGAGATTGATCTGATTCTTAAATTAAAATGTCGTGGCAGCTGAGGGTAAGCATGAATTAATAGTAGAATGATTCAACCATTTTGCTGTCCATTAAACTATAGTAGTTTTGTTGAAGGACAAGATGTGGACGATTACAAAAGAAAGAGATTGGTGTAATTTTAAGTTAATTTCCACATTGTGCTGAGATTTTTTGCCCTTCTCATGTTTTTTGAAGCGTTCATTGAGTTCAATTCAGTTTCACTTAAGGAATTTAGCTCCGATCATTCTCATTTACCTCTTTTTTTTTAATTGTTTTAGCGTGCAGATTTGTCCAGCATGAGGCCTGTCGTGAGCTTCTACTTGTGTTATCTGCTGTGCCTGTGCCTGGGGCTGGCCTGCGTGGCATGCGTGTGTTTCTGGAGCAGCCATTGGCGAGGGGGGTTCGCCTGGGACGGCTCTGGCCTTCAGTTCAACTGGCACCCTGTCCTGATGGTCGGAGGTCTGGTGGTGCTGTACGGCTACGGTGAGTGGCTCCTTAAATCACAAAGGGTTTCACTTCCATTTCTCTGTTCCCTCTTACAGTCTGTGTTGATTTAGTTTAGTTTTATGATTACAGGTTACTGTTTTTGTAGAGTCCTTGCATATAATTGAATGCATCATTTAAACTAAGGATTTGTTGATAGTTTCTTTTTTTTAATAATATACCTACAAAGCTATAGTGTCAGTAATGAGATAAAGTCCAGAATTACGGTTTCTGATCTCAGTGACTGCAGTCACTGTTCTTTTGTTGAAAAATAAAATTTGATTAAGTGAAAGTAGAATGAAATACTTATAAATTACACAAGTAGAAGCAAAAATGCTTTTAAAAATGATCAAAGTAGTGTCAATCTAAACATTTGCTCCAGTAAAATAACTATAGGAGATGTAACTGATTACCTGTGCCTGGGATTTAAAACAGCAGTAGCCTAAAGGTTGAAGTGAACTTGTGACCAGATGGTTGCTGGTTTGAATGCCCATACAGACCCTTTTAACAGCAGCCATTTTGACGTGTCATAGCAGGGTAAACACAGGTGTAACTAATAACATTATTGATGGTTCCATTCCATTTAGGTGTTTCAGTGCCAGGGCCATAGTATTGTGCATGCTGGCTCATTAGAATGGCTGTGACACAGCAAAATGGCTGCTGTGAAAAGGATCCATTGGCTGGGAAAATGTGGCCCATGGAAGTAAAAGTGTAACACTCTCCTCCTCTCTCCCTCAACTACTACCGTAGAGGTGACTTTGAGCAAGGCACTTTTTTTTTTTTTTTTTTATACTTTTTTGCTATTTTTACTTTTTTTACTTGATAGTTGACAATAGAGAGCGTCAGGAAAAATGGTGGAGAGATGGAGATGACATGCAACAAATTATGTTGTCGGTACGCGCCAACTGAACCAGCAGCCTTTTGAGCAAGGCTAGTAACTTTTTTTTTTTTTTTTTTTTTTTTTAAGTTTGTGCAGATGGTCTAGGTTGCCCCTCTCCTTTCCATTATTCCTGGTGGTGTCTGTACACAGCAGAGTTCGAGACATCGCCAGGAAATTATCCCTCAAAAACATGTTGCCTTACAAACTTTATTGTCACAGCCATGTCTTTTTATTTAGGGTGCCTTCGTTAGCCGGGACAGCAGTTGATTTCAAGCTAAGATTGACACTGTACAGTTTGTATTTTAAAAATGACAAAAAATTAGTAAATGCTAAAAAATCTAATTACATACGGTGTGCATTTCAAAATGATTGGGGAAATGTAAACTAGATGTAGACAGTAATAAATGGGCTATAACTCTAAATGACGCCGGTGTTCTCCTTTAACCCCCAAACTCTCCAATGCAGATGCCCAGTGGCCAACAGCAGTAGAATACTGTAATTGTACTGGGCAGCAGGTGTGAAAAAGTTTAACTCTATAAATGGATGGATAAACAATTGTTACAAAAAAAATTCACTTTGTATCTTTGCTGTTGGTGTCTCCCTCCCCTGTAGGAGCTGTGCTGTACCGTGTCCCCCTGACCTGGGGTCAGAATAAGCTTCCCTGGAAGCTGCTGCATGCTGGAATGATGCTGCTGTCCCTGGTCCTGGCAGTCCTGGGCCTTGTTGCTGTGTTCGACTTCCACAACGCCAAAAACACTCCCAACGTCTACTCCTTGCACAGCTGGATTGGAATTTGCACTACAGCTCTTTTCGCCATACAGGTATAACATTTTAAATGGAATCACTTTATTTGTCAGCAATTTTTCATAGTGGCATTTCTTTAGAGATGTTATTTACCTCAGTTATCAATCTATCTATGTATCTCTCTATCCATCCATCCATCTATCCATCCAGTGGGTGGTGGGCATGGCTGGCTTCCTCCTGCCCTGCTCCCCTGTGTCACTACGTAAATTGCTTAAACCCGTCCATGTGTGGATGGGAGCCAGCATACTATCCCTTAGCGTCATTTCCTGCATCTCTGGGATCAACGAGAAACTCTTTTTTGTACTGTGAGTGCCATTTTGATTGATTAATTCTTCTTCTTCCATTAAATTCTTATACTAAAAGAAAACATCCCTTTTTAAAATGTTATTTTTCTTCTTTCTTTTTCCAAAGGAAAGGAAATGCATCTGGAACTCAACCATATGCTGCACGTCCGCCTGAGGCTTTGTTTGGAAATTCATTAGGAGTTTTGCTTGTAGTCTTCGTCTTGGTTGTCCTAAAGATTTTGTCCAATGTTAATTGGCAGAGACCGGAGTCTAGACCCGAGGATATGACTTACAGGGTGAGTCCAGTTCATATGTATGTAAGAGGTACTAGATTGTTTCCTTTTTTAAATGAAAAGCATGGAAATGAAAATAACCTTTATGTACTCTTTTCCGCAGCCTTTGATTCAAGAAGACAATTAATGAAGGAAATTAAGGAAATTATACAACTGCTTGCAGCCTCAAACTTCTCTTTGCTCTCTATTCGTTCATGCTCAGGATCACAAGTTGCCTAAAATGATGAAAAGGGAAATTCTGAATGTACAAGCCACTGTCGGGACAGTGCTGTAAGAAATATCTCATGTCTCTTTTGGATGTAAATATTTATTTGAGATTATATTTAAAATTGCTGCTTTCGCAAATAATAAAAATGTGTTTCAACAAAACTTTGACATATCTCTCTCATTATACCTTTAGGGTTTTCATCATGCAAGAAGGCTGTAATTGGGCAAAGTTACTTCAAAGTTCCTGGCAATATAAATAAATACTATACTTTTATTTTTACAGATAATTATGTAATTACAGTGTGTTGGATGATGGATAGTGGTGTCTGTTCTACTAAGAATTTTGCCAATGCCAGCACAAAGCATGTTAATAACAGACATTAACTAGCGACTCAATAAGTGGGCTATGATAATTCCCATTTGTCTTCTCAAAGTGTCTAATACTCATATCCAAATCTACAGTAGTATTTGTCATTGCAAGGAATTAGTTTAGACAGTCTAAAATGAAAGCAAAATATAAACAATAAAGTAGTATGAATTTGCAAATTAATTTTGATAGAGTTCATAAAATATTTATAGAAAAATAGAAATTATTAATTACCTGGCATGAACTTGTTCTAGTGCTGTAGCCTGAGATTTTATAAGTAGATAACAAATCTGGAAATCGAATTATTCCCTTACCTCATGTTTCTGTATTTTATTCTACCTATCCTGTGCAGAGCCAACAGTTGCAGGAAAAAAAAAGTCAACTATTGCCCTTTTTTTTTTTTTACTCTGAAGGATTCTTTACAGTGGTTTTCCATAACCATAAAGTTATAAATGCACTTTGATTAATAAGTCATCTGAGGTCCACATAAAAGATCCTGTCAAAACGCCTCTCGTCAGCAACGTGGCATCTGCTGGAACCCAGCCGTGTCCAGGATTTTCTGAAAAGCCATGTGAATGCCTTTCATCTTATCCCTGAAACTGTAATGAAAGCGGACAATCCCGGCGTCTGTGCAAACTCCCTTCTCTTTTACCGGGTGGTGTATGTGAGCCATAAAGTTGGGAGTTCAGCAGTAAGTACTCTCTGATTCATTGCGGCTAAGTTCAGTCCCTTATACTATGGAAGGATCTCGGTGGAAATCTTTACGATCAATCTGTGTGGCTTTCAACTTTAAGCTTACCTGAGGTTTGTTGACTGCCATGCAGTCAACAAACTGTTGCCAAGGTAAACTAATAATTTCAAACAGTTAAGTCACAATCAGGATAGTGAGAAGACTGGCATTATCGTCTAAAAGTT
This sequence comes from Centroberyx gerrardi, assembly GCF_048128805.1. Taxonomy (NCBI): domain Eukaryota; kingdom Metazoa; phylum Chordata; class Actinopteri; order Beryciformes; family Berycidae; genus Centroberyx; species Centroberyx gerrardi. The sequence continues at coordinate 5,907,241 of NC_136004.1, forward strand.
CCTACAAAATATGAGATGTTATCTTGCTGATACATTCAAAGCTTAAATGACATTACAGTACATGAACAATACAAGGTGGTGTAGCCACAGGTTTGAGTAGGTGGAGCTTCTCCAGAGAGAGATCCGTTACATTGGCCAGCGCCGACAAAGACAAAGTGTGTCCTCACATGTGACCTCGACCATCTGACATACTGCATCAAAGCTCCTATCTTTGTCTTCGGGCTCTTGGATGGCATGCAGGAGCAGAAAATAGTGGCTAAATGAGTGGCTAAATTTGTGGAAATCAGTTGAATTGGAGGTATCGTGGTGATAGGACACCAAATCAATGCTGAAGTTCACTGTTTCCCAATGTCTCGCCACCCACAAGTACAGAAAAAGCCTGGCGGAAGTCTGCCTCGAAGGCGTACACCACACGGTTCAGCTTTGAATTGGGCCAGCCAAACCACAGAAACGCATCAGATGTTGTCTCCCTGACGCACGAGAGCTGGACAGACTGCGGTAGGGAGGGGTCACACAAGGACAAGTAGAGAGTGCAGAGAGGTAGCCGGCAGCATAAACAGATGGAAAGTGTCTTGAAAACCTTGGTCTCATCCTCCTAACACAGATAGACAATCTCATTCACACCTATGGGCAATTTAGAATCTCCAATCCACCTGTCTTGCATGTCTTTGGACTGTGGGAACGAAACCCAGGCACACTTAGAACATGAAAACTCCACACAGAAAGGACCAGGACTTTCTTGCCATGAGGCCACAGCGCTAAACACTGGGCCACTGTGCCGCCTCATGATCATGATGGCAACTGGTATGTAGAAGCTGATCAGTGAAGAGGCAAAAGCGTAGGTGCGATGCATGCTTGCGTCACATGTCCTCCCTGACTCTGTAGAGATGAAATCCATGGAAGCACCCTGGGCTTTGCGCCAGGTCAGCTGCACAGGAATGAAAGGAGATGAAGATGGAGAGTCCATGCAACACTAATCATGATCAGAACTGCTTGACGTGTCATCATCTTCTCATCGTTGAAGAGGCTGGCAATGACCCAGTAACGATCCAGGCTGATGATTCAAAGGTTGGGGATGAAAGCGGTGGAATGTGATATCAAATGCTGCCCGTACCTCGCAGAAACCTTCAAATGGCCAGAAACCTGCCACCTCCGAGGCATGACAAGTGCCAGAGACATCACAAACACATAGGCCACCTTGGAGAGCAAGGGGCCAAACCTATCCACGGTAAAGCAAACCAAAGGATTCCCTTGGAAAGTGCTCAAGATAAAGAGAAAGAGCACCCAGGCCGCCACAGAGTGAGTTACCAGCCTGAATAATTTGCCTTCACTCTCAGAGTATTTGTCCATGTTCTTCATATCTCTTTGTCTGCAAGTACTCTAAGGAAATACCGCCAGTTAGTTCTGGTCATATGGGTGATAGCTTGCAAGTGAATGCTCTGATGTCCAAATGACTTCAGGAAGCTGTTGGTAAATGCTCTGTCACCCTGATCTATTTCATCCTGCTTCAGACGACCACTGTTCCCTTCGCACTGCACACCACTCTCCTCTTTGCAAGAAAGAATACTCTGCCAAGACTGCACTGCAGAGTCACTAATGATCTATCTGGTTTGTGTTGAGAGGAAACAGGAGGTAAACGGAGGAGGAGAGGACTAGAAGTGAACGGAGAGCAAGTTACAGAAAGCACAAACAGGATTTGGTGTATTTAGTGTATCCCCCACGCACCCGTCACTTAGAGTGAAATACAGAAGAGAAAAGGTTTTAGAGAGGTTCTACCCCAAGCCGTACTAATGTTGCACATGAGGAATGGAAGTGTATGATGGCATAGAATTTATGACTGCTGAGTGATTCATTCATTCATTCAGCCATTCATTCATTTTCATATGTGCGTGTCTGTGTTTAGGGATGCATGGGTGGGCAGTTAGTCATGTTTTATGCGTAATCAGTTGTATATCTCTGATGGGTTTTTTTTGCACAAACTATGTAAACTGAATTATCAATTAGCAAGATATTGATTAAAACGTCACAGCAAATAACGAAAAATCTACACATCATTTTATGTAAGCAGTGCAACATTGTTATAGTTGGCCAAAGTGTGCCTTCATTTGCTACATTATTTGGATGATAATGTCCTGTCCTGTTTGACACAAGGTGGCAGCAAAGTTGAGTCCACTCCAGTTTAAAAGTTAACCCAGTTGCACTAGAGAGTGGTTTAAACACTGTGAGGCTACTTATGAATAACTCTGGTCAGGGTTGTTGTAATTATTTAACCGAGGATTAGCTGTACGGCATATACAGTAAGTTTATAATAAGTTTTTAATAAGTTTCCCACCAAAAAGTGCCACATAGGCCTACAGTGTGAGGGACTAGCAGGCCAAACCCCACCTACCCCTGTCAGTAGAAGTGGTACTAATGCTGCCTTCAAGTACTGTCCGAAATATGACTTGAAATCGTGGAAGCTGTATCAACAATTGATAGTAAAAATGATGGATTTCTTTATCATATATTATTGTTTGGCATTCTATGTAAACAATTAGTGTTCTTGTTTGTTTCTATTTTCAGTCATTATTTACATTTTAATTGTCACATGCTTGTTTTAAAGAATTACATTATATAGTTGTAATTATATCGTTTTGTTTATATTTTTGGTTGTTTGCCTTATGATGATCACCAACTGGAGGTCAAAGTTTACCCACCTTTTTTTTTACCACTGCAGCACTGGTCGTTCATGCGCCCAGAATTCGTATTTCCAATATTTCCGACAGCACGTGAAGGCAGCATCAGTCTGTCCCTCCAAACAGTGATCACCTCTCTTCAGGATCCGCTATTTCCAGGTCCCGGGCCATCGGTGAAGTCATTGTAAAGGTGGGCGGCAGTGGGCATGTTCCAGTGCAACTTTGGGGGAAAGCTTGAGTGAAATTTGCATGGGAGGGAGTGAAAGTTGACGGAGCCACTCAGAGAGACGCAGCTGACTTTGGGCTTTGGGCTTTGGTCGATAGACTTGTACTGGGGGTTGCTTTCAGCCTGTTGCTGCAGCCGGGACCACAGAGTGCTTGAGGGGGATAAATCCTCAGGGGCGAGAAGAAAAGTAAGTAGAAGTAATCGGCAACTTTAAAGTGTCTAAAAATTATTGCGATAATTATTTCAAGAAATTCAAAATTACTCTAATATTGGCATTGGGATTTAGCTATACTGTGTCTATAGTACTACTCAATAGTGACTGTATAGTGATCTTATCCTACTTTATACTATTTTGTATCATCTATGGTATTACTACAGGACTTTCTATGGTTTCATTTTAAAGTTTTACCTTCTAAAATTTATTATGGAATTACTGTAGTTCTTTTTCGTAACGGGACTTGAGGGACAGTTCTGAAACTGTCATGTATGCCAGATTGGCAGAGACAGTCTTGCAACAAGTTTTTACAAAGCATTTCTCTATTGTATAGCCTTGTGGAGGAGATGAACATCACATCATCAGGCCACAGATGCAACATTGATCATGGTTGCTTTATTAGTGCGATGCAATATTCTCAAAACCATTCAAATTCAATGGAAAAGTCATTTGGATTAACTTTTAACTATTGATCTTTCTATTCTTCTTCTTATTATTATTATTATTGGTTAAATGTTCTTTTAAATTGTGTGTTAGTCATAAATGTATGACAAAGGAAGTCACAGAACAGAGAAAGTGCTTCATGTATTTTTTCCTCTGTGGTCTTTGTCTTATTATCTTCAACAGTTCTGTCACCGACTAACCCTTTATGGTGCTTATATCAGACTAAGTGGTCTAATGTTAGCAATGTTAACCTTTTTCTCTATACATTATGCCTATAATTTGCAGTGACGCTTTATAGTGAGTGCTTCAGGAAAGGGCATGGGAAGAGCAGTTGACATTCTTATGACCTGACATTTTGACCTTTGAACCTATGCACAGATCCCCCCCAACAGTAGCTGTGAGTCATGTGTCCAATTCCTATGAAGGTGAAACATGAGTAGAGGACAAAAAAAGGCTTTTCTTCCATCATGATGGGACTGACATTAAGATAATGGCTCCTTAAAAGGGGGTTTCATCCGTATTTTTAAACCTTCCTTGACCTTTCATAATGCAGGATAAAGTGCATGCAGCGTTTGGTTGGAAAAGAAATCCTCATGCAAGAGCCTGTCACATCTTTTACGTTGTAGTTGAGATTATTTTTTGCCATCTGTTGTTTCTGAACCAAAAGGCATCAAAAGGTTTCAAATTTCATGGATTCTGGTTGAGTGAAGTTCTTGACATCTTGTTTTTCACTTAAAGCAAAGGGGAGCCAGAACTTCCTGGATACCTTCCTCTGTTTGATTGGATGTTGCTAAGAGGCTGCAGTTTTGCGAGATTACAAGGTATATTACAAGATAATTACAAGATAAAAGTCCATGTGCGTGGCCTTAGTTGAACTTTTTACACGCATGCTGACCATATTTTTGTAATGACAACATTACTGCTTGGATTTACACAGTCTGAGCAGATCCAGAGCCTGTGGGCTTCATCCCAGCAGCTGGCTGTTCGTTTTGTAATGTGTATGTTTTCAGGCTTGTGCAACCACTGCCACGTTACATTGAGGAAAGTGGAGATCCTGGAGTTGGAGGATCCATTGTCTTGTGCCAGATGTTTTTACACAAAAGCAAAAGCTCTTGGCTATTTAATGTTTCAGTGGTTTGTGAAATACAGCTGTAGATGAGCGAAGGGATAATATCACTCATGCACATTTCTGAAGCATGTTCGGCAGATTGGCTCAGATTCCTGGGAAAAATGTGATTACAGCAGTAATCATGCCTGATCATGCCACTAACTCTTAGTTATGCCAGTCTTTGACCTTCGCTCCTTCACTAGTGATTTATTCATTCTCTTTAAAGGCTTCAAGGGAGACACAGGAGCAGGGGTTTTTCCTTTGGGAGTTTGGTATTACGTCACTCTGCAGGTGTCTGCAGTTTAAGGCTGAAGGCTGTTGAGTCCTGGCTTTCTTTCTATTATTTTCCGAACTTCACTGAAAGAAAACTATTGGCTTATCTTCCACTGACACAAAGCAATTGGTTAAAGTGATAATCTGCAACTTTTTCATGGAAATAAATGTCAGTTTTGCTACTATCTATCACCAATTGATGCCATATAATAGTGATTCAGCGTAAAGCCAGTTCATGAAAGGTTTTAGATCTGCTGTTCTGAACACCTATGTGGAGTCCCTCTTTCCCAGGAAAAATCCTCTGCTGCACAGGAAGCTGATGCATTTTATGTTTACTGAAGCTACATCAGCGGCCTGTTTGGAATAAATAAAAGAAGCTAGAAGAAATACAAGAAGCCGCAGTCTACATTGAGCAGATTACAGTATGTTGGGCCAGTGCCTAACACCAAAGCAATGACTGCTTATCACCGTCGCCAAAATCCAGAAAAACAACAATCTTGCGGATTATCACTTTAAAGTGTAACTAAACTCCAAACCCAAATCTGTGTAAAGCTTGACATCTAATGGTAAAAAGCATTCTACTGAAATTGCCATCTGCTATTGGCTGATCTTTGGTGCCAGGTGATGTCACCTTCTATGGAGTACAGGTGGTCTGACATCACTTGGCACCAAAGATCAGCCAATAGCAGATGGCAATTTTAGTAGCATGCTTTTTACCATTAGGTAGATGTCAGGTTTTACTCAGATTTGGGTTTGGTGTTAAGTTGGTTACTCTTTAATATTCCAAGAGCGATGTCTTTGATGGAAGACATTTTACCCAGCGTACAATTTGTACAACCATTTGAGACACCATACAGTCCCCCAGCGCTGTGATTCCACTGTAATGAACAACCAGTATCGCAGTGAAAAAATATCCGAGACAGCAGCCCAGGAATTTTAATGAGCGTTCTTCTCTTTGTCTATTCTCTTTCACCCTCCGACATGTCTCGTCTCCAGTCAGTTCTGTGACCTCCTACCGCCATGCCGGCCACCCACTATCTGCCCCGCTGCACGGCCGTCCTGTTAGTGCTGCTGGAGCTGGCCCTCGCCCAGTACGAGCACCTGGGTTACCCGCAGGGCTACCTGGAGCCGGAGCAGGAGCAGTATACCGCCCCGCAGCTGTCACCCGACACGCCCAGGATTCAGCTGCGACTGGCGGGAGATAAGCGCAAACACAACGAGGGTCGCGTGGAGGTGTTCTACGATGGCGAGTGGGGCACCGTCTGCGACGACGACTTCTCCATCCACGCCGCTCAGGTGGTGTGCCGCGAACTGGGCTACGTGGAGGCCATCTCATGGTCACCGTCCTCTAAGTATGGGAAAGGAGAAGGTAGGTTGATGTTTCATAATGTTCGTGATTGGGTTTGACCATTATGGGATGGGATTTTGAAGTCCGGTACCGATATTTTTGGGTTTCAGCTGTCGATAGCCGATTTTCAATATATTTACATTTGACCAAATTGGAAGTTTTCAGTGCAGAATTGTATTGTTGTCAGGGTGGAAAAACCTCTGAAACAGCATTTAGACCATCATGGGACACTAAAACTCTCCATTGAATCCCAGGATAATGCGTATAATAATCATACTTCATAGACAACCAGTGTAGTATTGATATGTAATCAGTCAAATTGCATCATATCCATCATATCAAAGGTGAATGACACTGACTGGACGATATCTGATTTTTAATAGAAGGCCAATATCAGCCCAATACATTGGCAAAATCATATATTGGTCTAACCCAAGTTCAAGATCATTCATTATATGAGTCATGATATAATTAACTAATAGGAATCTGGTTGATGGTTGATGCTCTACAATGCTCAGGATTTACTTTAACTTGAAGACCTCTAAATTATCGTTATTTACATTTAGCAAGACATGCTCTTCAAGAACTATTTTTTGTGATGGCTGGAGGACAGCAGGGCCATTTGCTGCCAGTTCTTAAATTGCTAGTATAACCTTCCAGAGAAAGCCTCTTGTCCTTTCTCACTGCCACTGTTAAAGTGAAATATTCCTCCCTATGGAAGCTCTGATGCATCCACAGTGAGCTGAGCTTGTCCTCTGCTTTATCAGGACGCATCTGGTTTGACAATGTCCACTGCACCGGCAAAGAGAAGACCTTAGCGCTGTGCCCCTCCAATGGGATCGGCGTGTCCGACTGCAAGCACACTGAAGATGTTGGCGTGGTGTGCAGTGACAAGAGGATCCCAGGATTTAAATTTATCAACACGCTGCCTAACCATGTGGAGGTAAGCCATGAACACCTTTCACCCTCAATAGTTAGTCATTTTGCACAATTCATCAGTTTAACAAAAAGCAGCATCCTTATACAAAGGTGTACGAATGTTCTAAGAAAAGTGTTAAGCAGAATCTAAGCACTTTTTAGCCCAACACAAATACCCTTGTAGACCTTTTGGTTCAAGCTGTTGTCGATGGATGTCTTTTTACTATTGGCCAGAAGAACATTTGTTTCTCGACACCTTGTCAACTCACAGCTCTCAACTCACAACTTTCCTTCTGTTTTATTTTTAGTTATTTTGTTCACACACTGCATTTAATATCTGGTTGCTGAAATGTCTCCAACATTCATGAAAAGGGATCTGTCTTCCAAACCCCAAACTTCCAAATTATTCATTCAAATCTCAACCTACATGCTAGTAAGGTTGTGGCTTACTAGTTGGTATTTAAATAAAACTCTTTCTTGGTTTATGGACAATAGCAATTCTGCACCAAACAGTTGGAGTCAATGAACCGTTCCAACATTCTATCTTAATAATAGTCCTTTGTAAATAGCCTGCAGTTTGTGCAAGTGTGTCGGAGAAAGTGAAGTTAAACTGGTAATTTTGAGGTGTTGCACTCATAACTGTCAGTGTTGTCTCGCTGGACTTTTTAAAGACCCCGCTGTGCAGCCCTTTGTGGGCCGGCCAATAAGCCCTAAGCTAATTGCCACCAAAGGCAGAATGTTATCTTTCTGCTCACTGTGCAGGCCTCATTAATTCACATTCCAATGTTATGAGCAAACTGCAGACCAGAACTAACTCTCTCTCACTCTCTGTCTCTCTCTCTTTCTCTCTCTCGCCCTCTCCCCTCTCTCTCTCTGGAGAGTTTAAAAACTCGTATCTTATTCTCCATTTTCAGAATGCCTTCAAAACATGTGTGGACAGCGCAGCAAAGTTTTTTTCCCCCCCCTTTCCAAAGGACTGGCAGGGCTTAGGGTGGTTATGCTTGGCTCGAGTTGAAAGACTATCCATTTAATCACTGAGCTTGTCTGATGGACCGGTTGTGACTGCGGAGTGTTACGAGTTCGATTCGAATCTTCCCACCGCTATAAAGCTGCGTAGCGGGAACGGACGCATCTCGTCGGCTTCCTCTGCGGAGGTCTAGAGAGACAAAAGTCAGCAAAGATTACGATTCTCCGGAGAGCGCGGCTGGAGGGGTCTAGACGTCTGGAGTCGTGTCTCCAGCTGGGATAGTAACTGAAAAAAAACAAAAAAAAACGGACTCAGCTTTTCCATTCACTAAGAGGGGACACGTGGGCTCCCACTGTGTAAAACACTGCCAGGCCCGCCACCACACAGCACAGGCCCGGCCTTATCATCTGGAAGTGGTAATCCGGTGACTCACCCGGGCACATTTTGGTGTGTAATGGCAGCCATGACGACATATTGTTGGGGTTTTGCGGTTCAGGACGATTAGGATTTTGGAGTGCATTAAGAGGCACTGTGGCCCTCTCATAGTGTGGTGCAGGTGATGAAAACTTGAGTACAATGGGCAGCCAGTCAACCGCAAAGGAAATACCCAGCGAGTGAGCTAAGAGAGGTGAAACGTGAAGCCTTGCATACACGTGTTGCTGACCTTTGACACTGGAGTCCAGATTCCACTGTGAGGGCTTTGTCTCCTCGCATTGTTGAAATGAAAGAAGAGGTGTCGCTTTTTAAGGCAGGCTTTGCTTTCCGGCGTTTCTTCCAAATTGACCAAGATCTATAAGTAGAACGGCAGAAAATAGGCCGCTTGCTCCATAAGTCGTTCTTTTGTGGTCTGCGGCGTTTAGGGGTTTGTATGGATTTCAGTTATATTTAGCATTGTGTCCCAGTCGACCGGACAGTAAACAACACAGAGTGACACCCAGTGTTCAGACTGCTTCTCTGGAATATTTACTGTGGCGTTTCTTCTGTGTTTATTTATATTTCTGTCTTGCTCTGAGGAAATCTGCCTTCCCCTCAACAGTTCAGTTTATGTAGCAGTGGCTAAAGGGGATTTCTGAGGTCTGACCTGTGATCACGCACATGCATTACATTCCACCTCAGACCCATTTCAACATTAAGAAATTCCTGGGTTTATGAAATGTGGTTCTTGGCGGTGCCCGTTTCCGTGCTGGTATAGCAGCTCCACTCATTTATCAATGCAGACTTTATGTGAACAGCGATGCAGTCATATTTCTCTATGAAGTATCGCAGATTCATTAAAGGCAACACTGAACAAGGGCCAAAAAGACAAGTTAAAAGCATTTGAAAAGCAGCCTATGAAGGAGGCACATTCATAGTTGTTTGACTTTGTGGGAAAATGTCAACTGTTGTGGAGCATTATAGCAATCAGCCCGAGAATGGAGGATTATAGAAGTGACTATCAGCAGTGTAGCAAGTCTAGAGAGCCGTAATTAGGGCTGGAGAATGGAAAATGATACACATCGGTGCTGCAGCCGTTTTTGGTACCAATATCATCACTTTTAAGCTATCAAAAGCTCTTGAAAGGTAAATAAAATGGTTTACAATGATGGATTCTTACGACGGGTCTGATCTGCTTCCGTTTAGAAAGGCAATTGCATAGTGAAATATGATACCATTCTAGATTCAGTCTATTTATCGAAACATCTTCAGTGATACCCAGCTTAAAGAGGAACTAAATCCCAAACCTGAAGCTGTGATGAAGCCTGACACCTAATGGTGAAAAGTAGGGTACTGAGCTGGCCATCTGCTATTGGCTGGTCTTTGTCACCACCAGTTGTACTCTATAGAAGGTGACATCACCTGGCACAAAGACCAGCCAATAGCAGATGGCCAGTTCAGTACCCTACTTTTCACCATTAGGTGTCAGGCTTCACCACAGATATGGGTGGGGTTTAGTTACTCTTTAAGGTGTAATCGTAGTTCATCAAGAAAAATTTGGTGGCGATAACAGATGCCTATGGGCCAGGTGTCGTCCCGCTTTGCTGTATATACCTCCAATAGTTTTCTCTCTTGTTTTGAGGAACCTTCCCGGGGCGTCATGCCGGGACAGGTAATGATGAACAAGATGGAGTGATTACGGGGCTTAACGGAGCCAAACCTCTCCTCTCTCTCGGCGTTTTTATACTGCTGCAACTTTCCTCTCCATTTTCTCTCTTCTTCTTCATCTTCTTTCCTCTCTGTCTTGCTCTCGTAAGTATTTTACAAGGAGCCATGAAGTCACCCCAAGCAGAGTTTACAGCGCTCATTTTCTCTCTCTTTAGTCAGTTTTTCCTCTGAGGCCTAAAGGTCAAATCATCCACTTTCCCCTCCGTAAACCTCCAACCATGTCGTGGTGGGACGCCATAAATTGCCTTGTCAGCCCTCAGCACTTTGGCACCGTGAACTTGGCTTAATATATAACTGTCATTTGTGCCACGATCTTAAATTGATTTTCAACTATTTAATTAGCTTCCACACGGCCGATATTTCTGCGGCTGTGTAAGAGTTTTCGCCCCCGAGGCGCTGCATTCCCACAACGCAACACCGTCGGATGTTTACCCTTTGGAAATTCACGTTCTAAAATTAAGCACTTCACATCGGACAACAGTGTGAATGGAGGATCTCACTTGAGGCAGAGGCTGCTTTCACAGACTGTGATTTTATGTTACAGTGAGACACACTAGGTTTGTTTTTCACCATGTTCAGACAGCAGGCAAATCTGATTTGTGTTTCAAATCTGGTCTTTAAGTCTGACCGCATTTTCTGTCCAACAACTCTGTGTGCAGCAACAAGCTAGTATCCTGACTGTTTTTTATAAGGCATTTTCCAGTCGCGGTACGGAACGCATATGTCACACAAAGCAATTGTTAGCTATGCCATGTTGCTGAGGAGCCATGAAACCTCTTCATTTGTCCAGGTTCCACTATTCTGTTGCTGCTTCTCCTCCATGTTTGTTGTTCTCTGCTCTTCTTATCACAACATGTGACGTCAAATTCATGTTGTGTTGTGTGATGGAAAAAAAACACTTGAAATCCAGAGATGCCATTTGAACCACATTTCAAACTACCCATGAATGTGGTTTAAATCTGATCTGAAAAGATCGGATTCCATGTTTTGCTGTCCAGACATTGGAAAAATCACATTGCTTGTCTGAACATAGCATTTGATTCAGGCTATAAATATGTATATGTCTGTGATTATGTTGGGGATTATTTGTACAAGGACAAATACAGTACAACCACAATGACATATTGCAAGAAACTGTTCTGTGTGATGCACCGCAGTTTTTTAGCAAATGTTACCCAGTTTTCAGTATCCGTCCTTGGTGCAGGTTGGTGCAGTATATGTGCATGGGGGTTACTTTGGGCTCTGTCTGTACCAGCAGCAACCCTCTGACTAGTAGATGGCTTATCTAACCTGCCATTGATGTACATACAGTATAGAGAAGACCGACTAAGTGAGAAAAACACACCAGCAAGATTCTCAGTGCATTGAGTCCCATTCAGAACACATAAGTTTAGATCATCTGTAAATCAAATCTAAACATCTATTTTACATTTTTGTTGGTGTGTCACAATTTAACTTTGTCATCTCTAACATATTTGGTTGATTTTGCCATCAACAGACTGTACAATGGTAAGAACTGCTTACTTTGTTATACAATGCTGTTAGGCATAAAGCGATACACCCCTGGGTGTAACTTCATATTCCACGTTATGATGTCAGTCAAAGTTCTTATGCCTTATAAAAGTTGTTAATTTCCGTTTAATCATCGTCCTCTTTCTGCAAAGGTAAATGAGGACAAAACAAAACATCTGTTTTCAATTTGTTAACAAAAGCTCTTTAATGGACTTTAAAGGAGCAATTGCACAGCAGTGTGCAGCACATGACATTCACTCTGTTCTATAAACACTATCTCAGGAAACAGATAATCATCAATTTGTGCTGCGGCTTGTGGAATAATCAGCTCTCAACTAAGACTGGTTAGGGGCTTGAATCGAATATGTGTTCTCAAATCACATGCTAGGAGTGGTGACTAGAAAAAATGTTGTCAACAAAGATATCCTAAATGAAATGTGTACCTGGAAATACATGTAGGCTGACTTGAACTTCTCAAAGATTATTTTGATAGTATGGCCCGGTTTCTGGGTATTTTCTCCAGATTTTGATTTGGAAGAGTGTCGTTCAAGGTCTCTATTGGAACCATATGCTTCTAAGTTCCAGCATGCACTTTATTTTTGCTGGCAAAAGTACACTCCAGCACTGTGCTGTGTGGAGGAGTTATGAAGTCACAATTTGGCCACAAAATTTTGTGAATTTCTGTGGATTCGATGCCAGACAACCACCCTGAATCTGAACTGAAAAAGTAGTACGTTCTCGCTTAGCCTTTCTTCCAGACTCGGGTAATATAAGGCAATCAAATCTATAGCTCAATATACACAGGAGTGCATTTATGTTTTACATTTTAGGCATTTAGATGATGCTCTTGTAGTCTGACCTAGGCCTTAATTGAGAATGGGGTTGTTAGGGTTTTAATCAAAGGAGGGTCACGTTTGTTTAGTTGATTAATTAAAAGGAGTTTTTAAAACGTTATTTCCCAAAAATTCTAAGGTCATTGTAATAATATTCATGGGTACGTATTGTTCTGCTTTGATAAAAAACTAGATATAAAGAGTAGTTTGCATGAAGGCGTATATTTGCAGGGGGAGAATAATGTGGGACTGGTAGTTTTGCAGGTTTTTCAAATAAACTCACCAATTGATTAGTCGATAAAATCCCTATACTCTTAGTGAAGGATTTCACTAGTTGGGGACAGGCCTAACCAGGAGTGGTGAATCCTCATTTGATTTGATTCATAGCTTGTTCCCCAGCATAAGTTTTTAGTTTTATTTATGTCCTGTGGTCTGTAGACAAGCTGGCATTAAATCACTTTAGGACAACCATATTTTAGTCGTAACTAAGTCATGGCAGCCAGTGTTTTGGTCAAACCGAAAAGTCGAGATGCCGAGACTCATTTATGGGTGATTCCAGCAAATTACATTCAACACAATATCCTCATCTGGTTCTGATCAATGGCTTCAAGCTGCCATGTACCAAAACACTCCCTTTGACCCAGTGTATAGTCATTTCATAGTACAGCCAGGGACGAGTTATGTCAGAACTCACTTCGCTCACTTCTCCGAGTTAAGAGGAATCACATCCAGTGCTAACCACCACTATTCTCATGAGAGTGTAAATGCATTCCCAGTGTGCAGATCCACTGTTTCCTCACCATTTCCAGCTGCTAATTTCATGTTACATGACAGCTGCAGTGTTTTACCACTTGCACCTATGGCTCCTGCTGGAGAAAAAGCTTCCTACACATCGGAACGTCAGTAAAAGTATGGAAAAACAAGTTTGGGAAGAGATTACACTAAAAAAGTATAGTGCCGTAGTTAGCAGCTGACAGAAATTATACTTCTGTGGTTTAAGCCAGTTTAACATAGTTTGTTTAACACTTAAACTATGTTACCCCCTTAATGCTGTTATCCTCCTGTTGAGTACAAACTCAGCTACAAGTGTATCTTATCAGAAAGTCAGGTCAATAGACCAGTGGTTCTCAACGTGGGGTCCGGGGCCCACCAGGGGTCCTTGAAGGGAGTTCCAGGGGGTCCCCAACAAACTGAAGAATCGTTAAACTTCACCATTACTCATTTACAAGAAGTTAACACAATTAGAGAATGTAGAAGAATGACTGTTTTGATCATAGTTTCACTGTTATCTCTCTACCTACAATACAGATAGTCATGGGATTCTGGGCAAAATCATATCTAACAACAAAAATATTCTGAGATTTGGGTCCGAGAGACAAAATCTCATCAAATGGGGGTCTGTGGCCCTGATGTGGACTCAATTTGGGTCCTTGATATGAAAAAGGTTGAGAATCACTGCAATAGACTATAGCTGCTAGTTTAGAAACTCACAGAAATGTATTGAAAATGCACTCAGAGTGAAAACTTTTTTTTTTACAAACAACAGGTTGTTGAAGTCAGGAGAAACCATGGGATTTTTCAAACAGAAAAACGTGTAGGAAGCGTGGGAGTATAGTTTCCGTGAATAAGAGGTGAGTTGCGACAGACCTGGGGCCTCTTCACCTCTTTCGGTAGAACTCATCCCACTAATGGCTTTTCCATCTGCGCCACCTTTCCGTCTCAGACGAGCGGAGCGGGAAAGGCCCCTTCCCCGGAGTGCGGCCAAACAAGAGGCATATGTTCGAAAAACTCGTGTCCATTTTTGTCCATTTTTGGACTGAACCCGAAACTGGAAATAAATTAAGAGAAATTAAATGCATGGGAAAGGAAAAGAGGAGGGGGGGGCGGATGAGGAGGACGGTTCTCATCCACCGACCTCGAAAACAAATTAAAAGTGAACCGTTTTTGTATTTTTGAGACTCTTCTGCAAAAGTACGGAGCAGTGACTCTTCGAGATATATACATAAGCATAAGCCAGGGGCATTTTTGGCAGGGAAATTGTTTATCTCGCACAGACCCGGGGTCAGTCTGGGAGAGGGAAAGGGTAGAGTGTGTTTTTCTGTGTTTATCAGACATTCAATCTGAAGTTTGGAGTGCAGTCATGTTCGCAGTGATCTTTGTCAGCAGCCCCGGTGTCTTGTTTGGGTTGACTGCTGTTCGGAGGAGCTTGTTGGCTGCATGTTTAGCCACAGATCTGGATTTAGTTGCACATTCAACTCTCTTCCTATTGAATTCGAAGACATCGCCTTACAACTTTTGGCTCCGGCTTGTTTTTTCTTGTGCGTCTGCTATCCAGACAAGGTCACCACCACCACATCTCCTGTCATTATTCTGTTCCATGATTTCAGCCTTCATTCAGTTCTACATCCTCTACAATCCGGACCTCTCTGCTTCTGACCAGAATGGTTAATGTGGTTATCTTTGGGAGAAAATAGTAGGGGGATAGGAAGACTGATGATTTGCAGTTTTCAGTGTGGTGGCATCTGCCCTTCCCTGGAGGCAAATGCCAATTTAGGAAACCCTCCCTTTTCATTATTTGATGCCTAGGTCTTCGCTTCTTTTTGGCTGCGTATGATACGCGTCTGTACCAGCCCATCTGCTGAGCAAAGCGTCCCATCCACCACCCCCCTCTTCCCCCAGCCGGACTGAGCTCCCTCCCCCTCGGCCGGCGCTGTCACGTAGCACAAGAATGTGGGTTTGGTCTATGGGAGAGAAATCTGTTTATTTAATCCCTGCAAAGAGTCGGGGAGGAAAAGTCTCCGAGTCCATTTTTTGACAGGCTGTCACCGCCTGTGAGCAAGTATTGATCGAGTTACGCTCAGGCGCTCAGAGGAGCCGTTCACTTTAACAAGTATTTATGTGCTCCTCTCTTCTGTGCTCGCATTGATATACCAGTCATCCTTGATAAGAGCTTTTGAATGTGCAGATTAAAGAAATGGATGGAAGATTGGCTTTTACCCATTAAGTGATGAGAACACAGACACCAAAATCATCCATGTGTCCCCGGTAGATCGATGGATCTGGTGCCCCATGCTTCAGCAAACACTATGTTGAGTGATAGTAGGCTCTATGCTAACACTTTAGCAAACACTATGTTGAGTGATAGTAGTTTGACGAACATTATCTCAAAAGGAAGAAAATGAGAGCTTGTAGCAGCTCTAAAGCTAAATGGTAAGTAATCTTAAATGATATGGGACAGAGTCTGGCAGTTTTGTGTACAGGAATAATTAAATCTAGGCTACATGAAATATGATACAAAAATAACATACTGTTTTGAATTAGCATGTGATTACTTTCCCTTTTTCCATTGGAAGTGAAGGTGGTGGGCGATGGGAGACTGTGCTCACCTGAAATAGTTCAAAAAATAAACCTGGCTACATCAACTAATGGAATTAATATTTAACTTTTAAAAGAAACATTAATCTACAGGCCATATAATAAAAACCTCTAACAACTTTTTATTACTTACAGGTCAGTCTTCTTACTTTGGATAATGCTAGTTCCTACTATCACTCAACATAGTGTAGCATGTTAAAGTGTTAGCATGGAGCCTACTATCACTCAACATAGTGTAGCATGTTAAAGTGTTAGCATGGAGCCTACTATCACTCAACATAGTGTAGCATGTTAAAGTGTTAGCATGGAGCCTACTATCACTCAACATAGTGTAGCATGCTAAAGTGTTAGCATGGAGCCTACTATCACTCAACATAGTGTAGCATGCTAAAGTGTTAGCATGGAGCCTACTATCACTCAACATAGTGTAGCATGTTAAAGTGTTAGCATGGAGCCTACTATCACTCAACATAGTGTAGCATGCTAAAGTGTTAGCATGGAGCCTACTATCACTCAACATAGTGTAGCATGCTAAAGTGTTAGCATGGAGCCTACTATCACTCAACATAGTGTAGCATGCTAAAGTGTTAGCATGGAGCCTACTATCACTCAACATAGTGTAGCATGTTAAAGTGTTAGCATGGAGCCTACTATCACTCAACATAGTGTAGCATGTTAAAGTGTTAGCATGGAGCCTACTATCACTCAACATAGTGTAGCATGCTAAAGTGTTAGCATGGAGCTGTGGAGCCAATCATCTACTGGGGACACATGGATGATTTTGGTGTCTTATGTTCTTATCACTTAACAGGTAAGTTAACAGGATAATATCCAAAAATCCTGGTGTATTCCTTTAAAGACACCATCACAGAAGTGTCTTTTTGCCTTCTGTTTAAACATTCCTCTGCTATACAAGTCTCTTTCTCCAAGGTGTATTTAGTCGAGTTGGAACATTTGGGGGAAAAAAAGGTCACGGCACGGGCTTAAACACCTCCCACTGCACGTGCACTCACAATGCTGTGTTTGTGCATTTTCCTTTACCGACTGCTTTCCAGCGACACCCACTAAAATGTGTTGCATGTGTTTCCATGGAAACCGTGTGATTCTGTTAGTTCAAAAGCCAAAAACAGTTGCAGTGCAGCCAGTCAGGGTGTTTTGCATTAACAAGGTGCTTCACTGTAAAACTGTTTGGGTAAACTGTAGGAGGTTTACAAGAGATGCACACAGAGCTCAGCGGCTGTGGTTGGAGTTTGGACAGGGAGGTGAGGGCCTTTGATTTGCACATTATGTAACATGGGAAATGCAAATTCCAGACAGATGTGATGTATAGCCTGTTTACCCTTCAGAAGATGGAAGAGATCCGTCTAGCCGGAGTCATTTAGAAGATGCAAGGTCTCTATAGACCTTGGCTGGCTGATGCCATGCAAAACTAATGTATTTATTCCTGTCAACATATATGTCAAAAATATATATATATAAAAATGACCCAAAACAATATTTAAAATATATACTGTATACAAATTTGAAAATATTTAAACATATACGCACATATGTGTTCTTACATATCAGTAAGGTACACACACACACACACACACACACACACACACACATACATATGTATCACTGCTGTCATGGAAAAACTATCAAACAATCCAATTTTGATGAGCATGACATTTGGGCCCATGGAAAACGCAAAAAAAAAATTCAAAACGCATGATAATATTTTAGAAATGCATTGAAAATTCATTGAAAATGAGGAGGTTTTCTCAGTTATGACAAAATAGACTTTTTGAAGACAGAATATTTGGTTCTGAGAGCATCAATATGTATATACATAGGTAAGGCAAACTTTATTTATATAGCACATTTCATACATAAGGCAAATTCAATGTGCTTCACATAAAACACAACAAATACAGAATTTGTCAGGTAAAATGACATTATCAACTCATAAAATGACATTAAAAAGAAAGAAACATACACATACACTGTACATGTGTGTGTGTGTGAGAGGTGGACCTCAAAGAGTACTTTCTTCACGACTTCTAATCACAGGTGCTCCTTTGTTTCTTGTTCACAGAACCTCAACATTCAAGTGGAGGACGTACGCATCCGAGCCATCCTGTCGTCTTACCGCAAGCGGATCCCCGTGACAGAGGGCTACGTGGAGGTCAAGGACGGCGGTAAATGGAAGCAGATCTGCAACTCCGAGTGGAGCCAGCTGAACAGCAGGGTCATCTGTGGCATGTTCGGCTTCCCCGGGGAGAGGAAGTACAATGCCAGAGTCTACAAGTGAGTGTTCCCCGTATGTGTGGTCCAGTGTAGGTTTTTAGAGTTTGAGTCCCCCTGGGGGGCGTTTTGGGAAAATGTGCCCACCGAATGCATGTTGTGACTCAGTGGGTGCTTTGTAGGGGTAATGGCAAAACGTGCTTCCAGTCCAGAGTTGGCAGATGGTCAACTCTGATTTGGTTTTTCCCCCATTTCTTTACCACACCCGCAAATTAGTCCCTGCATCTTAACCAGTCTGTGCTTCACCCTCATCCTGCGCTGGTGCATCACGAAAATAAAGTAGGTCTGGCTACGTGTGTCTAACAAATACATCATCGGCTTATTTGCTATACCAGCAAAGAGCAGGGCCTTAATACATGCTTCTTAGAAGATTGTGACCTCAGATTTATACGGTTCCATATTGGTCCAAAATGGACAAAAAACATCTTCTCAAACTTCTCAAATGTCTTCACATGTGGCTGAATTTTTTATATTTTCTGAAAATGTGTACTGCAGTAAGTGGGTAAAAATCCACTTAAAAAAAATCCAAGTTAAAAAAGGCACAAGATCTTAACTTTATGACTTGCCTCTTCAGCTCGGTCAAGCCCAGCACATCCACTCATAAATTATGTGCCGGGGTCAAATCTGGGCATGGCTGAAGCAACGCGCCCCATACAGGATCATGTCAGGCTGGTGAAAACGAAACCTTGACATCTGAACTCTACTGTCTGTGTCAGGCTCCTTGGTGGAAATTGTGTGTGGGTTGTTTTTCCAAACCTCAAACTTAAAATGTCTTACTCAGCTCATCAGGGCCTTGACCCAAATGTGCTTATTATTTAAGGTACATGTTTTCTAAAATATAGAACATATAAAGATGAGCCTGTATAGAACATCTTCCCATGTGCGGATTACATGCTTCACATCACAAGCCTGGCTCCACTGAAACCCGACCTGCCTCCTTATGTATATACAAGATTGCTGCATTCCACAAAGCAGTCGTAATGGGTTAGTGACTGATGAGGGATCTAAATCTTGCTTACATGAGGCAGCCCAGCGGCCAGATAGCCACAGGTTAACCATGACAAACCAACACTTCCAGAGCTGAAGTTAACCTTGAATTTACTGTCTGCCAGACTGGGAAGTTTCCTCTGCTTTAGGTAACCGCAGTAGAGCGCGACGGCTCCCTACTTTCCATCTACGTGTCGGTTTAGACTGCACGTGAAACGTGCAGTCTGTTTTTACAGGCTGTCGTCTGAATCTGGTATGGTCCGCGGCCAAGAGCTGCTGAGAGTTCTTTCATAATCCTGAGTTTGCCTCGGTTCCAGTGCTTCTGTGCAGCCTCTGGTTTAGCTTTGTTCAGCATCCCCCTGAGACCACAGGATTCATATTAAAAGTCCTGTGAATGTGAGGCACTTATGGTGTGCAGTCGGGTTTGGCCGGTGCCGATATTCACTCTCTCATTTGAACATTTTCATGCCAAAAAGTATTCAGTGTTTCCCCCAGAATGTTATTCACAGCAGGGTGGAAAAGCCTTTGAAATTGCTATTACTACTACTACTAATAATAATAACACTAATTACTTTGATCAAATGTTGCATTAGAATCAATGCAGGTCAAGGGCTTCCCATTGACAACCAGTGTCGTATTGATCAATTCTACAATTAATATGTAATCAAACAAACTGCATCATATCCATCATATCAGAGGTGGATGACACTGACTGGCAGATATATGATTTTTAGTAAAAGGCCCCGTCTAACACTAGTGTGTAATACCTTTAACTAAAAGTAGTAAGTCAGTTTAAGCATTGGGTAACTTTCAAGTTGATCAAAAGTGACAGCAAGCCACAACTTCAGTAGAAATGTGTAATTGCATTTTCAGCTGGGTTAAGGGATTTTGGTGAGAAGTCAGCTTTCACAGCTTCCAGACCGCCAATTTACTCAGTCATTGCTCATTTTGAACAGAGCTGATATGTATCGCGGCCGTGTTTAAATTGCATTGGAGGAGATAGCAAACCTCGTCCTTTGGCAGCGGCTCAGAACATTAGCTCTGGATAGGTTCCAGTCTGCGGCGTTCCTTTCGTCAGGTCCCAAATGAAAAACAAATGCTGCCTGTCCCATTTTAATCCGTGCTTTATGTACACCTCACACATGTGATATAAGGACTAGAGAACATACCATTCTGTAAGTATGGCTCATTAAACACATCATATGGGCTCACTACTAAATGGAGAGGAAGAGATTAGCACCCCAGCAGGCCTGAACGAGCAGGATTATTAACCGCACTCTGTTACATCCCCGACAAAATCAAGTTCATATGTCAGACTGCGTCCTATCCAGCTGTCCACAAATCTTGCAATTTTGGTATTAACTTTACAATATACTATATTGTATTTCAATGAAAGAAGTGTAAAATTTATCCCAGACCAGGCACTCATGAAGGTTTTTACCTTAAAAAGCCTTTATTAAAATGAACATGATGAAGGCGAAAGGCGATACGCGTTGGTGTCTTTTAAAATGTTCTAGCCCATTTGAATAAAGGCTTTTTAAAGTTCAAACCTTCATGAGTGCCTGGTCTAGGATCAGTTTCCCATTTCTTTCATTGAAGTACCTTAGCCCTATCCATGAGCACCTAAGGTTTTTTGAATGTCCAAAGCGCTCCAGTTATCTTTCTTCTTCAAATACTATAATGTATACTATCAATACTGACTTTGTCCATGGTGTCAAGCTTGGCATTCTGGACATCAAATCCAACAATCTGAGTTCCAATCTCAGCAGAAGCTACAATTTATAAGATAAAACCCTCCTAGAGTAGCATTTCTCACCCAGGGTCAGTCCCCACAACGTTGAACTCCTACCTGCTCATCCATTGTAGGTCGCTCTGAAGTGTCAAGTTAAATGTCTAAAATGTAAAATGTAATGTAAATGGACTATTGAGAGAGTAGTACCAACATAATCCCATACAACTACTATATATTGCTGATTGATACAATACAGCAGTGATTCAACCTACAGCCACTTCATGAAAGCTTTTACATTTGCTGTTCGAAAACACCCGGCGTCTGGTAGATTTTTCCTGGGAAGATGCTCTAGTACACAAGAAGTGATGCATTTTCTTCTTCGAGTTTGTTTGGAATAAATAGAACTGGGTAGTTAGCATGAGCAGTGATAGCCACCATGGCTGAAGAAGAAAGAGGAAGAAAGAACAAAGAAGGGAGCACCACCTACAGAAACTCAAACTTCATCAACAGAAAATCCAAGGAAAAACTGTTTGATTGACAGCTGATCTCAAAAAGATCATCGCTTAGCACCAAAGATGTCACCTAAATAGAAAATAACGCAGAGATCTCGGATTACCGCTTTAACAATGTCCACCCAAAATGCTGTGCTAAAAACAATCTAGCAGCTTTCACCAATATCCCTGCCAAGATTTTAATAGCATCTATCAAAACAGATGACTCAATCATCTTTGTCTCTCAAGCATCTCCAGATTTCTACAGATGGAAGGCATCATTCCAAAAAGCAGTACCGGTATATCTGTTTTGGAGAACTATAGCTGCCTGAAATTCCTCAGTCTACATTTCAAAAACACAGATGGTTCTATACCTCAGATGACTCCTAACCCATAACGCTCTTTACTTTCGTGACAGCAATCATTTCGTAAGTCTCATCTTGGAAACTCTTGATACCCTCGATAATGAATGACCTTAAATCCATCCTGATCTCCTTTCCCTCTCCCTCCAGGATGTTTGCTCGCAGGAGAAAGCCCACATACTGGGACTTCTCCGTCAACTGCACCGGCAACGAGGCCCACTTGTCCGGCTGTAAACTGGGTCAGGCTATGTCGATGAAGTCCAACGGGACCTGTGGTGGAGGTATGCCTGTGGTGGTGAGCTGCGTTGCCGGCAGAGCCTTTTCCCCGACCCCCATGACCGGATTCAGGAAGGCCTTCCGACAAGAGGTAGGTCGACAGATACCCGGTACATTCAGAGCATGCACAATCCTCACAGTAAGTGCTGTCTGTACTAATGGTGTGGTAGACCCAGGAGGCGATCTTACCTTTAGGTAAGATCGCCTCCCACAAAAGACAAGAAAAGAACTAATGTAAACTAATTTTTAATCCATTTAAAAGAAATGTACTTTTTGAAAAACACCCCTCTTTTTGACTTTAAGCTCATTTTCCTTGCCAGTGATCAGTAGCTGAGAGAGAATAAAAAAAAAAAAAAAAAAAGCAAAGCTACCCATGTGGGGCGGAAAAAAACAAAAAAAAAAGTGCCCTTGTATACATATTTTGCTCAGCCCAACTTGAAGGTAATGTATAGAAAGGATGGAAGAAAAAGGGAAAGGGTAGGATTCAGGGGGCCCCATGCTTGCCTTTGCCCAGGGCCCCCAAATCACTAAGTCCGCCCCTGGGTATGAGCTCCAGTCGGTGATCATCACAAGGCAAACAACCACAAATATTACAAGAATCAATTCTATTTTCAGAAAAGCCTTATTTTATGCTTTTTTCCAATGTGTAAGTGTTCCATCATACTACATCCAGACCATTCTGAAGCCAAAATACTTACAGATGACTATTGTCACGTTGTTGTTTTCCACGATTGATTCTTTTTACCATCACTCAAAGAGGAAAGTGGAAAGTTTTTTACTCTACTACCTTCCAGCTGGCACTTTTCTGATTCCTACTCATACATGGAAAATAATTTAATATCCTGGCATTTTCAGTGCACTGATGTGAGAGCGAATTGAGAAATAATTGTCTCACTGAAGTATTTCTCTTCAGTATAATGAAGCAGCATACTCATCAGTAGGTAATACACCGTTTTTTAGACGGGCTGTCTCCTGTCATTTGCAGGAGAAACATTTCTGATTTCTGCTGAAGGGGTCAACAAACTGCAAATGGTAAACAAAGCTCACTCCTGTTCAGTTCAGTGACTTTAATCTGGAGGGTGGGTGATGAAATGTTTTGGTTAGACACATTAGCCAACAGTGACATTCAGTACTCAGCGCCACTTTGTGAACCGGGCAGCTGTAGACGCGTTGGATGTTTCTCATCAAAATGATTAATGGTCGTCTCAGGGTTTGTTGAGGAGGGACGTGATTGATGCAGATACAATGAAAATCTTGGGGGGAGGTGGGGAGGAGGGAGGGAGGAGGGGAGGGAGGGAGGAGGGGAGGGAGGGAGGGAGTGGGTGAACGCTGTTGAAAAACATATATCTCCAGAAAGCACGTTTTTCAGGCAAACTTTTCAGGCAAACTTGAAAGACAGTCAGCAAACATTCACCCTTCTCAAGTATCCTTGAGCAACACACTTAAGGTCCAAATTCACTAAGATTCCATTGTGAGGGCAATTTTTGCATTTTCTACACCTCACTTGCTTGAGCTATGTGCTCTACGAAATTTATGAAAATCAAGCTGTGGTGCAAACCAGCCCATAAAAAGAGCACTACACTGCAAATAACCCCACTTCATCACCAATTGCAAGCACAAATAGTTTCAGCTGTAAGACTAATCCACCAGGGCTGCACCCTTATGCCCTAAAGCACCTTTATAATTGGAGCGTTTTCTGGTCTGATCGGAGAATCTAGCATGGAAAGCCCTCTTGACTTGCTGGCCACGATGCCTGCATCTTGAAGCAATGATGGCAGCCATTCTGAATGGACAAACTCAGACGGACAAACTCTTGATTTGCACTACCTCACCTAGAAATAGCTATTATGTTGGCAAAATGATATGATTTACATACAGTTTATATATGCATGACCATGACACAAAGAGTCTTTATGTTTTTGACCAGTGCTGTTAGGCAGCTTTCCACTCATTGTGCATGGTTAGTGAATAGCATGATATTCTGATTTGGATATAGTCTTCTTTGCACAAATCTTTAGTGAATCTGGGCCTGAACCCTACCAGAGGTGCTGCTCTGTTGCTGACCTCCCTGGAGGTGAAAAGGGAAAAGCGAATTTCCCTACTGGAGTCAATAAAGTATGACATGAAGACAAGAATGCTTATTTTCTCACTGACACCCATGGAAGTTTTACAGTGGGTTTTTCACAGGTCCCAAGGGCCCAAGAAACTCACTCAGCCCATAAATGACCATGTAAACTTTCAATTCAAGGAAGAGAAACACCAGAAATGCAATTCCTAGTTTGTGGTTTTTCCCCCCCCTGTGACAGCACCACTAAGCTGACAGGAATTTGTCTATGTGTGACTCCATCCACATGTCCAGATATGAGGTATGAGCTTGCCTGCTCTCTGTCACGTTCCACAGCTTAGTGCTGGGCTGGGCGTGGCCGTCCTGACATCCCAAATCCTCTCAACACGTTCCCACAGAACTTCCAGTCAGTCTGATTCCAGGGAGTTTCATTCTGAAAGGAGATATTCACCATTAGGAAAAAAAAGCTGACATCTCCTCTATGATCAAATCATATGGAAACGAGAGCTGGCATAAGTACATAAAAAAAGTACATTTTTAGATTTAAAATCCATCACCTTACTCCTTTAACTGTAGTACACATTTCTAAACAGAACGCTAACATTCAGCATTAAGTGTTATGCACTACTGAGGGCTACACAGTGTAATCAGTATATTCACTGTAAGTTGGTTTAGGCTTTAATCATATATGAATAGTTCTATTTCAAAATGCCATTGTGGGGAAAAAATCATTACCTGGTGTGTGAAATATAGGTAATCCAGTCTGTTAAAGTGTTATAATTTTATCAAGTAAGGACTTCAATTACCTAAAGTCATTTTGGGTTTGTTTTTTTTGCAATCCATTATTTTGTAAGAGAATGTGTCACGTTTTTCAAATGATGAAGACCTTATTTTAGTACCAGTATTTGGCAGAGGCATACAGTAGTTGGAAAGACATATCCACAATCCCAAAGGCCACACATTAAGATGTCTGGACTGCACTTTGTGAATACAAATGGCAGTAAATCAGATTAGACTATGCCACCAATGTGTTTACTTGTAAAATTAAACACTTCCAATTTGTCTAAACAGTTAATGGGAGAACCACATAACTAGCACGTACGTAAACATGGAGCCACCCAGTCTGTTGCTTCACAAGCGTTTCTCCCACCGTCTCGGAGGGAGAAAAGTCCAACTTGAGGTTGCAAACCTTCAGCTGACTGTATTATTTTTGGAAGATTGGCCTCCTTGAACCAGAATGACCTAAATATGCGGTTTTTCTCCTTTAGTATTTGCCTAGTATTTGAGTTTCAGCCTCTACAAAAGATCTCTGTCTCCGCTTTTCCCCTCCAGCAACCGTTGGTCCGTCTTCGCGGTGGGGCCATCGTGGGCGAGGGCCGCGTGGAGGTGTTGAAGAACGGCGAGTGGGGCACCATATGTGACGACAACTGGAGCCTGCTGTCCGCCTCCGTGGTGTGTCGGGAGCTGGGCTTCGGTACCGCCAAGGAGGCCCTGTCTGGAGGTCGGCTCGGACAAGGTGCGCTATTTTTATATAGATTTTAATCTTTGTTTATCCAGGGAAAATCAACTGACTCTTTTCCAGCTCCACCCCTGCTTCACATTCACACCTGGGAGCTGCCCAGTACAGCCACAGTCTGCTGCTGTTGGACACTAAGTAGTTGGAGGGTTAAGTACCTTGCTCTAGGGCACCTCTAAAGTAGTTGCTGAGCATTACTCATTCACTTTCCCCACCCATATTTCCCCAGCCAATCCAGGGATTCAAACCAGTGACTTTACAGTCACAAGCCTGCTTCTCTAACCTCTCGGGCCACTGCCACTCCCCATTTATCCAGCATACAGTAAACATCAAGACTTCCATGAAAAAATGCTATATCCATTTTGAGAAGAAATAATTACCTTAAGTTTAACACTCTTCAATGAAGTGTTATAATATGGTCCAACAAAGTTACTATACTTTAAAAAGTACCATAATTACTTTTAATTTTGTGCTGTTTATCATTTTGAAAGACAGGTTGTTGTCTAATTTTGGAACAAAACCAGTCAGGTTTCATTCAAAACCTGCCACATCTTGTCCGGAGCATCTGGCACTGCCACATTTTAGTCTAGCATCCTCACAGGATTTTGATATCCACTAACAGAGAATACACTCAAGAGAAAGAAAAGGGTATGGAAAAAGAGTAAGAGTATATATTTGGACAGAAAAATCCAAAAGCCTGGACTGGCTAACCCAATACAGTAGATCTGAAAGTCTCCTCCCAGTGAGCTCAGAATTACAGACTTTGCTGTTGGAGGAACCATGGATATGCAGCGCCTGCATGGCATGGGATGAAAGCTTATGACTGTGTAGCAACAGTACATCTGCTTACCAAATGTTTAGGTATGAAAATATCCCAAACATTTCACAGGCAGTAATTCCATCCCTTCCTTTTACCCACAGTCCGACTGACCAGAGTAACATGAACTCACAGACCTGATGGAGAATGTGGTTTGGCTAAATGGAATAGGATCAGTTACATTGTGTAGGAAGGTGAATATGGGAATCCATTACAGCAAGCTGGTAGAAACTGTTATATTGATTTGGAAGTATATATGAAGATTGCTGTATATTCATTTTGGAAACAAAGTTATTACCTGAAGTTCGTGATTCAGTGTCTCTAAAATATAGACGATCCAGTCTGTTAAACAGCTGGCATTTTGACAACCAAAAAGTACCACACTGCAAAAAAAATTGCATCTTAACAAGTCAATCAAGTATTGAGTCTTAAAATTATTTCTCTTGAAATAAGTGAAAACATTCTGCAGATGGGTGCTCATGTGTGTGTGTCATTGTCTTTATACCAGTGGAGTGATACTGCCTTATTCTGCCTCAAAATATTGACTCTTGTTTCTAGAAAATTCCTGAACCAAGTGAAACTGCATAGGAAACAAATGCAATTATCTCGACCTCAATGGCAGAATTTCTCACTTGTTTTAAGAACAACTGAAAGTTAGATTTGCGCTAGTTACATGCTTGCTAGCTGTGAGGGTCTAGGCAAATGAAAATATAACAGTGAAAAAAGAAATCAAATCAGCAATAATTGCTCACTACTACAACTTAACAACTAACGTTACTGCTACCATACGCTTAGTTAGGTACTTACTTATTTTCAACAAAGAAGCCCAAGAAATAATGATAGGGTTGGGATGACCTTATTTGTACAACTTTTACCTGATCATTGTAACTGTAATTGTGATTTGATGGAAAATTCAATAAAAAGAACTTTGAAGAAGAAGAAGCCCAACAAACAACCTAATGTAAAATGACACAACTTACCTTATCAGGAAACCAGGAAATTTGGAATGAATCCTCTACTAGCTAGCCAAACACTTCCACCAGCAATTTGAATTGTAGAGAAATGTGAAATGGAAAAAGCAAAACTAGCGTTGGCAACTTACGGTCCATCAGCTGGCCTATAAAGGTCACTACCACAGGCATTTCAGACATGGCAGTTCAACAAGGACCTAATGAAAATGCTACAGTCACATCAGACACATCAGCACATGGAGATGCTGGCCATTCTGGCTAGCATAAAGTAAGATTTTAAGACTAAATATGTGAATAAATGGCTTGATAAGACTGAAGTTTTTAAAAAGTAACACAGTTGGTTTTACTCTTGCGCTGTCCATCATTTTGTAAGAGTAGGTGTCACTTTTTGGAACAAAATTCTTGACACGTGGACGGCCAAGCCTTTGCCTCCAGGGGAGTCAGGACCAGCTCAGAGGAAGACCCCCCTCTTTTATTGACAAGGTTTTTCCTAATGGTGGCCTTCATTCCTAGCAGTCCCGCTTTATGGTCTCGACAGAGGAGTTTCCTCCCAGACAGCTACCAGCAGTGTTATATCACTGGCTGCCATGGAGATTTTTTTTTTTTTTTTACAGTAGGCAAAGCAGGTTTGGAGGTTTGGACACCCCCAACCCCCCCACCCTAAATGTGTCACTGACCTACTTCAAACGACAGACTCAGCAGAAACCTTGTAACTGGCTTATAAAAGGTTGTAAGGCCCTAGCTCACCTGTTATCAGGATATACTGTGGAAAATAGAATGTTTTCCTCTAATTAGGTGTGTGCTGTGTACCCCCATAACCGGCAGAAATAATTCCACACTGGTTTTTCTGGATAGGAACTCTTCAGAATCCTTTTCACATCCCCAACCAGGGACTTAGATATAGTACATTCCAGTATAATGGCACATTGGACATGGAAACAGTTGAGACGGAGGGAATGCTAGTGACTCCCTTTTGGAAAAATCATCATTTGATTCTCCCTCATGATTTCCTGTGAACAGCTCTCTGTTACTCTGTGTTCTGGAAGAAAAAAGTCAGATGGAAAAATAATAATAGAGCACTTTTCAAAACAGGTACAAAGCACTTTACAACAGAGTAAAAAAAAATTAAACAGCAGAGAAAAACATCAGCTAAAGGAATGAAAGCCAGGTAAGAAAACTAAACCATAACAGAGAGGGGTAAACAATGAATAAAAGTCATTGCAGATAAAGATGTCTAAATAGCTCAGAGCAGAGATAAATACACATGAATTAGCATTTACTCCTTCAACTCCTGTTTGATCAGCCGTTGGCATCATTCTGTACTTCAACATGAATATTTTGCTAAATTTACATTGCGCAGTTTTCTCTCACAGTTGCTTTCACTTCTCGGTTTCACTCTGAAGCCCAAAAAAGGCAGTCCTTTTCAACAAAACGTCTTCTTGCATCTGTGTTTTCAAGGTATGGGCCCAGTGCATATGAATGAGGTGGAGTGCTCCGGATTTGAGAAGTCCATCACAGAGTGTTTCTTCAACAAGGAGTCTGTTGGTTGCAGCCATGAGGAGGACGCAGCCGTCAGGTGTAACGTCCCCGCTATGGGCTTCCAGGAGCGAGTGAGTGGAAAACTTAAAACACTGCAACATGTTCACAAAGAAATACAATCTTTTCCCTCCTGCACATTCTTTCTATGTTATCTACATCTGTAAATAGAATATATTTGATAGGGTGAATAGTTTTTTTACAATACATGTCCGCATTTTGCACATCATGTATATAAGCTATAAACTTACATATTTGTTTTGTTCATATTCCCATATTCTGCCCCATTTGTATTGCATATATCTTGATACATTTTGTAATTTTTCACTGATTTCATACTTGTTTTAGTAGATTTCCATATTGCACATATTTTCTTCGTCTCAGTATGTTCGACTGCTGTTATTTTGCACATCCTCATAATGCTGCAACTCACATTCTTTTTTTTCATTCATACTTTCCCGCTTCAATTATCCTTGAAACATTGGACTTGTATGTTTAATACACCCCATTTGCTATATTCTTATATATATTCTTATATATTCTTATATATGCTGCTTTGCTGTATCCTACTCCCATTTGCTGTGACCCAATTTCCCCACAAGGATCATTTAAGTTGTATCCTATATTATCCTAAATATCATCTGAATAAGATGCATGTTAAAGTCCATGTCTCTGTTGTGTTCATGTGCACATAGCTGCGTCTGAGTGGGGGCCGTAACCCCTACGAGGGCCGCGTGGAGGTGCTGGCGGAGAGAAATGGCTCTCTGGTGTGGGGGACAGTGTGCAGCGACGGCTGGGGGACCATGGAGGCCATGGTGGTCTGCAGACAACTGGGCCTGGGCTTCGCCAGCAACGCCTTCCAGGTATAAGACAACCCACTCCTGCTCGACAAGGGACAGCCATTTATATTCATATTTTAGGCAGGGGAGGACTTAGGGATTTGGAGGCCCGAGGCAAAGGCAAACATGGGGCCCCCTGAGTCCCAACATTCACTCTTTTCAATCCATCCTTTCTATACATTACCTTCAAGTTGGGGCTGAGCTTGGAGGCAGTGGTAATATTGCTAGCAGCAACACTAGCAACAGTTGATTCTTTGATGAAAAAAGTTAACAAACCTTCTATTTTCCTCTGTTTTGTTTTTCTGCGCCACTTGGGTAGCTTTACTTCATTATATTGTGCTAGAAAGACTGACTGAGTAGAAGGGGTGGCCATGACTCAAGACAGAAATAGCCAAATTTTTATTGATTTAAAAATATGTTAGTCTATTCTTGTCTTTTGGGGGGGGCCCTGTGGCTGCTGGGGGTCACCCACCTTTGCCTAATGGTAAGACCGTAGGCATTTAGCTGATGCTGTTTTCCAGAGTGACTTTAAATGAGTGCAACAGCAGAATAAGCTTCAATGTCGCCAAAAATTACAAGCAACCAAAATTCAGGAGATCAGGGCCTTAGCGGCCTTACAATATTCCTGTGACAACAGAACGATCATATAACAACAAGTGCTGGGACCAGTCATAACTTAAGAGCGAAGGAGAGAGATAGAATGGATTGGTTTTGAGTTTGAGATGATTTTTCAAACTACAACGGAACAAGGAGAGTTGCTGTTCTGACTGGACCGGGAAGGTCATTCCACCATTGGGCAGCCAGGAGGGAGAAGACGGCGAAGCGAGAGCCATCCCACACCCTGACCCGTACCCAGGAGGTCACCGGTTCGATGCCGACATCAGCCAACCCCGTCAAAACGCCCTTGAGCAAGCCACGGAAACCCTACCTCCTCTAAGTTCCTAATTACGCTGCGTGTGGCGTGAAGATTGAAACTCTGTAAAAAGTAATCCCGCCACATCCATTTCTTAATTTCATAGAGTCCTCTCCTGCTTTGATCCGGCAAGGTCTATCATCGCATTCATGTGGATTCAGCGAGGATTAAGTTCAGAGCTACCCGCTAAGTGGCTTCTCCCTTCTCCTCTCTTTCTCATTCTTTGATGTCAGCTGGAATTAGTTCCATCTTTATTCTCGGCCGAGTTCACCTTTTGAATCGCGGGATAACGAGAATGCGTTTCCCTCGGGTGTCCATATGCAAATGCTCATATGAAACTTCTGTCTCGCTGCCATCCAGTCATGATTGGCACATTGGTCAGTTGATGTCTCTACCAGCTGATGATGTAACAGAACCTGAAGCACCAACCCAAGGGAGGGATATCATGGAGCTCTCCTGGGGCCGTCAACAGATTGGGATGGAATGAATGAGGCATTTCCAAAGCTATGCATCAAGACTGCTCGTCTCCTATGGGTGTAAATTACTATCGATGTCAATTAGTTCCCTGCTTTAATTAGCAGCCAGTGCGCTGGGATCTTTGGTGCGGGTTATGGTCTCCACCAAGGGGACAGAGGGCATGTTTCTAGGTCCCTTTATGTTTTATTGACACACCACCAACGTCACATAGCCTGCAGCGCTGCGCTGAGTCAAAAGCAGACTCAGAACTTTTTTTTGTTTTGCCTTTAAGTCGTGTTTGGCTGCTTGGATACCAAATACTGCACAGTAACTTGAGGTCAGGAAACCATGTGAGATCCCTTGAAAAATTACCATCCAGGCTATCATAGCATCTTATTATTTGAAATGAAAAACTGCCTACAGTCATTGATTGTTAGTTGTCACTGATGAGCAAGTAATGAATGAAACATTGATTTTACTCTGTAAGCCTACTTAGAACATAAGTTCAGTTTCAGTATATTTGTTGTTTTGCATCTCTGACATATTTTGTTGTGATCCATAGGCAGATATCCATAGATCTATGCATGTGGATTTGATGCTGCTGTTGTTAGGAGGCTAGAAAATCTTCTTAAACTCCTCAGCCAGCAGTCTTGAATCTTTTTTATCTTTGAAAGTGAATCAGAATTACTTTACTTGCCAAGTACAATGAATGCACAGAAATCTGTCTCGGCGGCATTGGTGCAGATACTTATTGGCAACTTCTTTAGTAACACAAAGCACACTGACACGTGGTAATAATAAAGAAAAGAGCACTTGTTGTGCACCTTCCATTTGTTCCATTTCTTTACCTTGGAGCACATTGCCTTTCTCAAGTAATAGATGTCAGGTTTCTGACCATTTGGCACTGCTGCCTTGTGTTTCTACATGTGTGTAGTTGCTAGGAGTGACAAACACCCATCTGGTGTGAAGGACTGTTACCTCAGTTAACTGTTTACACCTGTAACACATTAAGATAAAGGGCCCCTCTCCTCCAACAGGGAAGAATTGGGCGTTTCAAGCAGCGTTTACAGTGCAGTGTGATAACAGTAATAGCAGGGTCCCTGCACACTAACGGCTTTCGAAAGTGTTTGCAGAGCCGCGGAATGAAGACTCAAGCTTTATGAGTGGAAATTGTAAAATAATGATTTTTGGATGATTATAGGATGTCAAGTTTAGCTCAAGGCAGGGAAGAGAAGTGCTGTCTATTATAATGAAAGTGCCTTTTAATTATGAAATGAATCAGCATGAAACTTGGCATTTATTATGATAAAACATTGTCTGCCAGGCTCATTTCTTTACTCAGCGGTTCCATTATACATTAATATTTTAGGGACACAGGAAAATTTGTTACTGCTGTTGTGTGGGCAGTGTTGTTTTGATCCTTGCAGCCCAGCCCTTGCTGTTGGTTGCTTGTTATGCTGGCCGTTTAGGAATTGAAGTTTATTCTAAGGTTGCACTCCCTGTAGAAGTAAATAGCTTTGACAACGTATCCAATCGCCTGTTTGACACGGCTGGTCCAAATATGGGATTTTCAACACCACATCCTCACATATTTGTCACATCTACAGTGTTGTAAATGGACAGGGTGCACCCTCTAGTGGCCGGTATGGGAAATCGCCTTTCTCTACAACAATTCATGGTATTCCTTTGAAAGTGCCCACATTGTTTTCCTCCAAAAAGGTGCCAAATGGCTGCAATGTATCAGTAAAATATTCATTGGGAGCAGGGTGGGAAAATACCATCAGCTAAATGCTTGAAGGTTTCTGCTGAGGCTGCAAAGTTTGTCTTCACTTCCAGCCAGTTTTTGCAGGTAATCCGTCATCATTTGGAGATCGTATTGTATTCGGAAAATGTACTTGTGGTATTGGTGGATTGTGGAATGTACCAACCACTGTGGCTGGTGGACAAAAAAAACAAGTTTCCTGCCACACACTGTAGGGCTCGAACAATATGGGTTTTTGAAAGCTGATACCGATACTGATGATAATAATTTTTGGATTAAAGCGACCGATAGCTGCTTTTTGTACATTCAATATCTTTAAATTTAACCATTTTCATGCCCAAACATGAAAAAAAAATGCAATGATTCAGTGTTTTCTCCAGAATTTTATTCTTATCAGGGTAAGAAAAGTCTCTGAAACAGCATTTAGACTCTCCATTGAAACCAAGGATAATATTAATACTAATGCTAATAAAACATATTCATTCATACTACAAGTTAAGAGCTTCCCATAGACAACCAGTGGAGTATTGGTGAATTATACCATAATTATGTACTTAAACAAAATGCATCATTTCCATCATGGAGGTGGATGACACTGACTGGACCATATGTAATTTTTAGTGAAAGGCCAGTGTCAGCCTGGTCTATCAGCAAACTGATATATGGATCTAAACCTAAGGACAACGTCTGTAAAGCATGTGTCATGTTTTCTCAACAGGAGACGTGGTATTGGCCTGGGGAGGTGAGTGCAGACGCTGTGGTGATGAGCGGGGTTCGCTGCTCCGGTACCGAGATGTCGCTGTCCCACTGCCTGCACCATGGAGCCCACCTCACCTGCGCTAAAGGAGGGGGGCGCAATGCTGCCGGAGTGTCCTGTTCAGAGAGTAAGACGCCAAAACTCATATTGTTCAAGTTGCACTAGGCAACGCTGCATGTTGGCAGTGAGAGATAACTTTGAAAAATTTGAACAATACCCAGAAATGATGTAAGGCCACTCTGTGATGCTTTATACCAAAGATACCAAAGAGACGAGAGAGGGAAAAGATCTAACGTTGGTGAGTCCAGCTTTCTCTGGACGGAGCGCTGCTCACTGCTGTTTAGGAGACAGTCTGGATTT
The DNA here is from genome assembly GCF_048128805.1 of Centroberyx gerrardi. NCBI lineage: Eukaryota > Metazoa > Chordata > Actinopteri > Beryciformes > Berycidae > Centroberyx > Centroberyx gerrardi. The sequence goes on from NC_136004.1 coordinate 5,941,405, forward strand.
CACTCTGAAGTTTCAATTCATCACTTCATGTGGCTGGAGAAGATTTCCCACCAGTGTTCATAACCAACAATAAAATTTCATTTCAAATCTATCTAAATTGGTGGGGATAAAAACATTGCAATTTGATGATCCCATAGGATTGCATTTTCCTTGATGTTGAGCAATCAGAACTCAAAACTCCCAACACAGAAAAGTACAATTCCCCATTAAAGATTTAGCACCTTTCCCTGCATCATAACAGGACTCTGCAGTTTTAAAATGAACCTGCAGATTTACTTTGGCATGCTCTGAAGCTATCTTGCCAAGTATAATACATGTGCAGGAATTTGTCTTGGTGGCATTGTTGCAAATATGAACAGCTTATAGTATCAGAGCATAGTGACACTTGCTATGTAAAGAAAAGAGCACTTGTTGTGTACCTTCCATTTGTTTCATTTCTTTACCTTGGAACAAGTTGCCTTTACCAAATGATAGATGGCAGGTTTCTGACAATTTGGCACTGCTGCCTTGTGATTCTGTGTGTGTGTAGTTGCTAGGAGTGACAAACTATTACCTCTGTTAACTGTTTACACCTGTACAACATTAAAATAAAGGGCTGCTGTCCTCCCACGGGGAAGAATTGGGCTTTTCAAACACTGTTTACAGTGCAGCATGATAAGCAGTTCCATTTCAGACAGCACCCTTTCCTGAATGCAGATTGTTGTTTTAGTTCTACAAACATTTCTCTGAGGCCGAGCTGCTGTGGAGACAGAAATAATCTCATTGGTTCAGTTAAATCTCAGTGGGTGGAGCCAAAATTTCACTGTTGTCAACTTGGCAACTTTTTTGCTTGGTTTAGCAACTTTTCAGACCCACTTGGCGACTTCATTTCTAAAAAAGCAACTACTGAAAAACCTAGCAACTTTTTCCAACCATTGTGTTGACATGTCAGGAGCTTTGAATTATAAGGTTAAGACTTTTTTTTTTAATCTTTGAAAGTTACTTTAGGTTTGAGTGGTGTTGAGAGGGTTAAATACTCAATAAGACAGTTGTGCCAGCTGGTATGTCAAATCTTTGATGCTCAATATGCTGAGTACTTACATGCAAATTGGATATATGCTGTAGCATCTATATATCCATATGCAAATTAGCATACAAAGTCATCTGGCCACTTTAATAGGTGCTTTCCTTGGAAGCAAATTGGCAACAGTGACTAATGTTAGACTGAAGGCAAGGGGTAAGAGATGTGGTAGCTAATAGCCTTGTGCTCTTGCTACTAACTGAAAAAATTCACTTTGTAATACTAAGTTATCTAGGCTAGCTAGTTAGCCTAGCTGACCTTCCAAGTTCAGACCAGCCATACTAGCCTACAGCTATCTAGGTTAGCTAGTTAGCTAGCCTGCTGACCTTCCATGATTATCAATGCCATGGTCATGAATTAACGAACAAAAGAAGTCATTGCCATTTATATTTTTATTTATACTTTGGCCTGAGTTCCTAGTTTGCCAGTTAGCTAACTTAACTGTGGTTCTATGGCTCCGCCCATTAAGTTTTAATTCAACCAATAAAATTACTTCTGCCTCCAGAGGAGCTCTGCCTCTGAGAAATGTTGAACTAAAACTCCAGCCTCCTTCCTGAATCATACCAGGGCTCTGCATGCTGTTTTAAAATTAAAGCTGCTCATTTATTTTGGCATGCTCCAAAGCTGCCTTGCCAACGTGAGAACCATGTCCCCATATTTCTAAATTTGTCTCCATCTCCACCTCCCTGGTTTCTGCCTGGCCCTCCAGCGGCTCCTGACCTGGTGCTGAACCCTCAGGCGGTGGAGCAGACCACCTACATGGAGGACAGGCCCATGTTCATGCTGCAGTGCGCCTATGAGGAGAACTGTCTGTCCACCACCTCCAGCCAAGCCCCGGCCAACTCCTACCGCCGCCTGCTGCGCTTCTCCTCCCAGATCCACAACAACGGCCAGTCCGACTTCCGCCCCAAAGCTGGCCGCCACTCTTGGGTGTGGCATGACTGTCACAGGTCGGTGCCACAGTTTACAAGGCCTCATTTATATGTCCTTAGGTTTTATCCCAGATTTCATCATGTGACCATTCCAAAGAATCTAAGCCCCCGTAGTCTCTCTATAAGATTTTATACGTTTCATTTTTATACGCACTGTGTTATTTGGTAATTCACCACATAAAAACAGATATCATTTGGAAAAAACAGCTCAAATGAGACCTGATTCGAGGAAAAAAGATGATTCAACCCCCGTGATGACTTGTTTCTGGAGACACATTTCCATTCCATACGTTCTGCCGCTGCCCTGTAATCAACCGTGTGCTGTACGCTAAAGCTAGAGCTGAAAAAAGTCCCGGATTTTTGTGGTTGGTGCGTCGGTTGGAGGAGCAGCGCACCGTTGGCAGCTTCACATGATGGCCGGCTCTCCACACATCAAACCTCTGGCACCTCATCCTGATTGGCAGAAGCTGACAGGGTGTACTCAGAAAATCAAACCATCTCCAGGAATGTTGTGGGATTTACACATAGCAGTGCAAAAACAATTTGCGGTCAAAATCTTTGTTGGACTTTTGAGAATGTCTGCTGCATTTCAACAGAGGCTATAGCTGCACATGTATTTCTGTGCTTTAATTCTAGGTTTGTAAACTTAATGTACTTTCCTGTCTGTCTTGCAGGCATTATCATAGCATGGAGGTGTTCACCCACTATGACCTGTTCAGCCTCAACGGCACCAAGGTGGCAGAAGGACACAAAGCAAGTTTCTGCCTGGAGGACTCCGAGTGCGATGAGGGTGAGGGCCCATATCTAGCATTCCTTCTTTAGTTTCAAGAAAATGTAATGCTAAATACCCTGTATCTTCCCAAAGTCTGCTTTTCAGGAATTTGGAAAAAAAAAACAGTCTGATTTTCACATGGACGTGAACACGATCATGCACTTTTAACATTTTAAACGGTTCTGAAGGGGTTTCATGGGCCATATAGGTCATGTACGCCTTCACTGTCTCATCTTATTTTCCGTTTCGTGGTGTGTTTTTTTTTTGCAGGTATTGAGAAGAAATACGAATGTGCCAACTTTGGAGAGCAGGGCATCACTGTGGGCTGCTGGGATACCTACAGGCACGACATCGACTGCCAGTGGATCGATATCACTGACATCAAACCTGGGGATTATATTTTCCAGGTGACCTTTCCCTCGCCGTGTTGTTCGTCCTTCTGTAACTGAAGAGTATTTGAAAATCTGTCCATGAAATATAACTTATTAGTTGTATTGAGGCTTTTTCTTACAAAACGGTGACATTTTTGAACATGCAACCATCTATACTTGTCTTTTATCATTCATTTCTGTCTTATTGTTGGATAGTTTGATATGTATTCCTCTCTCTATATTGGCTATATGTTGATGAGTAATCCTCAGTGTCTTCTCTCTCACAGGTTATTATTAATCCCAACTATGAAGTGCCAGAGTCGGACTACACCAATAACATCATGAAATGCAGATGTCGATACGACGGCCATCGCGTATGGATGTACAGCTGCCATAATGGTAAGTCTCAGGAATATTTGTTACATCTATTGCCGCTGTACCTTTTACTGTTTGTTCCCTCTATTGTCGGCAATCTAGGAATTGAAGCTTCTTCTACTGTTGCACTCGTTGCAAGTTGCTCTAAAATGTCAATTTAAAATGTAAAGATAACAGCTTACCTTTGACAGAATTGCACAGAATTCTACATCTCATTAATAAGTCATATGTATATGAATTTAGTTTGATAGCACTTTCTATGACTATAGATCATTATAAGGGCACTGTTTATGACCAAGACTGTAAGAACACATATGGTTACTGATGCATTTTATCAACCCACTCATAAAACATTATAGATATAACTTGAAATGAATTATAAGTACAAGTGTCTTATGAATGTTTATGACAACCTCTGATAAATGACTAGTTATAAACATTCATGAGACGCTTGTACTTATAATTCATTTCAAGTTATATCTATAATGTTTTATGAGTGGGTTGATAAAATGCATCAGTAACCATTCATCATCAAGAATTCATTATAAGTTAAATCTATAAATGTTTTTTGAGAGCTCATATAAGGCATCAGTAAGCATTACGTGTTGGTCATAAGGCTTTATGAGTGCATTATAAATCCTTATTACACGGCTTTGTTGAAAACTCAATTCTGATTGGCCAGTGAACGCATTCTGAGGTCTTTTATTTCTGACAATAAATCATATCACTTACTTTAGCTTGATTACTGATTATTGATTATTGAGCTTATTGATTTCAAAGTAATTTTAAATCAATATTTTCTGTCAAATGATTAATATCTTTGGTAAGTAGCCACATTTGTACATTATCCCTTACTTGTGAGTGCCATAATGTTATAATGCACTATAGATATGGTAGTCTTAGAAAGTGTTATCATCTTCAGTTGTGTCCTGCCATTATGGGCTTATGGATAAAACCCAGGACTCACATCAACAGACGTCAAACTAGGACAAAGCGCGGATGTGGTCCGAATGTTCTTTCAAGTCTCTAACTCTCCCCCCGCTCCCGCTCTCCTAGGCGGCTCATTAAGCACTGAATCGGAGCAGACTTTCCCCGGCCTCCTCAACAACCAGGTGACCCACAGGTAAAGGCCAACGAGAGGAGAGGAGCCGGACCGGTCGCCCCCCCGCGGAGAGACTCATCTGTCTCCGCTACGCACCTCCATCTGTGGTGGATTTCCACTGCCGGCCTCGCCCGGCGTCAAGCCCCCCTTTTTTATGTTTCCCCCCATTCAACGAGGCAGCAGCCCCCCTCCCTCCACCTCCCTTTCCCCCAGCAGAAAGTGTATTTGATGTATCGACGTATCATCACGAGCCCCCCCTCCCCTCCCCTCCCCTCCCCTCCCCCTCCCAAACAGAGGCAGCTACAGCCTTACTAACCCCACCCGCCTCCCTGGTTCAGATTAAGAGAACAGCGAAGCTGCCTGTGTCCCCCTCTGACTTCTAGACCTGTTTTTTTATTTGGAGTAAGTGATGAAATAAAACACCCGCTGGGAAACGGCAGGTATATTTCAGCAGGTACGGTGTCAGCGGAGGAATGTCATCACGAGTGTGTCTTCTTTTGAAGTGCACAACTCTGCTGCAGTTTTTTTTTTTTTTTTTTAATAAGAAGACTCTTTGTTCCAAGCTCGCCCTGGAGAGTTCGGATGTCTGCGGATTGCCTGAGGATTGCAAAGCATTGTGTACACAAAGGCGATGGTCCGCGTGTGGAAATAATTGGACGCACCCCCCAGCCGTATTCTTCCACATGCGTTCGTTTCAATAGTTCTCATAAGTGCCTTTTACATCCAGAGGTCCAGATTCACCGAGGTTGCGTCTGAGCATTTTTTTCTGCATCTTATTCACAAAGTCATTTATGCAAATCAAGTGGTGGCACAGACAAGCCCTCGTAAACAGCCCCCTTCATCACCAAATTGCTTTCGCTGTAAGGTTAATCCACCCAGGCTGAAACTTTACCCTAAAGCTCCCTGCGGTGCGTTCAAGTCCCTTCGTAATTCGGAGCGTTCTCTGAGCTGCTCTGCTCTAGGAACCACGTGGGAAAGAGCAAATTCTTCTTTACGTCGCCTTATATGTGCTACAGTCATTTGGGTTGAGAGTTAGTGAATAATAATGAGATTTACATATCATTTACATATGCATGACCGTGACAGGCATAAATAAGCTTTATGTTTTTTGACCAGGCGCTGTTCGGCAGCTTTTCCACTCACTGAGCACTGTTAGTGAATGATATTCGGATTTGGTCAATAGCTTATTCAAGATGAGCGAAGATCAATATTGAACTACCAGATATCGCCTTATTGTTCTGATACGTTCACACGTGTTTCCTATTTATGACGTGTAGCATGTTTTGCTTTAGAAGCTGATATGTGACCTCATTTTGCTTTTCTCCTCCCCAGCTAAACGCCTTTAGCAAATGCCCACATTCTTAGCTAGTACATGACATGTGTACCATCACTAGTCTTCCACTTTGTAGGTAACAGTACAGTATTTTTTGTTATTTTTGGCATCTCCCATGAAACTAGTCCCTGATAATCTCCCATGAAACTAGTCCCTGATAATCTCCCATGAAACTAGTCCCTGATAATCTCCCATGAAACTAGTCCCTGATAATCTCCCATGAAACTAGTCCCTCGTGTCTAAATGCTTTGAAATGAGACTGTGACCAAATGGCAGAGCTTAGAGCATCACTCGACACCTATGCTGACCCTAGGACAGTTCAGTCTAAATATATATATATATATATATATATATATATATATATATATATATATATACATATATATTAATGAAAATTCACTACTGTTTTCCAGTCTTCATGTTCATTAACACTCACTGGACTGTCCTGCACCATGGGAATAACATAATAACACCGTTGTGGCACAGATACGATCTTCTCATCGCTGAGAAAGCACATGGAATATGATTCCTGCCTGTTTAGACAGCCACATATTGTTGTTTTAAGCTAAATTTCCTCCTTTCTCACCATTTCCAACGAACCAACACATTAGTAACTTATTGTCGTAACAGTCAGGGATTTTAGAATTTTATTCCTTTTTTGTTTTATTATTTACTTTTGTACAATAATATGTGTGAATCCTGTTTTATTGTACTTTTTATAATGGTGCTACCAAACTGATCCTCTGTTTTCTGAGGGTGCAGTACGTGTTGATCAGCTGAACGGCTACGTTATGTATACTAACAGTATACTTGAATCGAGTGTAAGAAGACGATGTGCTTTGTGTGTTAACTATAATAAAGGTCTGAGTTATGAAGCAACCACATCTTTGCTGTTGGATGGACTTCATAATTTTTTATATATATATATTCGTATGTATCTGAGGATGGATTTCTCTGTGCATGTGTGCTTATTTTCAGCATCGCCCACATTCTGTCTCCAGGTTTTGACCCACATTTTCCCAGTCGGTCCAAATGGGATTCGAAGTAGAGTTCAACCAAAATGGGTTTTTGAAAGCTGATGCCAATGACAATAGCTGATATTTTGCGCTTATATTCAGTATCTTTGAATTTTACCATTTTCATGCCAAAAATTACAAGTATTCAGTGTTTCCACCAGAATTGTATCCACGGTTAAAAAAAATAAAAAAAAACCCTCTGAAATAGCATTCAGACCATCATGGGACACTAAAACTCTCATCAACTCTCATCAAACACTGAAACCCAGACTAATGAAATGACTTTAGGGTTAGCAGTTCACAATTAAGACAAAAATGTTGAACACTTAAGTGAATAAATGCACTGAATGATGCACAGAAAATCAAATTTCATTTTAATAGAGTTGTTTTTCTGTAGCTGTGGTCAGAGAGGAACCTCCATCATATCAGAGGTGGATGACACTGATTGGCTGATATTAGTATTTAATAAAAGGCCAACATCAATAAACTGATATATAACCCATTTAGAGACTGCTGGAAGGGGAAAAAAATAGTAGGAGGTGGGTCTGCTGTGCTTCCAGTTATCTATCAGAGGTTGTCACACACACACACACACACACACACACACACACATACAGTACAGTATATAGTATCTGCAACTGGATCCTGAAATGGTATAGGATTGCCCTCCTGTGGCCAGAAACACACATTACAGTGTTTTTTCCTCTAAAAAAAAACCCTGCAGAAGAAGAAGTGGGTTACAATTAACTGTTCGCTTTGACTTGAAAGCCTTCCTTGACCAAAACAATGGGAGCGGTATTTCACCATACCAACAGATCTTCCCTTTCACCATCTGCCGCAGATCTCCTTTCAAAGCCCCGCTGGCAGAGAGGAGGGATGTTTACAGTAAAGTCCAATTATAGATTTTTTTTACGCCGGAGTACATCCAATAGACCATAAAGCCGATGAATTACAGTTGTCATAAGTACAGTAATTTAGAACTGAGGCACTAAGCTACTCCAAATCTTTGTGCGGTCTTTAAATTATGGCTGTTTCTCTGTGGGAGAAGACTAGCTGTGGATGTTGGAGCGGAGCCAGACATTCTCCTGTTTGGGCAATCTGTTGTGCTGCAGTGTAAACTGAGCTGAATTACACAGTAGGAGGACCCATAAGGTGATTCTCCCCGACGCCGCCGTTTCCGAGAAAGCCGCGAAGCCCGTCAGGTTCAGACAGATGTACAGCGTCTCCCGCGAAGGCCGCATTTACACAGCAGCACCAGATCGGATTTTTAACCCTTAGTGGCACAAATCTGATCTCCTCGCAGCTATGTAAACACGGAGAAACCGCATGTAATCTGTGTAAATGCAGCCAGAGAGGCATATTTGCTGTTTTTTCATGTCATGGATCCACAATTAAATACACATTAGGCCACAGACAGCCATTTGAATTTCTCCCTGCTACTCTCACCTGAGAGGATTTGTTATGATTTTGTACAGAATTACAGAAAAAAAACGTGATTAAAATTAGGATTTGACCTGTATAGGTTTTGAAGACCAATACCGATTCTGGCATTCTTGGATTGAAGCTGCTGGAAATTTTGTGCCGTTATTCAAAATCTTGACCATTTGACCATTTTCATGCAAAAAAAAAAAAAAAAAAAAAAATCCCCAAATTTATAAAGGACTCCTTATAGGATTTTATTCTTGTCAGGGTGGAAAAACCTCTGAAACTGCATTTAGACCATCATGGGACACTAAAACTCTCTATTCAAACCCATATGAATGAATTTTTTTAGGTGGGTTAGCAGCTCTTTAAGGCAGGGTGACGCAGGTTTTACAGACTGCCACCCCTAGAATTAAAAAAATGTGCATGTGAATGTTTCTGGACTTCAGCTTAGCTGCATTTACACAGAAGAACAGAAGGTCTGATTTTTAGCCTTTTGTGGCACAGAAGAAACCACATCAGAAATCGGATTGCTCCCAGTTAAGACAGCAATCAGAGGATCGGATTTCTGCAGAAAATTCCAGAAAAGGCTATGCTACTCTATTCCAGGTTCAAGTTGCAAGAGGATCTTTTGATAGGTCAAACTGAAAACAAAAGCACTAAAGACATGAAACTCACACATCAATTTTTGAGTAGAAAAGCCTCATGAAAAAGGAAACGCAATAATGCCAAGATAAAGAAGAGTATAAAGGTGCTGACTGTAGCATTTTAACATCACATCCACCACAATAATTTTGAGACATTAGTAGAATTACTGTAAACAAACACGACTATCAGCCTCTACCGGCCTCTACACTGCATTTTACATTGTTTACAACAGTGTCAGATTTGGAGGGAAATCTGCTGGCTTGCTTTACGGCACAAAACAGGAAGAGGGCGCTGTTCTTCCAGAGCAAACAGAGCTAAAGCTTTCAGAGTTTCTAGTAATGGTAGATAGTGGAAGGAGTGAAAGACTGATGGAAAAATCACTTCCAACATGTTGATCCTCTTCAGTGAAGACAAAGAGAAAACATTTGGCTGAAGAAGCTCTTGCCGCTTTGCGACACAAAGCAACAGGGTTTATGGGAAATGTGGTCTTAATTTGGAGGAACACTAACAATGCCACTGGCGTGAGATAAAAACAGCACTTACAAAAAGGACAGTGATGATCATCATTAGTGTCAAAAGCACTGAGAGCCTTTTTGCTGTGGCACTTGTGGTGTATTTTTCTTGGTCGCAGCAGTCTTGCGTTCTTTTTCATGAGGCTTTTCCATTGGCACATTGATGTTCATCTCTTCAGGATCACATCTGTGACACACTGAGCTAAAGAGTAAAAAAGGTCTTCTCTTCTGAGTAAATGCAGGTCATGTCCTGCTTCCATAGACGTACAACCCTCACAATGCGATGTATGTATATGTATGTGCATGTAATGTAATGCAACTTTATTGATACCTGCAGGGGAAATCTCTTTTCTCTTCCCCCCCTCCACAGAGAGATCAAAGGTCAGGTTCAGCTACAGAGCAGCAGCCCTAAAGCTGGTAGGGATTCAGAGTCTCTTCAGCAGGGCGGGACGCTTGTTGACCCGGCAGCTTAGACCTGGGTTCACACGGCTGAGGGAGAGTCTGCCTTCTCGCTACGCCAACCTGCCGCCCCCCGTGAGAATACAACCTCATCTGGTCGTGATTCACCTCCGTTGTGAGAAATACTGCTACTTTGGTGGATTTAGGAAGGCCTGTCCCGCTCCATAACTCTTTCGGACAAGAGAAAATACCGCCCTTGAAACCCGACCAACTTGAAGGGAAGTCCTGGAGTTGGTCCAGCGCTCGGTTCGAACTTCTCATCTCTAAATCATAGTGAATAAGTACTGAGGATGCTCTGTGTTTGCGGGTCTGCTCTCGGTGCAATTGTGTGTGTAAAATCTGAAATTGACATTAACTCTGAAAACCGAAAACATAAAAACGGAAAAAAATGAAAAGCAGAGGCCACCATGGTGTAAAAGATGTACATTCTCTTTATTACCATACAGTTTTGAGATTAAGAAAACAGTTTGCATCTGAACTTAAAAAAAAAAGAACATAGAAAAGTTCCAACAATTTATCTCAACAGAAATAATTCCAGCTAAATAAAAAAATTGTACTGTAAAAATCAATGGCAAAATCATATTTACATAATTAAAAATCAGGATAGTTGATGTTAATGTTTTATGGCATTCAAATAACTAGCCAAGAAAGTTAGACCTATACATATTTGTAGTGTTATTTCAGTTTTTGACAGACCACATTCACAAGATGTCTGAGATGGTTCAAGCTAAATATTATCAGCCATACTTACTCTATTGAACCTTCTGTAAGGCTGCGATAACATAAGCTGAGGTTCTCTCAGTCAGGTGCTTAATAACACAGTCAGTCGAGAGTCGGCATATGGAATCGTCATGTTGGGTTTGTGTTGTTTGCTAGCGGTAACGAACAAAGCCGAGACACAACGAACATGATCCCACTCTTAACAAAGGCAATAATCAAAGCCATTGCAGGCACTGTCAACTAACAAGAGCACTTCTTATACTTCAGTCAAAAGGCAATCTCACAAGTTTAATATATGGTTATCAGACATGAGTCGATGTATGGCAAAAATCAACAGTAGTCATCACATACTATGCATAGCACAGTTAACAAAAAACAAAACATGATTTGAGAGCATTATTAACATAACATGCAAAACACAGAGCAAGCACAAGTCGGGCCGTTTTGGTTTTTGAAAACGCAAAAGAACAATCTCTGTACAGGCCAAAAGTAATAGACTTAAGTTAATACACATAGAGGAACATACATACATTAAGATAATTTGTAACGGTTTGACTGGAATGCCTGGGGTGCCGGTCAGGTCTCAGCCTGACAAAGTAGGTTTAGTCAGTTAATTACAAGGTCAAACCCTACAAAGGACACATGCATTGAAGGTGATAAACTCTCTAGCGACAATGCATGAAAACTAATAAAGCGAACCAAACTCAAGCCACAGCGCATGCAACAAATCCCACAAATCAACGGCCGTTTTCCATTTTGCAGCTCGAATTAAATTATATTGTGAGTTCGTCCAAGGCAGTTAATTAACGCATGGGTGTGGGTGAGTTCCATGGTCCTTGGGAGATCCAAAAACATTATCATAAATTACCCTGTGTGTTTTCTTAATTGTTCAAAAAAGAACGTCCGACGTTCATGGAAAAACAGAAAAACATATATATAATCGAGAAGTTCAATAGTTCATGAAGATTTTTACCCCAAAACAAATGAAAATGACTCCCAGTTTTCCTCTGAGCAGAGATTTGTGAATGTCACTATATTGTCAGATCGGTTCGTCAATCAGTGCGTACATCACGTCATTTTTATCTGTAACGGACTTAACTCTGGACAGTTTAATGGGGGCAGGGGTGCTACTGCCATTGATAAAAAATGACAATGGGCTGGACTGAAATTTAGAAGTAAGTTGGCTGACAGAGTCGGGTGTGAGTGAAGGCGGGCACAAAAACGGGAAACGGGGTTATGGAACGGCAGGAATAGATGACAGTGGGCGTGTGTGTGTGCGACTAAAACTTGGCAGGCACAAATGATACAGTATACTGTACATACATGAGTCAGTTAGTGGGGGTAAACTCATAGGGGAGGATTGTAGAGACGCAGTGTTAAGGGTGCAGATCTTGGTGGTCCTCCGCCGGTGCTGGGCCGGCTGCAGACCCTGTAGCTCCGCTCAGCCCGGCATCTGTTAAGGAAACCGCAATATTAACCCAGGATGCAACATGCAAAACACCAGCCAAGCTCAGAAAAGCTGGGAAAACGTGTCTTTGGCAGTTTGAATGCTTCTCCAAGTGCTTGATTCAGGTGACTATGAAGAATGTGCATTATTTTGGCCGGTAAAACTTATTCTTGGCACTTGAGCCAAAAAAGCTCATTTCAGACACGGAAAAGAAACCAACAGAACAAATGAATGCATTTCTGTGTACACCTTCTCCAACGTCCCCCGCCGACACACAATATTCTCGCACGTCTGGTCTAATTTACAGGTTTGTCGGCCTGCTGTGGCCGAGCGGAGCGTCGGTACGCGGGGCCAAACAGCGCCTTATAGGGGGTAGAGAGAGTCTTTTCGGAGGAGACGCCAGGACGCCGACTTGGCGCCATCTGCCTCTAAATGAGTTCTCAGCGGCCGCGGGCTGCGCGAGGCCAAGTCTTGTTTTTCCTGCGGCGCTGTCTGGAGTCATCCCACCAGAGGCTGATCCATCACGATGTTCGGCACCTTCACCTGGGAGACTCCTGGACGGGCCGAGAAGCGCTCTCGACGCGCTGGGCCTCCAGCCATGACGGGGGGGGGGGGGGGGGGGGGGGGAGACGGGGGAGGAGAGGGGACGGGGGAGGAGGGTTTCAACGGATATGGGGTTTTCGATATTTTTTGCGCCGAAGCTGCTGATAGGCGGACAAAAAAATGACAAGGATTCAGTGCTTTCCCCCAGAATTTTCTTCTTGTCAGGTTAGAAAAGCCTCTGAAACAGCTTTTAGACCATCATGGGACACTAGAACTCTTGACCAATATCCAATCTTTACTAAAAGGCCCATATCGGCCCGATGTATTTGGCGAACTGATATATCAGTCTAAGCCCAGAGGAGAGAGAAGAGAAGAGCTTGCGGGACAATGCGGCTTAAACACTGGGAAGGATGGATTGGCTGTACGAGTGTGCATGCTCCGCTTGCCGGCTGTGGTTTACCCTTCCTTCGACCATGGCAATGCTCCAACGCACTCCTCTCTCAACAGCTACTTATAAAAGACCCGGGGTTTACATTCCTCACCGGGACATGTATATGTATAGCGGTGCTCGGCAGGAATTTCAAATAAGAAGATTAATCCCTGTGTGTGTGCGCCTGTTCGGTAGGCGGGCAGCGCGTCCGCGGGGGTCTGCGGCCTTAAAACTGTTTGCCAAACACAACATTCCCCATAGGTAAAATATTTATGGAGTATGTCTTACTTGGGCCGGCCGCGGTGTCTACGCTACAATGCAGACTCGAAAGGCCGTGCGCGGAGTCTGTACAAGGTGTGCGATGCTGGCCCGGCGAAGAGCGCACCCCGGGATCCTAACAAGAAAATGATGTTCTTTGTCACATGCAATAAGTTACGGGAGTGGAAAAGACGGGATTGAGCCGGGGTTGAAACGATTTATAGGACGATATGTGGTGCTCCAGAGGCGAAAAGAAAAAACCTTAAGCCGTCTGCCAGGGGCGAATGATCTGTGGATGTATAAAATCCATCTGCGGTTGCCGGTCGCACTGTGCAGTCTCGTAAGGTTTCACTAATCGAATGAAAAGTGCGCCGCAGGAGAGTAAACTGCCGAGGAATGCTGCTAATGACAGCGAGGGAATTGTTTAACACGGCAAACGAGGAAGAGGATATTTTCCCCGGTCGGACAACATTTCCCGGAAAATGTCATCTTTCAGATTGATGGCGTCCCCCCTCATATATCGATCATTATATTTTTGGCGACTCGCTCTACACGCAGCAGCAGTGCGCCGGCGACGCTTTCCAATGTCATAAATTCACAGAACGAGAGGGAGCGTCTGATGCAGGAGATTAATGGTGGGAGTTTACGCCGGGAGTTGATTAACCGTGCATCAAGGTGACTGCAGATGTTTTTGAAGCGACGAAATGACCTGAACGGCGAATGAAATGTGGCCCTGTAGCTCTGTGGCACTAACGCCATCAGGGTTAGATTCCCACGAGGGCCACCCACGCTAAAGCTGTACGCACGCACACTGTGGCAGTCACCAAATGGTATGTTAATGGCGTATAAAACAGCCTACTTGTCTGTCAAGTAGTGAGCTTGTATTCCTCACAGATGAAGAGATTTTACACTTCGATGTGAGATTCCCTCTGCCAAACTCATGTCGTTCTGACTGCGATTCTGGACGCAAAGAATTGTGGGACGCATAAACACTGAACCCTCCTTTCCCACCGCTCTTTGACGCCATAATTAAGAGGATAATTTGTGTTTCAAAATCCTGAAAATGAATGCGTACCAGAAACCGAGGTTGCTTTTATAGTATATTATGATGAATAGTAGTGCCAGTGTCAAATCTGAAAAAGTCCTTGTATAATATGATGAGACTCACCATGGTGGCTTTTATCTACCCAGGCTCCTGTCTTCAAAGATGGTGACCTCGATCTTGACAGGATCTAGTTAAGGAATGGCATTTGAAGCAAGGTTGGGGTCATTTCACTATCAATTCAATCAATTTCAAAGGTGCGTTTTCTTCAAAAATTCTAAAACCAGATATCTTTTAAGCTTTCCTATTAAAAGAAATAGTGAGAATGCAGGCTCCAGGGTCATTAGGAAAACAGCAGTTTCAGTTTATGTTTTGAAAGGAGTGAAGAGAAAGCGATTTGAAGACAATTTCGGTCTCTCGGACCTGTTCGACGGCGGTGGAAAATATAAATACTCAGAATTCAGGTGGTAGCGGTTAAGACGTCACATCGTCAGACGTTTGCAAATACGGTCGTCGGGTTTCTCTGGTTCGGAGGGTAAAACAACAGCGCAGGTGAGACATTCCTGTCAATCTCCGCGCGTCGACCCCCCCCCCCCCGGCGCTCCCGTGCCAAAGTCAGCACAGCAGCGCGGCGGTGCCGGAGAAATAATCCAGATCACCGTCAACCCTATAAAATTATGGGCGAGAGAGAGAACGAAGCTCAGCTGTGAACAATTTCAGTCATATTTTGTTATCCCTAATCCCCCATCGCCGCCCAGCTCCAATTAATTGGGATGTTGAGTCACCCCACGCACACACACACACACACACACACACACACACACACACACTTGGAAAAGCCAAGATGTTTCTGCACCCGCTGATTTTATGCAGATGCTATGGATTACATACAAACTTTTATCTGGTGTTATTACAGGGTATCCCTACATAGCGCTGGGTTTCCTGTAAGCTGCCCAGACTGCTGCTTTCCATTTGCAGCCTGCAGCCTCCCGGAAAGGAGGGGGAGGGGGAGGGGGGGCACACTAGGCCCTGTAAATCACTGTATCCATTGGAGTTTCACATTAGCTCACTGTGAAAGCTCATTGTTCTACTTAAAAAAGGCCCAGTGCAATGAGAATCACACTTGCCAATCTCGTGGTATTGGTTAACAAAGGCCATGTTAATAATATTGTAGATGTCAGTGAACTAACGCCTGTTGAGAAACTATACCTCTGCTTGTCAACAGAATCAAACCAGGTTAAAGATTCAATCTATTTTCCGGTATAAATGGCATCACTTATACCCAGAGACTGATGAACACTTCTGATTGGTTGACAGTTAATGAGGTGCCTCGTAGCCATCTGGCTGCTTGCTGAACTAGCCAAATTCACCATGCCTCCATCATGCATTGTCGATGGGTGCTGAAGTTCCAATACTCATATTTGTTCTCCAAATACAAAAATACTGGTATGCAGTGGAGGCGTAATCAAAAGGAAGAATTAGGCTCAATCTGTCTATAAGCTTTGGCTGCAACTGGCATCAAAAAACACTTGGATTTACTAGCAATATTATGTTGAAGAAAGGAGCGGTACCATCGCTTTTTATGGACCAGGATGTCACAAACTCAGATTTAAGTGATACTTGACTAATTAGGGCCGCATCTGGCTGAGTGTAGAGAAAGGGGCAGTAAAGTAATCACAAATTAGATGAACCAGAAAAAACTGAAATACTCCTCACGTCACAAATCAAGAGCAAACTTTTCCTGGTTGAATTAAAATCATCGCACTGAATCTGGATGCCATCATCAGTCATGCAAACGTGTTTTGCTGTAACTCATCTCCTCTTGAAATACTTCCAAGACCCCCTTGAATCACAACCCCATCTCCCATGTCGTCCTCCTCTACTTTAATAAAGTATAATAAAATAATAAAACTTTAATAAAGAAAATAAAGCCTTCCCAATTTGTCTCCTCCGCTCTTATGTCTTAACCTCACACTTCTCCATCATACATGTTCATTCTAAAGACACAGGAATATTTGTTTGACCCTTGACCTCCTTACAAGTGGTTGCTTGTAATGTTGGTGATCTAAGAATTTCAGCTTATTCTACTGTTGCACTCATTCTAGGTTGCTCCGGATAAGAGAGTCAGATAAATGCCTAAAATGAAAATGTAATGCATCTATTTAGGATTTTACCGTTTGCAACTATGAGATAAACATAAACTTTGATAGTGGTGAGAGAGGTGAAACAACAACAACAAAAAGTTTTCCTGGCTACAACAGACGCCAAGGCGGAAGGATACGACTCGCAGGCCTCTCTCGATGGGGTCGGTGAGCAGGAGGCCTCGCGGGGCGTAGATCTTGTCGTTCTGCTCCTGGATGTACTTTGCAATCTTCTTCAAAACCTGAAAGGGCACAACAATCATGACTTTTCAAATATCACATCTCCAATGGATGCCAATCCCCTTGGTTGGACTCTTTCACGCAGAATGTGTAAGCACAATTACTGACCCCCACCCCTCCGACCCCATCAGAGCTTCATGCAAATGTCCTTCTACCATTCAGGAGAATCTGAATCTTTTGCTTTACCTTTACACAAACCGCAACTCATGTTTTAGGGCAGACCTCGGTCAAATAGCATATGCAAATACGTCTTCTAAGTAGGGTTGTCACGATACCAATATTTTACCCTGCGATACTATACCAGCCAAAGTATCACGATACCGGGTAGTATCGCGATACTGCAGAGAAATCTATTTTTTGTACAATCACAGGTATTAGGGACTTAGTGGGAGCAAAACAAGTGTTTAACATACATGCATTAAACGGTAACTATAGGTAGGTAAGTTAACGTAGAAAAAAGGCACTTTTTGTTAAATAGAAGCAATACTAGTAGGTGAACACTACTGGCCCTTTGACTAAAAGGTAAGAAAACTGTTGACAGATTTTCACTTTTGGGTGAACAATCACTTTACATGAGTGGTGCATGAATAACATGCATAGATGGGGATATAACAAGGCTCCAGACTAACTTTTTTCACCACCGTCCCGAAAAATAATTTCAACCGTCCCGAAGTCAGTGTAAACCGTCCAAAATTCTAAATGTTATCCTTTTACTTTGTTATTGTCATCTATAGTGGTTATTTGCATAAAAACACACAATTCAAATGATTAGGAAATAAATGATTGTATTTTTATTTAAATATTTGCTTTGATTAAAAAAAATTCTTGGCATTAGTAGTTTTGATTTTGTATTATAAGCTGCTTAGAACTAGTGTAAGGAAGTTAAACAGGTCATAATGCCCTCTCTAATATCTATTATTTTATATTGCTGGGAAAACATCAACAAATTTCTCCTTCAAACAACTGTATTTATTCAAGTTTCTCGCCAAAACCTAAATTTTACAAGATTACATTTGAACACATCATGATAACGTTATAATTTACCTTCGCCCAATACTCATTTTTACTGAATAGAGCTTGAACACATCATAATGTAACTCAATGCAACCTAACGATAACGAGGAGCCGACAGCAGCTCAGTGAGGGTCAGCGACTAACGTTACGGTAACCCGACATACAACGTTAATGGTAGCAAGCATTTCCTTATAGCTGATGACAGGCACTCCGTTAGCTAGCAACAGCACACGCTTTAAGAAGTTTATTCATTCATTTTTAATGGCAAGAAAACTGCTAGCTAACCTCATTAGCTCTTTGCAATTCCAGTGCAAGGTCTGGGTGACGACATTGGAGAGGCTTCAGTAGATTAGATGTGTTGCCTCCTTTTGCTTGTATGAGATTATTGCAACGCCTGCACATCGGCTGCCCATCATCTACAGCTTTGCCTTCCTCATTCGGTAAAAATGAGTAGTTCCAGATAGACTTTTAGCATTAGGCTTCTTAAGTAATATTAGAGTTGATGGTGCGAAGCTAAGGCTAGGGAACGCTTCTGCCATGATGACGATGCTGATGAGAACAGGAATGGCTCGCGCGCACACACACACACACACACACACACACGCCACAGCGCTACTAGTTGCTTCCACAAGAGGGTGCGCTAACGTCAATATAATATTGTGACTGCAGAAACCAGTGAATTTGGGAACAGAGGCAAAACATTGTCCCGCTGGTAACGTATTCCGCGGTAGTAACGTATTCCGCGGTAGTAGCGTTGTATAAAGCATAGTATAGTAGGCATCGTGACGTTTTGGCACCGCGGTACACCGTTGGTACCGGTATAGCGTGCAACCCTACTTCTAAGGCCAAAGGAGATTTAAAATGTAGTCTCTCCTGCCTCTCCTCCATCATGCTATTAGTCGGCTGTTACATTTATCCACGGAGACAGTGAGCACCATCAAAACCCTATCGAAACTAAGTTCACACATATGATTACTCGCATGCCTGCAGCTCAATAGAGTGATGATGATGGAGAAAGAGAAGATGTAAGCATGAGGGGGGAAACGCGGTTAGATGGGAAACAGCACAGGAAAGCCCGAGTTGGACTGAATTTATAGGCGATGTGCGACCCAGAAGACTACGTTCCCATAAGCTTCTCATGAAGGCTGCAGGCCAGACAAAAATAGCCGGAGCGCTCACTGGTAGACGGTTTTCTTTGTCTACGTGACTTGGACATGTTGACGCGCATTGACTCATCACTCCAGAACAGAAGAAAACATCAAGCATCGTCAGGCCAGATGTAAGAGGGATAAGGCAATGGACAGCTTCTTGAAATTAAACTCGTGACATTTGCACATGATTTGCTCTGAAGTTGTGTCAAGTGTGGGTTGGAGGAATGAGACGAGACGGGAGTGTGTGCATGGAAGCGCATACCATGAATGAAGTAGAAGACTGAGTACATTATGATTGTTTTCATTAACATTTAATAAGTCTTAATCATTCTACCATTCATTGCCTATTTGTGTGTTGCACGCTGTGTTGAGTTTGACTGTCATGAGGGAATTATTGAAACATTCATTCTTCATAAAAAACAGAACAGACAAAGAAAAAGAAAAACTGCATCAAATCCAAGGAAAAAGACGTCACAGTACTGGACACGCATTTGATTGACAGGTGATCTCTGGGAAGTGCAGTTTAGAAAAACCACAGCAATCAGTGCTTAGCAACAAAGATGAACACAAAATAATTGGACAAGAATCTTGCGGATTACCACTTTAACCTGTTTGTACAAGATTGGTGCGCTTCACCACATAGAACAATAAAATGAATGCCAGAAAGTTTACGCTGATGGAAAGTCAATTCGGTATGCTTTTCTGTGATTGCCACTATCTGACCTGTTCTGTTGAGGAAGAACCCCATCCAGGTAGCTTAAAACATATGCTAGAAATTATTTGCAAATAATATTTCACCCAAGTCTGCGTCTATGCAGGACGTGTATATGCATGTATGGATTATTTTACAAGGACAAATAAAACTCACACTTAACACACGGCAAACAATTGTCTTTTGTTCCAATATTTAACCAATTTCAGCTCATTTTCTGTACCTGAGACAAGTTGGAACAAAACATACTGTATAAGGGTTAGCTGCCCTTGACTGGCAGCAGTGGGCACTGTTGGTACCTGGGATCCAACTAGCAAATCTTTGGTTGGCCACTAAGCAGCCACTGTAAACAACTGGCCAACCCACCACATTCTTGAGCTGAATAGCAGCTGAATAAGTGAACAGCTGACTACATTTTTAGTTTGGTAACGACCAGTCGATTCAAATCGCATGACTTTATGAGCGCTCATAAAACCCAAACCAAGCCAAATGTTTTTCATCCCGGATCACTCCTGTCCACTAAAAGACAAATCCGTTGGACAGGGAAAGTCGCTGACATGCTGATTCATTTACATTTCTCAATCATGTCCAACGTAAAGTATAGACTACTTCATTGATAGATCTATGTGCATCAGTCAAGATACCTCTTCACTTTCTGGCTCTAAATCCAAATCTGTATCTGAAGTGGGTGTTCATTATTCACGTATGCATGTATGCAACGTCTCCCACCTTCTCGTAGTGAGTCTCCATACAGAGGAAGATGGTGTACGCAGTGAGGCAGGCCAGACAGCCCTCCAAGTAGGACTGGCCGCCCAGCTTCTCGGCCTCGGCGTACAGGTTGTTCAACGTCCGCACCGTCTCCTCGAACTGCTGCTTGTCAATCTGAAACGCAGATCAGAAAGGAAGGTCGAAAAGGTCAAGATGAAGAGCGGTCTATATTGGACAAGGCACAGAGCCAGGTCTATGTTTGGAGCAATGAGGACAGTAACTTGTAAGTACGTGCTTTCTGCCTCTATTGGGAAACTCAAATGGAAACGCTCAATACTTAGCACCGGATCGCATTCCTCCATTCTCTCCATTCTCTCCATCTCTAGATAAATGAGCGGGTGAATTTTCTTGGACTTGTAATTCATCAAGGGAATGCTGGGCTTGTTTCCCGCATTGGAAACACCTCCTGAAATTATTAGGATGCCTTGGCCGTATGCTCAGCGAATGTTTTCACTTAATACCCAGCAGGACATGCACAACAAAGATCCAAGAGGGGATCTTGACGGTTTCGCCTTGTCTAATGTCTTGGACTCACCTTGTATAAAACAAAACCCTATCTCAGCAGTTCCCATCAATACTGCAGACAGTTTTAGGAATATATGAATCCTTCATGGCACTGACATCCAATGCAATCCCACCCCCCCCCATCTGCAATTATAACCAAGGCTGGCTAACAATCAGACCTGCCTCTCTCAAGAATTCCTCAAATCAAGACTAGCTCCACGGAAGGTAGGCTGAGGGTGGGAGACTGCTGGACTCGGAGGCTGTTTTGACTGGGGTGTCAGCACTAGTCTCCACGCTAGTCTCCAGAACGGACCTGGTGATCTCCCCGCGATACTGAGGGGCCGGGGGAAAAGAAGGAGCCTGCAGACCAGACGAGGAGCCAGGCAGGGGCCTCCTGGGCCTCTGAAAACCCTCCAATGTTCTGCTCCCATGTGCCCGAGGAATGCAACAACAAGCTCCAACAGATCAGTGGTCTTAGGCGTGTTTGGTGCCCGCCGTCAAGAGCCTTTGTTCTCCTTCTAATTTTCCAATTCAGAGGCAGCGATTCAAACCACATTTCTCTGCCTGAGCATCTTTCCATTACGTCTGACACAGCCGTTTTAGCATTCCAAAAATGTTGCTGCTAGCTAGATGAGAGTGCAAACTCCCAAGACTGAACTGGGCTTACAGATGGAGTGTAGAAGAGAATATTCTCTTGACTGTAACAGCCGCTAAACATAGTATGACCTTAGGATATAGCCATGGGCCCAAGACATGTCTGTAAATTTGAATAAGGAAAATAGTAGAAACAGGTCAAGAAAACTTGACAGTTACCAATTAATTCAACAGTCTTGGCTGGTTTGGCAAACTAGCTGCCAAGTACATTTAAAACTTTGAGTACTTTCCCAGTTCTTTGGCCCGACCCTCCAAAAGCATTAAATCAGAAAAGAGCTACCAACAATAATAAATCCACAGCCTCAGATAATCATCTGCAAGAATGTGCTGCTTCAACATGCAGACCCCTGCAGAGGAAGATAAGCTACATGGCAAAATCAGATGTTGAAGCAGAGAAATGTTGGTTGGAGAACATGAGGCATTTGTCAGCGTTATGTTTTGCAAGCATCCTCACAAAGTGACACGAATGACTGTCCATAAAAAGAAGCCCACTTAACAGCTTGGCAGCACACTGCATATTTGATAGACTGGGTTTACAGCAAATAATAAAAAGATATGTGGGAAGCACTTTTTTATGATAGGGGACTATAGCTGCTACCTCCCACTGCAAAAGTATTCTTTATTTGTCCAGCCATTCGGGGTGTGTGTGTGTGTGTGTGTGTGTGTGTGTGTGTGTGTGTGCAGGAAAACAAGGGAGTCAGACAGAGACCACCCAATCAAGAGGGAAGTGCCATTAAACCACCAGTAAGTGGTTAAGTGCTGTGAAGCTGCTCTTTTCATGTGGTGCACGCGTTGCAAAACTGCTGCTTTTTGTCCTGCGAACTCTGAACCGTTCAGCTGGCACTGTCTTTAATGTGGCGTGGAGCCTGTTCAGTCTCAGCGACCTGCTCTTCCTTCTTCACATCATTACCGATGCCTGCTCTAAAACCAACTTCCATGGAAGTTCAAATGAGGACAGAGTCCAGCAGGGTTCCTCTGAAACTGTTTTGGAGCAGCAAATAACTGGCAGTACTGTTTAGTTATGGTTCCATATCCACAGCGATTTCAGTTCCAGTTTTGGTTCTAGAACCACAACCATTCTGATATGGATAGTTTCAGCAGTAGGGCTAAAATTTGTTGGAGCTTTAAAGTCAAATTACACTTCGTTAATTTCCCATTTTGTCTAGCAGTCATGGTAGTGTTCTTGCTGCTAAATGATTAAAGAGGAAACAATGATCCAGAATCTGCAGAATATGTACTGAAGTAATGCAGAGGTCATTTTGATCTTGTGCGGAAATCAAA